>NC_133658.1:280017388-280327120 GCF_037893015.1 Macrotis lagotis | reverse complement strand
CAAGTGTTGTATTTGCCCAAATGAAGATCTGAGAGTTTTATCCCATTTTGTATTTGTCCAATTATATTTTCCAAGGATTTGTTTTCTTGTTGAAAGGCATTTATTTTCTCTTGAGTTTCTTTTCTCAATTTTTCCAACTGATTTTTTTAGAGTTTTGAGGTTTGAGTTTTACAATTTTCCCCATTCTTATTTCCCTCCCCCCCACAGAAGTCATTCTGTTATTCTTTACATCATTTCCATGTTATACATTGATCTCAGTTGAATGTGATGACAGAGAAATAATATCCCTAAGGAAGAAAAAATAAAGTATGAGATAGTAAAATTATATAATAAAATTTTTTTTTCTAATTTAATGGTAAGAGTCTTTGGTCTTCATTCAAAACCCATAATTCTTTCACTGGATACAGATGGTATTCTCCATTGCAGATAGTCCAAAATTGTTCCTTGTAGTTGTACTGATGGAATGAGCAAGTCCAAGTTGCTGTTACGGTGTTTAATGTTTTTCTGGTTCTGTTCATCTTGCTCAGCTTCATTTTATGTAAATCCTTCTAGACTTCCTGGAATTCACATCCCACCTGGTTTTTAATAGAACAATAGTGTTCCATGACATACATACACCACAGTTTGTTATGCCATTCCCCAATTGAAGGACATTCACTTAATTTCCAATTTTTTGACCCCACAAACAGGGCTGATATAAATATTTTTGTACCAGTGATGTTTTTACCCTTTTCCATCATCTCTTCAGGGTATAGACCCAGTAGTGGTATTGCTGGATGAAAGGGTATGCACATTTTTGTTTCCCATTGGGCATAATCCCAAATTGCTCTCCAGAAATGTTGGATGAGTTCACAGCTCCACCAACAATATATTAGTGTCCCAGATTTCCCACATACTTTCCAACAATTTTCATTGTCCTTTCTGGTCATATTGGCCTGTCTGAGAAGTGTGAGGTGGTATCTCAGAGATGCTTTAATTTGCATTTCTCTCATAAGTATTGATTTGGAGTAATTTTTCATATGACTATGGATTGCTTTGATTTCCTCAGCTGTAAATTGCCTTTGTATATCCTTTGATCATTTGTCAATTGGAGAATGGCTTGTTTTTCTTTTGAAATTTCACTCAATTCTCTGTATATTTTAGAAATGAGTCCTTTGTCAGAAATACTAGTTGCAAAAATTGTTTCCCAATTTACTACATTTCTTTTGATCTTGGTTATGGAGGTTTGGTCTGACCAAAAGTTTTTTAATTTAATGTTATCAAAATTATCTAGTTTGTTTTTAATGATGTTCTCTTTCTCTTCCTTGGTCATAAACTGTTTCCCTTTCCAAGGATCTGACACATAAACTATGCCTTTATCTTCTAGTTTGCTTATAATATTGCTATTTATGTCCAAATCCTGCATCCATTTGCATCTTATCTTGGTAAAGGGTGTGAGGTATTGGTCTAATCCAAGTTCCTATCTTTCATCCATACTGACTTCCAATTTTCCCAACAATTTTTATCGAAGAGAGATTTGATCTCAATAGCTGCACTCTTCGAGTTTCTCAAACAGCAGATTACTGCTGCCGTCATTTCCTGCTATTGCACTAGTCTATTCCATTGATCCAACACTCTATTTCTTTCTCTTTTTTCTTTTTAGTTTTTTGCAAGGCATTGGGGTTAAGTGGCTTGCCAAAGGCTACATGGCTAGGTAATTATTAAGTATCTGAGATCGGATTTGAACCCAGGTATTCCTGACTCCAGGGCTGGTGATTTATCCACTGCACCACCTAGCCACCTCCACAACTCTATTTCTTAGCCATTACCAGACAGTTTTGATGACTGATGCTTTCTAATATAATTTTTACATCTGGTAAGGCTAAGCCACCTTCTTTTGTACTTTTTTTCATTGAATCCCAGGAAATTCTTGACTTTTTATTTCTCCATACAAATCTACTTACAACTTTTTTCTAACTCATTAAAGTAATTTTTTGGAATTTTGATTGGTAGGGCACTAAATGTAGTTTAGTTTTGATAGAATTGTCATTTTTATTATGTTAGCTTGACCTCTCCATGAGCAGTTGATGTTCCTCCCTCCTTATTTAAATCTGATTTTATTTGTCTGAAATGTGTTTTGTAATTGTTTTCCAAAAAGTTTTTGAGTCTGCCTTGGCAGGTAGACTCACAGATATTTTATATTGTCTGAGGTTACTTTGCATGGGATTTCTCTTTCTAGCTCTTTCTGCTGTATGTAGCTAGTCATATAGAAATGTTGAATATTTATGAGGGTTTATTTTATATCCTGCTACTTTACTAAAGTAGCTACTTATTTCTAGAAGCTTTTTAGATGATTTTTTGGGATTCTCTAGGGATACCATCATGTCATCTGCAAAGATTGAGAGTTTTGTCCCTTCCTACCCAATTCTAATTCCTTCAATTTCTTTTTCTTCTCTTAATGCTAAAGGTAACATTTCTAGTACAATATTGAATAGTAGTGTTGATAATAGGCATCCTTGTTTCACCCCTTCTCTTATTGGGAATGCCTCTAGCCTATCCTTGTTGATTATAATGCTTGTTGATGGTTTCAGATAGATACTGCTTATTATTCTGTGGATCAATCCATCTATTCCTACATTCTCTAGTGTTTTTATTAGGAATGGGTGCTATGTTTTGTCAAAAACTTTTCCAGTATCTATTGAAATGATCATATGATTTCTGATAGTTATGTTATTGATATAATTAATTATACTAACAGTTTTCCTAATATGGAGCCAACTCTGCATTACTGGTATAAATCCTACTTGATCATAATGTATTATCCTACTCAGAATTTTTTGTAATCACTTCGCTAAATTTTTTTAAAAGATTTTTCCATCTATATTCATCAGGGAGGTAAGTCTATACTTTCTTTTTCTATTTTAACTCTTCCTGGTTTAGGTATCAGCACCATATTGGTGTCATAGAAAGAGTTAGGCAGAGTTCCATCTTCACCTATTTTCCCAAAGAGTTTATATAGGACCGGAACTAATTGTTCCTTAATTGTTTGATAGAATTCACTTGTGAATCCGTCAGGTCCTGAAGATTTTTCATTAGGGAGTTCTATAATGGCTTGTTGAATTTCTTTTTCTGAGATTGTGTTATTTAGGTATTTAATTTCCTCTTCATTTAATCTGGCCAACTTATAGTTTTGTAAATATTCAATGATTTTGCTAAGATTGTCAAATTTATTGGCATAGAGTTGGGCAAAATAGTTCCAAATTATTACTTTATTTTTATTCTCATTGGTGGTGAGTTCACCTTTTTCATTTATGATACTAGCAATTTGATTTTCTTCTTTCTTTTTTAAATCAAATTTACCAGAAGTTTATTAATTTCATTGTTTTTTTATATAACCAGCTCTTGGTTTTACTTATTAATTCAATAGTTTTCTTCCTTTTGATTGTACTAATTTCTCCTTTAATTTTTAGAATTTCTAATTGGGTATTTAATTAGGGGTTTTTAATTTGTTCTTTCTCTAATTTTTAAGCTGCATATTTAGTTCATTGATTTCTTCTTTCTCTAATTTATTCATGTAAGCATTTAAAGATATAATATATCCCCTGACAGCTGCCTTGAGTGAATCCCATAGGTTTTGGTATATTGTTTCATTACTGTCATTATCTAGGATGAAATAATTAATTATTTCTGTAATTTGTTGCTTGATCCATTCATTCTTTAACATAAGTTTATTTAGTTTCCCATTAGTTCTGGGTCTTTATCTCCCTGTCCCAGTATTGCATATGGTTTTTATTGCATTATGATCTGAGAAAGATGTATTCACTATTTCTTCTTTCCTGCAATTGATCATTAGGTTTTTATGTCCTAGCATATTGTCACTTTTTGTATACGTTCCATGTACTGCAGAGAACAAAAGTTTATTCCTTTATATCCTCATTCAATTTCTTCCATAGGTCTGTCATTTCTAGGTTTTCTAACAACCTATTAATAATCTCTTTAACTTCCTTATTTATTTTATGATTTGATTTATCTAAATCTGAGAGTGGGAGGTTGAGGTCTCCCACTAGTAAAGTTCTGCTGTCTATGCCTTCCTGTAGCTCTTTCATCTTGTCCTCTAAGAATCTGGATGCTGTCCCATTATGTGCATACATATTTAGCAATGATATTACTTTGTTGTGTATGATACATTTTAGGAGGATATATATATATATATATATATATATATATATATATATATACATATACATATATATATATACATACACACACACACATATATACATATATATATATATATATATATATATATATATATATATATATATATATAGTTTCCTTACCTATCGCTTTTAACACTATTTTTGCAGCTGCTTTGTCTGAGATAAGGATTGTTACCCCTCCTTTTTTCACTTCAGCTGAAGCAAAATTTATTCTTCTCCAACCTTTTAACTTTACTCTTTATATATTTGTCTGCTCTGTATGAGTTTCTTGTAAGCAGCATATTGTAGGATTCTGATTTTTAATCCATTTTGCTATCTGGTTACATTTTAAGGGAGAGTTCATCCCATTCACATTCAAAGTTATAATTACTAACTCTTTATTGCCCTCCATGCTATTTTCCACCTGTTTGTATTTTTCTCCTTTCTTTCCCTTTATCCATATTCCCCAGTGTTTTGTTTCTGGATACTGTCACCTTCAATGTGTTTGAATTCTTTTATGGATCCCCTCCACTTTCTTTCTCCTTTCCCTTTACCCCTTCTTCCTTTCCTTATGTTAGTTTCCCTTTTTCTTCACATCCCCTTCACCCCTTCCAGTTTCCTCCTCTTAATGCTTGAAAGGTAAGATAAGTTTCTTAACTTAACTAAATCTGTCTAAGTTAACTTTAAGCAAAGTCTGATGAGATGAAGATTCAGGTGGTTCTCACCTCCTCTGTTCTTCCCCTAAACTATAATCAGTCTTTTGTACCTCTTGATGTAATGAGATTTACCCCATTCAGTCTCCCTCCCATCTCCCTTCTCCGTATTGCCCCCACCTTTTTAAGGAGGTATTGTTTTTAAATCATTCTCTCTGAGTCACAGAAAATTTATGAGTGTCCATCACTTCTGGTTAAGTATATTCTCTCTAATAGAATTACAGTTTTCAAGAGTTATGAAACTCTTTCTCCCAAGTGGGTATACAGCCAATTTTATCTTATTGGATATCAGTTTTGTTTTCACCTTTTCATGTGTATCTTGAGCCTCCTGTTTTATGTCCAAAGTTTCTATTTAGCTCTGGTCTTTTCATCATGAAATCTTGAAAGTCTCTCATTTCATTAGATCTCCATCTTTTTCCTGGAAGAGAAGGATCAGCTTTGCTGGATAGTGGATTCTTGGCTGCATTCCAAGCTCCCTTGCTCTTTGGAATATCTCATTCCAGACCCTTCAATCCCTTAACGCTGCTGTGGCCAGTTTCTGTGTAATCCTTACTGTGGCTCCTTGGTATTTCAATTTTTTCTTTCTGGCTGCTTGTAGGGTTTTTCCTTTTATCTGATAGTTCTGGAATTTGGCCACAACATTCTTTGGTATTTTCATTTTAGGATCTCTTTCTGAAGGGGATAGATGTATTCTTTCAATAACTATTTTGCCCTCTGTTTCCATGATATCAGGGCAATTTTCCATAACTAAATTCTGTAATATTAAGTTCAGGCTTTTTTTCACTTCCATGTTTTCAGAAAGTCTGATAATTCTCAACTCAGTGGTTTTGCTAATGAGGTATTTTACATTTTTTTCTATTTTTTGATCTCTTGGTTTTGTTTATCAGAATCTTGTTGTCTCATGAAATCATTAGTTTCCACTGATTCAATTCCTTTTTTTTTTTCAGAGAAAAAGATTTTCCTTCATTTGTGTTTTGAAACTCCTTTTCCAGTTGGTCAATTCTATTTTTGAAGGACTTTTCTATTTGCCCAAATGTAGTTTTGAGAGAAGAATTCCCTTTTTGCATTTGCCCAATTGAAGATCTGAGAGAGTTATTCTCATTTTGTATTTGTCCAATTGTATTTTCTAAAGATTGTTTTCTTGTTGCAAGATGTTAATTTTTTCTTGAAATGTGTTAATTTTCTCTTGAGTTTCTTTTCCCAATTATTATAATTGATTTTTATACTTCTTGATTTCTTCAAGGAAGCCTTTCTGGGCTGGAGACCAATTCATATTCTCCTCAGAAGCACTAGATCTCTCTGGGTCAGAATCTATTTCTTCTAAGTATTTCTCCATGGGCCCCCCTTTTTTCTGGCCTTTCTTCATATTTCTATGATCTTGTGTTTTGTGTTTCTGTGTGTGTGTGGGGGGGCTGGCTCTCAGAGGTTTGCTTTTGATGATCTTAGAAGGTTTGGTCACTAGGTTTAGTAATTCCAGAGGCCAGCTCATAGGGGGATCTGGTTGCTTTCTCTGAAGTGTTTGGGGCTCTCAGCAGCAGGGTCTGAGTTGACCTTGAATAATGCTGAGCCCTGGGGGAGGGAGTTAATCTGTTTTTGTTGAGTGAACTCTGTTTCCCAAGCCTTAGCCTAAGGAGGTAGGGGTTGTTTATTGCTTGTTCTGGGCAAAGGGCTCCACTGAATGTATGAAGATTAGGTTCCCAGCCTAGCTGGTTGTTCTCCAGGCATACTCTGAAACTCTGTGCTGGAACTCACCCTCCAGTAGTTCCTCTCAAACCCCAAAGACTCCTTAGCTACATTTGGATCTCACACCAGCCAATCACTAAAGTCTGTATGGCTGAGGTTTGACCTCTGGCTTGCCCCATCTGCTGTCCCAGTGCTGGCCTTCTGCTCTTGTCTCCTGGTTCATCTACAGTCCCCTGAGAAAGATCTTCTTGGTAGGCTTTCTTCTTCTAGCTTCTCTTTCTGGGTTTTGCCCATTGAATTTCTGTTAAGAGCTTACTTTCATGTTGTTTTTGAGGGGAAAGAGGAGCACTTAACACAGTGTCTGTCTTTTCTCTGCCATATTGGCCAGAAGTCCCATTTCTGTCTCCTATGACCTCTTTAGGATACAGTCCAAGTAGTAACATTACAGGATCAAAGGTTAGACATAGTTTTATAACTCTTTAGGCACTGTTCCAAATTGCTCTCCAAAATGCATGGATTATTTCATAACTCCACCAACAGTAAATTAGTGTTCCAAGTTTCCCACATCCCTTCCAGGATTTATCATTTTACTTTTCTGTCATATTAGTCAATCTGATGACTGTGAAGTCTGAGAGTTGTTTTGATTTGGTGATTTGGAAAATTATTTTCATATAACTATACATAACTTCATCTAAAAACTCCCTGGTCATAGTTTTTGAACATCCATCATGTGGGGAATGACTTGTATTCTTATAAATTTGATTCAATTCTCTATATATTTAAGAAATAAGGCCTTTATCAGAAACACTGGCTATAAAATTGTTTCCCAGCTTTCTGCTTTCCTTCTAGTATTGGTTGAATTGATGCTGTTTGTGCAAAAATATTTTATTTTAATGTAGTCAAAATTTCCCTCTTTCCACAGATCTGACTGGTAAACTATTCCTTGCTCTCTTAATTTCCTTATGGTATTCTTCTTTATATTTAAACCGTTATGTACCCATTTTGACCTTATCTTGGTATAAGGTGTGAGATGTTATTCTCTGTTGAATTTCTGTCATACTATTTTCCAGTTTCCTTTCTCAAATAGTGAGATCTTATCACAGAAGCTACAGTCTTTGGGTTTATCAAACCTTAAATTACTATATTCATTACTACTGCATCTGTTGTACCTGTTGTTCCACTGATCCACCACTCTGATGAACAAAATAATTTTGATGACTGTCACTTTATAATATAGTTTAGAACTGGTACACCTACGCCCCCTTTCTTTGCATTTTTATTAATTCTCTTGTTATACTTTTATCTTCAGGATGAAATTTACTATTTTTTTTACCTCTATGAAATACCTTTTTGGTATTTTGCCTAATTTGGCACTGAATAAACAAAAGTTTTACAATTAATTGATACTCCAGGAAAATTTGTAAAGGAAAGATTTAATATTCTGATACACTGGAATGTGATTGAGAAATAAAGAAATAATGATTAAGAAAGTAGGAAAAGCTATATGAAATGTAGACTCTGAGTGTAAAAGGAGTGATGCAATTTTGAGCTTCCTAGGGCTTGATCAAAATCTCCAGCAAATAGAGAGTAGGAGAGAATGGGTTAAAAGTTAAAGAAAGTAGGAGTACATTCATACTGTGAATATGAAACTCGAGTAAAGGGTTCATAATTCAAGAACCTGGATTTTTGTGAAGAGGATTGAGCAGTTTTTTCTTTTGTTTTATTTGTATTGGTGAGATATGAAGACTATGAGAAATTCTCCATGTCTAAGAATTTGTGAACACTATCTATAGAAATGCCTGTTTAAATATTTTTTGAGATTTTTGCTTAACTCTCAGCTGAAATAAAGCTAATTTGCCCGCTCTTTTTGATATGGTAGAAAGTTACAAATATGTAGTTGTATAAGAAATTAAGACTCTCATATAAGTAAGTTCACTCGAGCCTGTATGAGAACATGTCCTTCCCCCACTGGAACATGTCCTATGTGATTTGACCACATTCATAGAGTCCCAGGAACTAGCCATTCCTTGGAACATAAACAGTACTGAAAAGAACTGGCTATTCTCACAGTACTGACCTTAATTATGTTGTGTCTTGTGGCCCCATATGACATCCTCCTAACGCCATAACACTTACTGACTTCCTACATTCATGATAAGGACTCTGGGATCCTTTCCAATTGAATTTGGCAAAAAACCTTTGTTCTTCCCTAATAAATATCCTGAGACTCCAATCATTCATTATGAAGAAGAAGATGAAGAAGAAGAAGAAGGAGAAGAAGCAGAAGAAAGGGAATCCCACCCATGGAGAAAACATTCTGCCTTTGACTCTCCCATTCAGGACTCGTGGCTGTCGAACCAGAATAATCCAGCCAAACTGATTAAGAGTTGGTGCTCCCCCAAATTGGTGATGTTTTCTTTATCTTTCTTTTCTACTTTTGTTATAGTATTAATAATCCTTTCTCATATATATATATTATTTGCTATATAGAATATTATTGTAAGCAATCTATTCCTTGCATTATTAAAATACTTTCATTTTCAACTGTGTGAGAGCATCATTTACAGGAATGAATCAGAACCACAATAAAATCACAATACAGTAGTGCATTGTAGAATGATAGTATTCTATCCAGTAACTTTTATTAAATAGGAAAATATAGAAATAAATTTGTCTTTTGGCTATAGCAAGATGAATTCTGTCTTCAAAAGATTCTGTTTCCCTTTTTTAGGTAAGGAATATATATATATATATATATATATATATATATATATATATATATATATATATCAACAATTTCATTAGCAGTGGTTATATTTATAATTTTTATATTTTGAAAGAACATTAAGTGTCTCAAACAAGGAAATGAGATTTCTGTCATATTAAATCTTTGGAAGTAAACTAATTTAAAGTACAATTATCCTTTCCACATTGTGAATGTTAGGAGTGCAGAGCCTCCATGATCTGGAAAATCTGCTTAGATTTTTTTTGACATCCCTCCATACCAGAAAACAAATTTGAATTTTTTCCTTTTTCTTTTCTTCCTCTTTCTTTTATACTGTACCGAATTCACTTTTAATTTCTTATGCCATGATATATTGAAACCATGAAAAGGAAAGCCTATCTGGAAGGGATAACTGTAGTAGCTACTTCAGCTGAGGTACTGGCAGCAAATGGACATTGGGAAAATTAAGATTTTGAATGATCCCACTTTTAAATGTAAATAAAAATTTGATTTGATTTTGTTCCAAACTAAATTATAATGGTGTCTCATTTAAAGTGAGATATGACTGCTATCAGGATCACTGTGATGTTTGACCCTCTATAAATAGAGTAATCCTTAATGTAACACATACTTAATATTTGACAATTAATGCAATGTATTTTTTCTTTTAAAAATTTATTTAGTCTTTTATTTTTCCACAGTTATAATTAAGAAATTTTTTTAACATTCATTTCAAATTCTCTCCGTTCCTCCTGCCCTATCCCTCCTTATTAAGAAAGCAAGTAATTTGATATGGGTTATAAATTTGTAGTCAAGTAAAACATTTCCATAATTGTTATGTTGTGAATGGCCACATAGACCCTCCCCTCCACCAGAAACCTCAAGAAAATTAAGATTAAAAAATTATGTTTCAATCTGTATTCAGACACCATCAGTTTTTTCCCCTCTGGGGTTGGATAGGATTATTCATCATAAATCTTTCAGAATTGTCTTGGATTATTGTACTGCTGAGAAAAACTAAATCATGCACAGCTGATCATCCTAAATTTTGCTATTACCTTGTATATAGTACCTTTCATTTTGCATCAGCTCTTGTGAATCTTTCAGGTTTTTCTGAAAGTAGCTTCCTCATCATTTCCTCTCACTGAATAGCACTCCCTCACAATCTTATATCACAACTTGCTTAGTCATTTTCCAATTGATAGACATCCCCTCTATTTCCAGTTCCTTGCCATCAGAAAAGAAATGCTATGAATATTCTTGCACATTGCTTTTCATCTCTTTTAGAATACATACCTAGTAGTAGCATTGCTAGATTAAAGGTATATACATGGTTTTATACACCTTCTGGCATCGTTTGAAATTACTCCTCAGCATAGTTGAATCAGTTCACAACTCCACCAACAATGCAGTAATGTCTCTTTTTTCCTACATCCTCTCCAACATTTGTCATTTTCCATTTCTGTCCTATTAGCCATTCGAATAGCTATAAGGTAATACTTCAAAATTGCTTTAATTTGCATTTTACCAATCAATATTGATTCAGAACATTTTAATATGGCTATAAATAACAATAATAACCTTATCTAAATATTTTTCATAACTTTTGATTATTTATAAATTGGGAAATGGCTCTTATTTTCATAAAGGTAACTCATTTCTTTGTATATTTGAGAACTAGGGCTTTATCAGAGACACTTGCTTTAAAATATTTTCTCAGTTACTGTTGCTAACTGTATTTCCCTCCATCCTCCACCCTGCCCTTGTTTATTCCCTGCTCGCTCTCTCTCTCTCTCTCTCTCTCTCTCTCTCTCTCTCTCTCTCTCCTTTCATCTTTTCTTTCCACAATAACGTTTTGCTTCAGATTACTCCCTTCCCCAAACTTTCATCCCTTCCATTATCCACCCCCACCTTTCTCTTATTCCCTTTCCCTCTTACTTTTCTTTAGGTAGTTTTCTATACCCACTGAGTGTGCATGTTTTCTGTTTGAGCCAGTTCTGATGTGAGTAGGGTTCATTCATTCCATCTCAATTCTATCCCCCTCCACTCTTCCATTTCACTATAAAAGCTTTTACTTGACTTTTTTTATGTGAGATAACTCATCCCCATTTTACTTCCCCTTGTTCCTCTCTTCCAGTACAATCCTTTCAACCCTTAATTTTTTTACATATTATTCCTTCATATTCAATTCATATCTGTGCTCTCAGTCTATATGTACTCCTTCCAATTGCCCTAATAATTAGTAAGGTATTATGAGTCATCAGTATCAATTTCTCAGTTAGGAATATACATAGTTTGACATCATTAAAGCCCTTATGATTTCCCTTTCCTGTTTACCTTTTAAGTTTCTCTTCAGTCTTTCTTTTGGAGATCAATTGTTTTGTCCAGCTTTGATCTTATCATTAGGAAAATTTGAAATTTCCCTCTTTCATTGAATGTCCATCTTTTCCCCTGAAAGAGTATGCTCAATTGTTCTGGGTGATTGATCCTTGTCTATAGTCCAAGCTCTTTTATCTTCCAGGATATCATATTCCAAGCACTATGATCCTTAAATGTAGAAGCTGCTAAATCTTGTATTATCTATGGTTCTATGAAACTTGAATTGTTTCTTTCTGACTGATTGCAATATTTTCTCTTTGAGTTGGGAGTTCTGGAATTTGGCTATAACGTTCCTGGGAGCTTTAATTTTGGAATCTCTTTTGGAGGCAATAGGTGGATCCATTCAATTTCTATTTCATCCTCTCATTCTAGAATATTAGGACAGTTTTCCTTGATTAATTTCTTAAAGGATGATATCTATGATTCTTTTTTTGGTCATGGTTTTCAGGAAGTCTAATAATATCAAAATTATCTTTTCTGGATTTATTTTCTAGGTAACTTCTTTTTCCAGTAAGATATTTAGCCTTCAATTTTTTCATTTTTTAAAAATTTTGGTTTATTGTTTCTTGAGTTCTCACAAAGTCATTAGCTTCCATTTGCTCACTTATAATTTTAAGGGATTCTTTTCTTCACTGAACTTTTATACTTCCATTTTTATTTGGTCAATTCTTCTTTTTAAGGAGTTTTTCCTTCAGTGAATTTTTGGATATCTTTTCCCAGGTGGACAATTTAAGGCATTCTTCTCCTCTTTGGCTTTTTTGGACCACTTTTACCATCTGATCTAGTTTTGTTTTTAAGGTGTTATTTTTTCAGTATCTTTCTGTATTTCTTTTATCAAGCTGCTGACTCTTTTATGATTTTCTTTTTTTCTCTCTTTCTTATTTGATTTTCAAAATACTTTTTGATCTCTTACATGGCCTAAGACTAATTTGTATTTTTCTTGGATTTTGGAACTTTGACGTTGTTAAATTCTGAGTGTGTTTTGATCTTACTTATGACCATAATATCTTTATATAGTCAGAATTTTTTCTGTTGTTTGTTCCTTTCCCCAGATTTAATTTTTTTAAACTCTTTGTTAGAAGAGGGATCTACTTCCAGGAAGGAAGACACAGTATCCCAAGTTTCTGGGATTTTATGCACCTGTTTCCAGAGCTACTTCTGGGACCTGCAAGTTTTCAGTTCTGCCAAGGTGATATGATCTAAAAAGAGATATTTACTCATCTCCTGTCCTGTCCTCTGGTCTGTGAGTGACTTTAAGTCTTCTTTTCTATCCTGGACCAATGAGATGAGGCCACAAGTTCTAATGTGTTACTGCTCCTCCTTGTCCTGGATCTGTGACCTAGAACCAAGTATGTGAAAAGTAATAGAGTCCTATCTTGGGTGCAAGCAAAGAGACCCCTGAAATCTTTTTTCCATTCTATTATGATCTGTGTACTGAGAGTTGCATAAGCAGCTGCTACACCTGATGATGCAGTGACTTCTAAGTCTAGCTCCTAGTTTACTGAGGCCCAGACTGAACTGGTGTGGCCTTCACTTGTTGAAAGGTACTCAACTCTCACTCATGGGTGATAGACCTGTCCTGCTGAACTTCCAAGTTGTGTCTAGTGTCTGTGAACTGAGAGGTCTGGAAACCACTACAGATGCCATTAATTCAGTCAGCCTGCTGCCTGTTCCTAGATTGATGGGAGCTGATCTGCATTCAAGATGCTTGCATTGCCCTGCACTTCTTTCTCACTCTTATGTAACAGGTCTGACAACTTTCTAGGCTTTTTGGGAATGAAAAGCTGTTTTACTTCATCTTTTTTTGTTCGCCCTGCCATTCTGTCAACTATTTAGAGTCATTATTTAAAGGTTTTTTGGAAGAGTTTAGAGGAGAGCTCTGGTGAGTTCCTGCCTCTATTCTGCCATCTTGGCTCCAACCTCATTAATGCAATATGTTAAGAAACTTCATGAGTGAGAATTAGAAGTGTTATTTCATTGAAATTACTTTGTACTGGTCTCTGAAGACAATAAGTATAGAATGCAAAATTGGTAGGTGGATGTAGTAATTTTCTATGTAAGATAATTTAGAAATACATTCAGATAAATTAATACCATTTGACTGACCATGAATTTTGTTTTAAATTTTAAATCATTATTTCTATATAATTGCTAAGCTTTTTCTTGTATTGTGACTTTGTGGAAATCATTTAATAAGAAATGCTGTTAAGTTGAAAAATATCTAGAGGGTCATTGTATCCTTAAAAAGCTAACTCCTCTTTTGATGTAATTTCTATTAGATTGTGAATTGAACTATTAAGAAAGTGTGGTCACAGTATTGAAAAACTGTTAAATAGTTGATTGAAATATTTTACTTTAAAAGAAATAATAATTGTAACATGCACTTTGGGGAAAATGCAAAATATTTATGGATTGCTGGTCATTGATTATGAAAGTTATAAAATCCTTTCTGGAATAGTTCACTTTGAACTTATTGTTATTTCAACAATATGAGAAAGTAATAACAAAGATTGAATATAACACTATAAAGATATTAGTGAAATGTGCTTTTTGAGGTGAAATCTCTTGGGACTATGATTTGATAATATTATGAGTTTTGATATAAATTATTACCATTTTAATTATCATTAAATCAGCAATTCACCATTAAAGGAAAATGCCATAATTGCTCAAATGGATTTTAATTTGGGAACAACTACAGCTAGATATTTGTAGTTAAGAAGGCTCAGAAGAAGATCTTAAAACTTAATGATAGGATCCTCTTTACTCAGTTTTTTCATTATATTATTTCATTCTGAACAGGTTATTTTCTTAGCTAATGTTGAACCTGGCTATAACTCCCTCTGAAAGTTGTGAAATTTTGCTGCATTGATGACTTTTCCAAAAGGTTAACTATCACTCTTAACCAAAAGGAAATAGAGTTAAAGAACGTTTATACTGTTATACTTAATGTCAAATCAGTTTGTGTCCTTGAAGGGACAATATTGATATTGTTAAAAGCATGTCCTTCCTTCTTCCTTTATAGCAAACTTATATAATCATGGCAGATGAATTGCATAAGATTGCCTTTATGTATGTACGTATGTATATATGCAAGTATGAATGTATACGTACAATCTTGATGCAATATTCAAATATCTCTGAGTCAATGTAATGAGATGCAAATATGAAAACTTTATATGTCACTAATCTGAATTTGTTGTTACAATATGGTTCAACTCCTTAACATAAGCAAGTAGTTATATAAATTCTTAGAGTTTTATCAATCCTGTATTAATGGTTATATAATTTTCTCTAATATTTTATCTTTATAGTATCTCTTTCTCTCAATATATATATATATATATATATATCTATATCAAGAAAAAGTGTCATAGATAGACTTTTTTGAGACATATGAGGTGTATCCTCATAGGGAAGGATGAAAATATTTGATAGAAGAAAAATATCATGTGGTAAAGACGTAAATGTTTTAAGTTTTTAATAAACATTCTATATTTTAATGGAATAAAATACTTGATTTTGGGAAAGGCAAAAAGATTAACTTTTGTTCACTAAGAAATAGAATATATGTGTATTTTTCTATTTCTATATATGATATATGTGGGTATATGTATATAAATACATATTTATATACATATATATGAAAATTGGCTTACAAAAGTTTCTGATGACAAGCAATGACAAAAGGATAGGTAAAAG
The DNA here is from genome assembly GCF_037893015.1 of Macrotis lagotis. Classification (NCBI taxonomy): domain Eukaryota; kingdom Metazoa; phylum Chordata; class Mammalia; order Peramelemorphia; family Peramelidae; genus Macrotis; species Macrotis lagotis. Next base: position 280,311,740 of record NC_133658.1, on the reverse strand, counting down.
TGATATTCTTGGAATACATATATATATTATATATATATATAATTGATCCTGAAGGTAATTAAGAACAAGACTGAAAAATTAGAGTAAAAGAACTGAACTGACTAACATATTTTTGTTCATTTTCTTCCCTTTTTTCTAGAATTCACAGACTTTATGTTTTAATTATTGTTTAAATTTTTAAAATCTGATTAATGTTTTGCATAGGAAAGTGCTAATATTTGTAAAAAAAACCTTTTAAATCATATTTTCCTGATAGTGTGATGTCATTCTCTGATAATACTTAGAAACAGAACTCCTTTTAAGTAAAACCCTCAAGGATTCTGCTTATATTTCTTCCTTTAGCCTATATATAGCAATATCCAGGGTTAAGGTAAAGAGAAAGCAAGTAGAATGAACAACTATTTATTTTGGTAATATTAGTCTTTCATTCTCAAAGAAGACTATGACATGAGGGAGGTGATGTCATACCTAGCACATGAAATGGATTTGAATAAGGGGGTCCTGTGCTAAGTCACCAGCCACACTTTCTCCCCTAGAGCCCTCTGGGTGCACTGGGCAGATATGAATCAGGATGCCTGGAGATGGGCCTGGAAGCAAGACCATCAGGATTAGGTGGCTTGCCTAGAGTCACACAGCTATTAGTGTCAAGTATCAAGTGTCTGAGTTCAGATTTGGCCTCCTGACTCCAAGACCAGTGCACTATCCACTACGCAACCTAGCTGGCCTATTTATTTTGAACATTCAGGGTGACTATAGTTAGTTTAATTTGTTCTTTTTATGGTTCAGTTGTTTTTAAGTATAACTTCATTAGGTCTTAATTGGTTGCTACCGCATGAAATATTGGAAAGTCAAATTTAAGAAGTTTTAGTCGACTTTTCTAAAATGTATTTTTTAATCAGTAAGTGTCAACAACATTAGTTTGGAACCTCTGAAAATGACTGACTTAGAAGGTACAACCCTTGAAAAATGCCCTGGAAATGAGACCTATATTTTAGAATTTTCAAGGGAAAAAGTTTCTCAGTACCCGATGGCTACATGAAACTTCCAAGATCCAGGATGAGATGCAAGATGAAATATCCTGATTACATGGACATATGAAGTGAGTTTCCAGGAATAAACTAGATCAAGGCGAGGAGGCCTCAGGCACTAACAAAAATTCTAGTATGAGACTTATACTAGAAACGTGGCATGGAAGTATAGAAAGTCAAAAGCATAGAAGAAACATACAAAAATGATATTATGGTGGTTGAAATGCTAAGAATGACCAGCTCTTGGATCAATATGGTGAGAGTGAGGAGTTAAGGATGATGCTATTATTGAGAATCTGAGACACTGGAAGAATGGTTGTTATCTTAATTGAAATATGAATCCTTGGAAAAGGCACAACCTTTGTTTTTTTTTAGATGACAAATTTGATCATAGATCTGATGAATTTGACATTCTTATGAGAGATTCCATTTGAGATGTCCAAAAGACCATTGGAGATGTTGGATTGTCACTTTCTCTTCCTTCACACCATCTCATATGATGAAGTGGCCTTAACTCCTACCAAGGCTAACCTCTCTACTTGTTCAAGTGATCCCTTCTCATTCCATCTTCTCTAAGTGTGACCCTTCTGATATCAACAATCTTTCATTTATTTTCAATCTTTCCCTTTCTACTGTCTCATTTCCTATTACCTACAATCATGCCCATGTCTTTCCCATCTTGACAAAAAATTCTCAATTGATCCTTTCATCTTTGCTATCTGTCATCCTTTATCTTTTCTGTCCTTTGTAACTAAACTCCATGGAAAAGCTGTTTACAATAGATACTTCCATTTTCTCTTCTTTTTTTCAGCTTCACAAAATGTGATTTCTGATCATACCATTCCACTTAAATTGTTGTCTCCAAAGTTACTAATAATTTGTCACTTGCCAATTCCTTTTCTCAATCCTCACTCTCCTTGATCTTTCTCTGTTCTTTAATGCTATTGACATTTCTCTCTTTTTTGATGATTTTTTCTCTTATGTCTTGTCTCTATGTTTTGGAGACTTCATTCTCTCCTGTTTATTTTTCTACCTAGCTATCCACTCCTTCTCTGATTCCTTTTGTGAAGCCTTGTCCATATCACATCTTCTACTCATAGATGGCCTACAGGGTTATGTTCTAGGTTCTCTTTCTTTTACCCTCTTTTAGTTCATTGTCTCATTTCAACACATCCCATGGTTATTAAGTAATAACTGTCTCTATGCTGATGATTCTCAAATCTACCTATCCTGTCCTCCCATATCTCTGATGACCTTCAATCTCATATCTCCAACTGCCTTCCAGATATCTTAAAGAGGATGTCCAGAAGACATCTTTTACCTAAATATAAAAGGGAATTAATTATCTTCCTCTCTTAATTACTTACCCTCTCTAGCTCTACTTTCCCTATTATTATCTTTTAGACATGCAATCTAGGAATCGTCCTGGGTTCCTCACTATTTCTCACTCCCCCTCTCTATATAATCTTTTCCCAAAGTCTATTAATTTTACTTTTGCAAAATCTCTTGAACGGCTCCCTTCTATCCTTTGACACAGTTACCAATCTAGTGCAGGCCACTCTCATTTCACAACTGGAATATTTATAACAATAATAACTGATGGTGTGCCTGCTTCTGTCAAATTTCTCCCTACTGCAATCCATCCTCTATTCAACAATTAAAATGATTTTCATAAAGTACAGTTTTGATCATGTATCCTCCTACTTAACAAATTCTAATGGCTTCCTATTATCTTAAGGATCAAATTCAAAATATTCTGTTTAATGTTCAATGCCCTCCATTAGTTAGTTTACTTTTTACCTTTCCAGGATTCTATCACTTTAATCCCCAATATGAACTCTTTGGTTCAGTGTATGTATGTTGCAGGAAAAAGACAGTCCATCTCTTGGTTTTGAACATGTTAACTGGCTATACTCCAGGCCTGAAATGTGCTTCCTCCTCTGGTCAAATTACTGACCTTGCTGTTTTTATTTTCATTCCCAATCAAAAGCTCACCTTCTGTCGAAAGCCTTCCCCAATTCCTCTTAATTACAGTGACTTGCCTTTTTTAGTTATCTCATATTTATCCTGAATTTAACTTTTTATATATTTGTTCATATGTGCTTTACCCTATTGGATTGCAAGCCTAATGAGGGGAGGAATCATGTTTTGTCTTTTTTTTATTCCCACAACTTAGTATCATTGTTTCTTAATACCTTTTTGATTGATGACCAGATTGGAGATCAGAAATGGATTTTTAGTGAACCATAAATCCAAAGTTGAAAAGCATATTGAGGAAAGAGAACATAACCCAGGCCAGAGCCTTGGGGGCATAAGTATGTCTTTGACATGATATGGACGACTTTCCAGCAAAGGAGACTGAGTAGGTAGGAGAAGAGCCAAGAGAATAGAGTCATGAAAACTTAAAATAGAATTTATCTAAGAGGAGGTGACCAATAATATCAAATGATTCATATAGTTCAAGAATGATGTATTTTAAAATGGTCATATGGAGAGATAACCAATTTGGTGGAGTGAAGCCAGGAAGCTACCTGAGCTCTTCCTGAGTCCTCTTGGAAACAATATTAAGTCAAGTTTCTAAAAAAGTTCTGGAGTGACAGAATTCACAAAAAATCAGAGAGAAACAACTTTCTTGCACAAGAAAACTTAGATGAACTTCACAAAAGGTCTATCTCATTTGGGTAAAAGGGGAGTGCATCCCAGTATAGTTGGTGACCATGCAAGTCAGCAAGAATTTCTTAGTCACCGCACAGATAGCCAACTGAGGCCTCCTCAGTCCTGGTTCAGCAGGCTAGTGGCAGAGCAAGCTAGCTGTGAGGTCTCAAAGCCTAGCTCAGAAGGCAAACTTCTAATTTAAGAACCTAGGAACAACGGGTGTGGCCAGGCTGAGACAACCTAGCACAGTGAGCAAGAAGCCAATCTCAGAGGCTTGGTGGCAGATAGCCAGTGACCAGACCAGAATTGCTGTTAATTTTGTTTTTGATATGGCAAATTACACTGATTGTTTTCCCAATATTGAACCATTCTTACAAAACTGGTATAAATTTTATCTGATCATGCTGTATTATTTTAAAATTTTACTTAAAAATTTTTACATCAATATTCATTAGATATTGGTCTATAAATTTTGTTGAATGTTTTGGCTCTTCTTGGTTTAGGTATAAAGCACCATATGTCTACAGATCCATCATATCTAGATTTTCTAATACTCTGTTAACTTCCTTCTTATTTATTTTATGGTGTGATTTATCTAATTATGAAAGAGGGAGATAGAGGTTCCCCACTAGTATAATTTTGCTGTATGGGTCTTCTTGTAACTCATTTAGCTTCTCTTGTAAGAATTTGGATGCTATAAAACTTGATGCATATGTTTAGTATGGACATTATCTCTTTGCCTATAGTACCTTTTTTTGTTATTTGTTTTTTTGTGCAAGGCAATGGGGTTAAGTGATTTGCTCAAGGTCACACAGCTAGGCAATTATTAAGTGTCTGAGGCTGGATTTGAATTCAGGTACTCGTGACTCTAGGATGGTGTCCAACCACTGTTCCACCTAGCCACCCCTTATAGTACCTTTTAAGAAGATGTATTTTCCTTCCTTATCCCTTTTAATTAAATCTATTTTTGCATTTACTTTGTCTAAGTTTAGAATTGCTACCCCTGTTTTTTTTCTTCAGCTAAAGCATACTATATTCTGTTTCAACCTTTTGCCCTGGGTAGATTCTTTCAATAACTATTTTACCTTCAGTCTTTGGATATCAGGGCAGTTTTCCTTGAAAATTTCTTGAACATTGCTGTCCAGGTTCTTCTTTTGAACATAGCTTTCAGGTATTCCAGTAGTTCTTAAATGACCTCTCCTGCACCTATTCTCCTTGTCCATTATTTTTACAATGATGTATTTAACATTTTCTTCTATTTTTTCATTCTTTTGATTTTTTTGACATAGTATGTGAAAATGTACTGTGCTAAAATTTCAGAATGCAAATGGAAAAAAGGAGACAGTAATTATTCTCAAGGAAGTCATTTTCTAAAGGAAGAGATGATATTATATTACTACTTTGTGTATATACGTACTTTGTGTGAGGCATTGTGCTAGTAAATAGTAGGGATCCAAATAAAAGGAAAGACAACTTCCATTCTCAAGGAATTCACAGTGGAATGGTAGAAAAAGCACTAGAGCAGGGGAATCAGGGAGCCTGTGTTATAGTCCCAGCTGCTAAGTGACTAGGTGTCTCTGGGAAATCTCTGAGCTTTAAGGTTTGCATCTGTAAAATGATGATAATCATCCCTATATTGTTTACTTCTAAAGAGGTGATGACTACAGAAATGGTATAATCTTTCAGAAAGATAAATTGCTCTATCAATTTGGGATGTTATTCCAGTAACTTGGTGGAGGTGCAACAAGTCATTTCTGTGTCTTAGACAAGATTTATCTATTGTACCAACTTGTGTGTGACTGTGTACTGGAGTCTTTGAAGTTTTCTGTAATACCTAGGGCATGATTGATCACTAGATAAATGTCTATATACCATTAAGGGCAGGATTCTATGGTGTGGGTGTGTGCATTTTTAAAAGTCATAATTTAAAATGTTCCTTGTAGTTTTCCACCTACCTGGGCAACTTATGTTCAATTTAGCAGATCAATGATTATCAAATCCTTAACTATGTTCAAAGTGTGATACTGGGGTACAAAGGGGATTTAAAAGGAAAGAAAGAAGGAAGGAAGGGGTAAAGGAAGGTGAGGGAGAGAGGGAGGGAAGAGAGGAGAGAGGGAAAGATGAAGAAAAGAAGAAAGACTGGGGAAGAGGGGAAAGAAAGAAAGAGGGAAGAATGGTAGGAAGAAAAAGGAAGAATGAAGGAAGGGAGAAAAAAGGAGGAAGGGAGGGAAGTAAAAATGGAAGGAAAGAAGGATGAAGCGAAGGAAGAAAAAATAAATCAGGAAGGTAGAAGGGAAAGAGGAAGGAAGGAAGCAAGCAAGGAAAAAGTAGAAAGGAAGGAGGAGGGCAAGGAAAGAAGATCGGATGAAAGAAAGTGGGGAAAAGGAGAAAGGAATAAAGGAAAAAATTAAATTCTATGGAATTTACCTTTGTAACATTTCACTTGTCATTTACTTCCTTATGTATGACACTGCCCCTACTACCCTGATTCAGGCTCTTATCATCTCACACCTGGAGTATTTACAATAGTTGATCATGTTTCTGCTTGTTGTTAATCTCTCCCTGTTCCAAATCAACCTGTATTCAGCTGTCAAAATTCTCTTTCTAAAGTAATGCTCTGAATATGTCAAACCTTCATTCCACATCCTTCTCAATGAAGTCCAGATTTTCTCTATCACCTCAAGTATCATATATAAAATTCTCTGTTTGATATTCAAAACCTTTCATAATCTTAATCCTTTTTTAGAATTTTTTTATTTATTTTGAATTTTATGATTTTCCCCCTAATCTTGCTTCCCTTACCCCATCCCTGATAGAAGGCAGTCTGTTAGTCTTTATTTCCATGGTATGGTATTGATCTAAGTTGAATGTGATGAGAGAGAAATATCCTTAAGGAAGAAACAAAAAATATGAGATATAGTAGAGTTATATAATAAGGTAACATTTTTAAAAAAAATTAAAAATAATAGTTTTTGGTCTTTGGTGAATCCTTTTTTAATGTTTTTCATGTTCAGGCACTTTGCACTTTCCAACATGCCCTCTTCAATCTACAGATACTAGCCTCCTAAAAGTTCAACTAACAAGACAATTCATCTAACAAAATAATGATTTTTCTTTGGCTATCATTTATGCTGGTATGCTCTCCTTCTTCATCTCTGTTTTCTTGTTTCTTTCAAGCACAAATTAAAATCCTGCCCCTCTCTATAAAGACTTTTCTGATTCTCCAATTATTCTATTACCTTCCCTCTCTTGATTATTTCAAATTTGTCCTGTGTGTAACTTATCTGTACATGATATTGCACATAGCATATCCATTAGATTGTGAATTCCTAGGGGTCAGGCATAATCTTTCACTTTTATGCGTATCATTACCACTTAGTACAGTGCTCAATACATCTAGGGCACTTGAGAAATATTTATTAACTAACTAGTGTGTTGGTTGGTTGTTGATCTTCATTCTTGAAGAGTTCCAAAACAATCTCACTATGTTGAGGATAAGATACAACGTGTCTGTCTGATTGTGACTAAAAAGAGCAACATGAGTTTGAAAGGTTCTACTACAGGTTGGGCACAATTAGTCCATATGAATATTTAAAGTAGAGATGTCTCTAAAAGCGTGAATCTTATTCAACTCTGCTTTGGTCATAGAGAACAGCTCCATGTTTGATACAGGTATACCATACTAGATGTTCCTATACCATTTCTTGAATCAGTTCCAAAATTCTTCAGAGACAGTGAGAGTATCCTTGTATTGCTTCTTCTGACCTGCATGTGACCACTCACCTTATATGAGTTCTCTATAAAATAATCATTTGGGCAAAATATTTTTGACATTTGGGCTATAAAGTTGTTCTATTGGAGAGTGTACCCTGTATAAATGCTTGACAGTTCAGCTTGAGAAAGTACCAAATCACTGGATACCTTATCTTGCCAAGTGACCCTCAAAAGGTTTCAAAAGCATACAGTAATGAGGTCAACATAAAAGTTCTGTGGACCTTCAGGCTAATACCTCTTCAACTGCACACTTTCCTTCAGAACCTACCAAACACTGAGCTAACTATGAGAATGCCTGCATCAACTTCATCATCTATGTTGGCATTACTGGAAAGTAGATAAGAAAGTAGATACAACTTGCAAAATTTCTCCATTTTCTGTAATCAATAGTTTATATATGGGTGGTGAGGTATTAGCTAGTGGAGAACCACTATTTTCTTGATGATAATTGTCAGGCAAAAATTAGCACAAACAGCAGAGAATTGATCCATACCTTATTGCATCTTGGCTTCAGAAGTGATATTGAATGTACAATCATCTGTGAACAAAAAATCACACAGCAACTCTCCCTCCACTTTACAGTCTTGACTTGTGACCTGTTCGAGTTAAATAATTTATTATTCATTATTGTGGTAATTGACCCTGATGCTTCTTTTATCTTACTTAAAGATGTTTTATAATGATGCTGAAAACATAATGCTAAATGCATGGCAATGAGCACATAACCCTCCTTCACTCCACTGGTGGCTAGGAAAACATGAAAGTATTGTACATTATACAGAACCTAGGACAGTAAGCCATTATAAAAGTGTTGTACATTACTGATAAACTTCTCTGGGCACCCAAATTTTACCACAATTTCCCACAAACCCTAAATTTTGTGTATAGACCTGTGCTTTGCCACTGTGGCATTTCTCCTGAAGCTGGACATAGTAAAAACCCTATCAACAATTCCCCTCTCTGCCTTTTCTGAAGCTACACTGCCACCCAGGTAGATTAACATCTTCCAGATCAAGAGAGATTGGTACAAATCTTACCAGTGATGACTGAGAATGACTCTCTTGTGACTCTATTAGGACAATCTATTCCCTTTACTTGTACAGAGATGGATAATGAAGGTAATCTTGACCTCCTGGGGATAATCTTCTCTTGCCTTAGGAAAATTTTCATCAGCTTTTGTGTAAACAATGGACTTGCTGCCTTGTAAATCTCAGCAGTAATAAAAACAACACTAGGTACTTTGCCACACAATAGCATTCTAAACCTCTCCTTCAGTTGAAAGTTTAGCCAAAGAAGGATTAACTTCAACTTGAGATATACAATCAATGATTTCAGTATTGATTGATGATAGTTGTTTGAGAACACCATAGAACTGTACAACTTATTGAGCAGGCTATGGCTTTATCAATAATCAATGTAACTTCAATCAGCACTGAGTAGTTGAGATGCACCCATTAGTCTTGGGCCCATAAATAACCCTAAGGGCATCATAAAAGTGCTTTGGATCATTACTATCAGTGTAAAACTAAATTTCTCCTGCCTCCTTACTGAACCAATAATCCAGCATCTCTCTAAACTTCTCTTGTACTTTGCTTTTGATTGAGTTGATTGAGTTACCTTCTTAGATACAGATGCACTATTCTACTGGTAAAATCTACTGATGGAGTTCCCTTATTCATTTGGCAATTTTCCACATTCTTTTCATCAAATCACTCTTGATATTTCCAAGTACTTAGACCCAGATTAGTAATTATAGAGCTGCATCCTGAAATTTTATTTCTTTTCTGCTCCACTGTTGCCAACTGTGTTGACTCAACTTTCCTTCCAAGTTAGCAACAAATTGTTCACTCTTGGAGAAACACTCTAATATGCTGATTTTAGGTTCTGACCTTTCCTTGATGCTGTACTTTTGTTGAATGTGAATGTTTAGCTTGGAGAGGATAAATCCAAGCATTCTGCACCACATTTCACCCAGGTAACTCTCACATTTTATCTATTTTTTCCCACACAGTGACATAGTCTACTAAATGACAATGTTTTTGAGGGTGCATATACAAAATTTTATTGCATTTAAGTAAATTTCAGATAATGCTTGTGATGAGAAAGTCATGAGATGCACAAATCTTCAGTACTGACTCTTACTCTTTCTGACTCCATTCCTCCCAAAACTCTGCCATGTCTAATAATCTTTGCTTATTCTTGCATTAAAGTCACCCAGAATTAATGCTTGTACTCTTTTAACACATTGATGATGATGGTGTGCAGGTTTTCATAAAGTTTTTCCTTGACCTCTCCAGAGTTTGTCAAGATGGGAACACACTTGTGGATGATGGTGGTATGGTGATTTCCTGCAAGGGAATGTCATTCACTCATCTTGGGATACATAACAGCTTGTTGACTAGATTAGTCTTTGTCACAAGAACTATGCTTTTTAGCCCAGTGAATTTAGACAAGTCTTTTAACTTTTCTGTTACCCCTCCAGATAACTTTTTCAAAAAATTTCAAGGCAATGAAGTTAAGTGCCTTGCCCAAAGTCACATAGCTAGGTAACTATTAAGTGTCTGAGGACAGATTTGAACTCAGGTCCTCCTGATTCCAGGGCTGGTGCTCTATTCTCCTGCTGCACTCCTCCTCCCAGCCAGATAACTTTTTAAGAAGATATATTGTTGAAGAGATGTTGAGCTATACTAATAAAAGGTGGTTCATCTCTGGGAGCTCTCTATGACTTAAATTCAAAGATAAAGACCCAACAAAGACTGGCCTTAGGATGCTTCATTGTGTGCCAAACTGTAGGCACAACAAAAGAAATCATATCCAGAAATTTCAGTTTGACCAAAACCTTAAATTTTGCTCTGTGTGCAATAAGAACTTAATAAAATGTTCATTGAATTTCTACAACTAGGCAGAAAACTTGCAGATATTTATTTGCTTGGGTATTCTTCTAATATTGCCTCATAAAAGACTACACGAACCTGAGGTATTTTGTAAATGTGTTAGTTGTCTGACTTTCACAGAACATAGGAACTGTATTATCTGGTCTCTAGAGAGACATAAAGTTGATCCCAAGAAATTGATCCAACCCAATACGTACTGTTGATCTTGGAAATGTCCATTTGAGAGCTGTCAATTTTTGTTGCCAAAAAGCACATTACTAATATGTCCTTGAGATCTTTGGCTAGCAATTGCTCTTTGGCTAGGGACTGAATAAAGTATACTTTGAGGGATTAGGATTACCTTAGTGCCACATCATCTGGAGCCTGGCATGAGATTGAGACAAAAAGGCAGCTAACTAGAGAGTCTAGGATACTCTTCAGAATCCTTCTGACACATTCAGGTGCCATTGCAACATCTGTGAAAAACTCTGAGATGAAGTTACTGTTGCTGTCTGTGGTCTTTGGTCTGATCCTCCAGGTCTTTGAAAACAATATGGTAGAGCCATACATTTAATTAAGGAAGAATGGGACTCCCAAAGAGATCATTAGTTCTTCATGTATTTTAGGATTAGATGACACATGGATTCTGTCATAGAGAGTAATTTCAGGCCTAGGTAGAGAAGAGGAAAAGAGATCCCTCCACAGAACAAGGAGAGATTAGAATTGGAAAACCAACACATCTTTCATAAATATGAATAGAAGAACTGCTGTTAGGACACCAGTAGAGATTTCTCTCTTCCTGAGGCAATGTCTTAACCCATATCTCTTATAATTGCAGAAATTATCAGTAATATCTAAATCTGAGATGCAGTAAAAGGAGGTGAAAGTTATATTATCTCTAGGTTAATACCATGAAATACATAATACACATATAATTTCTCTCTTTGAATAGATAAACAAACATAGGCATTGGAATGTTAAATAACTTGATAAAAGACATAGAGTGAATTATTATAATGAGATCCAAGACCAGAATTCAAATTTCCTAACTCCTAGTCTCATGATTTTTCTTCCATACTATGAAGATAATGAACCAGGTATGATTAGCATAAGAGTTTCCTCAATTGTAAAAAGAGGGATTTGGATGATGATATTACCCATCTCTAAGATATTATGGGTCTGGGTGGCCATTATGAGTTTTTTCAGCTCTCTTCCACACCCTTCAGGTGAGTGGTTCTGTGTTGCAGTGTGCTCATATGTGATATCTAAGATTGAGGAAAGAGGTAGCTTGAGAACGTTTATCAAATAAATCAGAGAATATGATGGTAATCCTAGTGGAGTCTTCTTCAAAGGGTAAGTGCTGCTTTTGTTCACTGGTTAATATGAAAGTGGTAACAAAAACTTGGGTAATAGTTCTGGGGTCCCTTAATGCACACAGGTTGATCCAGGAATAAATTAGTGATGAAGTTGCCAGGTTGTGGTTGATTTTATGACTATCAAGGGCAACTATTGAATGGAAAAGGAATTAATAGATTTCACATATACTTAAAACTTGTGTTCAGGATAAGTTTGATTGCAAATATTTTGATACTGTTTGGATCTTTTTAATCATCATCTGGGGAACTAACAATTTCTTCCCTGCTTGAGCAGTCCATTTTGGGCTAGAGATGACACATTAAGACCTCTCTGCTAAGAAAAGAGAAAGAATAGTGTGAGAGAGAGGGAAGAAAGATATTCATTTGACTCTGAAATTTGCTGTAGTTTATTTAGCCATTCCTAGTTGATAGATATGAAGTTTGCTTAGAATTCTTTCCTATTACAAAAAAATCAACATTTTCTTTATAAAGTAGTTTTATTTTATTATTTTTCCAAGACAATTAGACTAATTTGCAGCTCTGATAATAGCACATTTGTTTTATCTTTGCACAGACATCATAATACTGACCACTTTTACTTTTTGTCATATTATCAATTTGCTGGATTTGAGGTAAATTCTCAGTTGTTTTAAATTGCATTTCTCTTATTAGAGATTTGGTGCATTCTTTCCTTTTACAATTTATAGTTTATAATATTTTTCAAATGATTTTTGTTTAAAATTACACTTGGGGAAATCTAAAATGACTCAGTGGATAGAGTGCTGGGCCTGGAGAGAGAAAAACCTGAGGTCTAAGATAGCATGAGGGGCGGCTAGGTGGCATAGTGGATAAAGCACCAGCCTTGGAGTCAGGAGTACCTGGGTTCAAATCCAGTCTCAGACATTTAGTGATTACCTAGCTCTGTGGCCTTGGGCAAGCCGCTTAACCCCATTTGCCTTGCAAAAACCTAAAAAAAATGAAATAAAAAAAAGAAAGGTAGCAAGCTATGTGATGGTGGTTAAGTCTTGTTAAGTCTTTTCACCTTCATTTGCCTCAATTTTCTCATCCCTAAAATGAGAATAACAATGGCACCTATTTCACAAGGCTCTTGGGGTAATCAAACTAGATATTTGTAAATTGTTTAGCAAATAGTAAACATTGTATAAATATTTTAATTGATTTTAGTATTTTTATTATATCCTCCAATTAACTATCTAATATTGGAAAAGGTTGAGTCATTTATCTCTATAAAATTTTAATATCTTTAAAATTTTCTATTTAGAAATATTTGATCATAAAATTTTCCCTTTACTTCTTGACTGCTTTCCTATCTTATCCTAGTAAATTTTTATTGAAACAAAAACTTTTTGGTTTCATATAATATAAAATGTCCTCCCAGATATACTTGTGAAAGATCCTTGATGTGATTTTCTTCTATTTTATATAACCATCAATATTCAACCCTATATTCCTCCAAACAACAATATAAATTCATAATATACCATGCAGTTTTAAATCTAATTTCTACAGATTCCTTTCTTGTTTTTCCAGAAATTCCTATCAAATGCAAAATACTTTTTCAGGTAATTTATATTTTTAGGTTTACCAAACTCTGATTTTCCTTGTTCTATCTCTTTTCCTCTTTTCTTCTTCTATCTGGTTTTTAGTGAGTATCAAATAATTCAGATTATTTCAGATATCTTGAATAGATAGGGACAGTTTCTGTTTGCTCTTCTTCTGAGATGATGTAAGTATAAAATAGAATAAGAGACAGTTCATTTGGATATAATTCAGTTTAAAGAGGTTGTAAGTATTCTGCATAATGTGCCATTGAGATAAGCCAGGAAATTATTAATCCTCTTTTGTAGATAAAATTCTAACACTCAGAAAAGATAAAATTTGCATGCCCAGTTTACACAGTCAGGGGAAGAGACAACCTCTGAACACAAATCTGCTAAATCCATCTTCACTTGATTTTTGGAAATCCCTGTCATTATCCCAAAATACTAGTATATAGAACTACTAAAGAATGAGTTTTCTCTTATTAAATATTCTGGTTAATTACATATTTTCATATTCATCACATCAAGAATTGTGGATTTTGAAGAATTCAAATTTAATTAAAAATATCCAACAATTTTAAAATGGTGAACTCAGTTTACTTCAGAGAAGTTAGAAATCATTTTAGATTCAACATTATTCATAATGTTATAGTAAGATATGAAAAAAAAACTGTATACATTTTGTGAACAAAATTAAAGTTCATAAAATAAATGCAAAAGGATATTTTTCAATGAAATTTTTTCTTTTGATGCTATGTTTTTAAAAGTACAAAGTATTTGAATCTGTTCATTTTTTCCCTTTTTAATTAATTAATTAATATATTTACTTATTTTCATCTATTTCCACATGCATATTTTCAGGTTGCAAAATTTCCTTCCACTCTCCCTTCCCACCCCCATCCCCTTACTGATGAACAGTCAGATTAGCATTGTACATATATATTTAGATAAATATGTTTACAGATTCGTATTAGTCATTTTTGGAATGAGAAATGAGGATTAAGGGGAAGAGAAACATAAGATATAATTTTTATGAAGTGTTCAGCAGATTCTGAAAGGTTGTTTTGTGTGTGTGTGTGTGTGCATGTGTATATGTTTTGTTTTGTTTTGTTGTTCTTCCTCTGGATGGGATAACACAGTCCATAGCTGGTCTAATATAGTTGTCCTAGTTCTTTGAAATGCTGAGAGGAGCTGCTTTCATCAAGTTTGTTCATCTCACAATACTGTTATTGATGTGGACATTGTTCTCTTGGTTCTACTCCCTTTGCTCAGCATCAGATCCTTTAAGTCCTTCCATGCTTCTCTAGAGTCTGACCATTTATGGTTTCTTATAGAACAATAGTATTTCATTGTATTCATATATCATAACTTGTTTAGCCATTCCCCAATTGATGAGCATCCCTTCAATTTCCAATTCTTTGACATTGCAAAAAGGGCTTGCTATGAATATTTTGGAACATGTAGGACTTTTCCCTTTTTAAATAATTTCTTCTTGATATAGACCTAGAATTGGAAATGCTGGATCAAAGGGTAGGAACAGTTTTATTGCTCTCCAGAAAAGTTGGATCCATTCATAATTTCACCAGCAATATATCGATGTCCCAATTCTCCCATAACCTCTCCAACATTTATGTCCCTTTTTCTCTTCTTGTCCAATTTGATAGGTGTGAAATGATACCTCATTGTTGTTTTAATTTTCATTACTCTAATCAATAATGTTTGGGAACATTTTTTCATATGATTATATATAACTTTAATTTCTTCATTTGAAAACTGTCGGTTTATATCCTTTGACCATTTGTCAATTGGGGAATGATGGGACCTCATACATTTAATGCAATTCTCTATATATTTTAGAAATGAGACCTTTATCAGAACTCTTAGTTGTGAAGATTGTTTCCTAGTTTTCTGCTTACCTTCTAATTTTGAGAGTATTGATTTTATTAGGGAAAAATTGTTTAATTTAATATTTTCAAAATCATTTAATATAGTCAAAATTTATCCCCTTTTTATAGCTCTGATAGATTATTGCTTGGTCTAATAACTTATTTATGGGTGTCACTATTTATGTATAAATCCTGTACCCATTTTGACGTTATTTTGGTATAGGCTATGAGATGTGGATATATGCCTAGTTTTACCATTCTATTTTCCAGTTTTCCCAAAAATTTTTATCAAATAATGAGTTTTTATCTCAGAAGCTGATGTCTTTGGGTTTGTCAAATAGAAGATTGCTGTAGTCCATTTACTGCTGTTTCTTTTGAATCTATCCTAATCCACTGATCCATTGACTCTATTTCTTAATCAGTGCCAGGAAGTTTTGAAGACTGCTGCTTTGTAGTATAGCTTTAGATCTGGTAGAGCTAGGCTACCTTCTTTACACTTTTTTTCATTAGTTCTCTTGCTATTCTTGCCCTTTTGTTGTTCAAGATGAATTTATACTATTTTTTTCTAGTTCAGTGAAGTGGTTATTTAGTTATTTGACTGGTATGGCACTGAATAATTTACTTATTTTGGATATAATTGTCATTTTTATTTTATTAGCTTGACCTAACCATTAACATTTGACATTTTCCCAATTATTTACTTCTGACTTTACTTGGGTGAGAAGTGCTTTATAATCGTGTTCATACAGTTACTGGGTTTGTCTTGGGAGGTAGATTTCCAAATATTTAATGTTGTCTATAGTTATTTTAAATGCAATTTCCTTTTCTAGCTCTTGTTCTTGGGCTTTGTTGTTCATATATAGAAATGCTGATGATTTATGTGGGTTTATTTTATTCCTGCTACTTTGCTGAATTTGTTAATTGTTTCAAGGAGTTTTTAGATGATTTTCTTGGGTTTTCTAGGTATACCATCATAACATCTGCAAAGAGTGAACATTTTGCTTCCTCATTGCCAATTCTGATTCCTTCAATTTCTTTTTCTTTTCTTATTGCTATAACTAGCATTTCTAATAATGGTGATAATGGCCATCCTTGTTTCACCCCTGATTTTATTGAAAATGCTCCCAGTTTATTTCCACTGCATATAATATCTGAAGATGATTTTAGATAGATACTATTTATTATTTTTAAGGAAAACTTCATTTATGGCTAAACTTTCTAATATTTTTAATAGGAATGGATGCTGTATTTTATCAAAGACTTTACAGCATCTATTGAGATATTTATATGGTTTTTGTTGGTTTTACTATTGATATGTTAAATTATGTTGAGTGTTTTTCTATTGTTGCAAAATCCTTGTCTACCTGGTATCAATCCTAACTGATCATGGTGTATTATCCTACTAGTAATTTGCTGTAGTCTCATTTCTAAAATTTTATTTAAGATTTTTAGAT
Organism: Macrotis lagotis; assembly: GCF_037893015.1. NCBI lineage: Eukaryota > Metazoa > Chordata > Mammalia > Peramelemorphia > Peramelidae > Macrotis > Macrotis lagotis. Next base: position 280,295,153 of record NC_133658.1, on the reverse strand, counting down.
CAATATTCATTAGGGAGGTTGGTCAATAATTTTATTTGTCTGTCCTGGCTCTTCCTGGTTTAGGTATTCCACCATTGTATCATAAAAGGAGTTTGGCAGAACTCCTTCCTCTCCTATTTTTTAAAATATGAATTGATTGTTCCTTAAATGTTCGGTAGAATTCACTTGTAAATACATCTGGACTTGGAGACTTTTCCATAGGGTGTTTATTGATGATTTCTTCAATTTCTTTTTCTGAGATGTGGTTATTTAAGTAATTTATCTCCTCTTCTGTTAATCTGAGCAGTTTGTATTTTTGTAAATATTCATCCATTGCATTCAAATTGTTCAATTTATCATTATATAATTTAGCAAATAACTCTGAATTATTTTTTTAATTTCCTCCTCGTTGGGTAATTTGGTTATCTTCTTAATTATTAAAATTAGATTAACCAAAGGTTTGTCTATTTTATTAACTTTTTCATAAAACCAACTCTTAGTTTTATTTATGAGATCAATGATTTTTTTAAATACCATTTTTTAAATCTCTCCCTTTATTTTCAGAATTTTCAATTTGGTATTTAATTGGGGATATTTAATTTTTATTTTTCTAGTTTTTTAAGTTGCATTCCCAATTCACTGATCTCGTCTTTCTCTACTTTATTCATATAGGCATTTAGAGATATTACATTTTCCCTCAAAACCACCTTGACTGCATCCTATACATTTTGGTATGATGTCTCATTAGTATCATTCTCTTGAATGTAATTATTGATTATTTCTATTGTTTGCTGTTTGATCCACCCATTATTTAAGATAAAGTTATTTAATTTCCAATCTATTTTTGGTTTATCTTATCATGTCCCATTATTACATGTAATTTTCATTTCATCATGGTCTGAGAAGTGTGTATTTATTATTTTTGCCTTTCTTCATTTGATTGGATATTCTGCCCTAATATATGGTCATTTTTAGTATAGTTGCCATGTACTGCTCAAAAAAGAAATAATCTATTCTATTCCCATTAAGTTTTCTCCTCAGATCTATCATTTCTAAATTTTCTAAGATTTCATTCACCTTAACTTCCTTCTTGTTTATTTTGTGTTTAGATTTATGTAGTTCTGAGAGGAGGAAGTTGAGGTCCCCCATTATTACAATTTTGTTGTATGTGTTTCCTTGTAATTCCTTCAATCTTTTCCTCTAAGAATTTGGATGCTATACAACTAAGTGCATATATGTTTAGTAATGATATACCTTCATTATCAATGATGCCTTTTAAGAAGATGCAGTTTCCTTCCTTATCCCTTTTAATGAAATTGATTTCTGCTTTTAATTTACCTGAGATTAGCATCAGCAGCACAGATTTTTTTACTTCAGCTGAGTCATACTATATTTTATTCCAACCTCTTGCCTTTATCGTGTGTGTGTGTGTGTGTGTGTGTGTGTGTGTGTGTGTGTATCTGCTTCAAATGTGTTTATTGTAAACAACATATTGTAAGATTCTGGTTTTGAATCCATTCTGCTATCTACTTCAGTTCATCCCATTCACATTCATAGTTAAGTTCACCAATTCTGTATTTCCCTCTATGCTATCTTTTTCCATTTATATTTTTCTGTTTCCTTTTCTCTTATTTCTCCTTATGAAAATTTTACTATCTTTCCCCTTTGACTTTTCTTTTAAAAAGTTAATTTTCAGTTTATTTTCATTTATACCTTCTCTTCCCTTTTATCAGTCCCTCTTCCCTTCCCTTTGCCTTTCCTAGTCCTGCCTTTCCTGTAGAAAGTGGGAATGTATCTTATTCCCTCTCTGGACTAAATCTCTGGAAGAGAATTTACTCAGTATTTTCATTCGCCCTTCTTTTCCTCTAAAATTATAAATCTTTGTGCCTCTTCCCTTAGTCTTATTTTTTTGCTCTAATACTATTACTCCGATATCATCAATCAGAGTGTGATTATTTGATTGCTTGACAAACTCATTTTGTTATCAAGATATCATCACAGATTGTTTACTTGATTGCTTGATAAGCAGCATTGACTCAAATTGCATAAAAGTGCAATTTTAATCATTTTTACTTTACCCCCTTTTCAAATATCTTTCAAGTATACACAATCCTCTTCAAGAGCCAAAGTATCATCCAAAACCATACTGCCTCTCCCCCAGGCACATTTTCACTCTCACTCTACTGCCCTCTCCCTTCCCCTACCCACAGTTAGGGCACTTAATACCTTGTTAAGTGAAGTAAGATCTATTTTCTTTTACAATAAAGTTAAGTCAAACCCTGATCAAATTAACTGCAAGAATCCTAGAGATCCCTAAGTACTAGAAGGCTCTGGAGGTCAGACCTGAGAACCTTATAAAATGATTGTAAGTCACAGAGACACTGGCTCAGGTCCTCACAGTTTGTGATACTTAAAAGTCTCTATGTACTGGGTTTCTGTAGAGGTCTCATCTGAGAACTTTACAAATTATTGTAGGTTACAGAGATACTGACTACAGGTCCTTGTAGTTTTTGATGCCCTCATTAGACAGGTGCTAAGCAAGTAGGATTAAAGTGAGTCAAAAGATAATGAGACACTTAATTTTAAAATTAGCCCCCTGTTTATCTTCAGGGCTTTTTCTCTCAAACATAGGGATGTCATCTTGGACCTCTTCAATTGACAGATAAGACCTAAATATACCCATATCCTTCAGGATCACTTTCTTTAATTATATTCTACCCTTTAATTATCCTAAGAGAAGTAAAGTTCTAAAGAATTAGAAGTGTTATATTGGGCTTCTGGTCAAGATGACAGAGAGAAGACAGGCAATGTGCTGAGATCTCCTGGTTTCCCCTCAGAAATAATAGGAAAGAAATCTCTTGACATAAATCTAGTTAACAAAACACAGAAAGAGAAACTACGAGAAGACCATTGACCAACAAGGTCTGTCTCAGGGGACTGTGGGTGAATCAGGAGTGGAGAGCAGAGAGCCAGACTAGAGGCAGTCAAATTTTCAAACATAAAGCTATTCCTTAATTGACAAATGGTCAAAGAATATGCAAAGGCAATTTACAGCTGAGGAATCAAAGCGATCCATAGTCATAATAAAGTTGCTCTAAATTATTTCTTATTAGAGAAATGCAAATTAAAGCATCTCTGAGATATAACCTCACACCTTTCAGACTGGCCAATATGACAAGAAAGGACAATGATCAATGTTGGAAGGGTTTTGGGAAATCTGGGACACTAATACATTGTTGGTGGAACTGTGAACTCATCTAGTCTTTCTGGAGAGCAACTGAGAATTACACCCCAAGGGCAACAAAAATGTGCATACTCTTTGTTCCAGCAATACCACTACTGGGTCTATACCCTGATGAGATTAGGAAAAAAAAGGTAGAAGCTTCACTTGTACAAAAATATTTATAGCAGCCCTGTTCATGGTGACAAAGAATTGGAAATTGAGTGAATGTCCATGAATTGGGGAATGGCTTAATAAACTGGTATATGTATGTGATGGAATACTATTGTTCTATTAGAAACTAGGAACAATGGGAATTCAGGAGAGCCTTGTAATATTTGATTGAATTGATGCTGAGTGAGGTGAGCAGAACCAGAAAAAACAATGTACACCCTTACAGCAACATGGAAGTGATGATCAATCTTGACAGACTTACTCATTACATCAGTACAACAATCAGGGTAAATCTTGGCCTATCTGTGATGGAGAATAGCATCTTTATCCAGAGAAAGAATTGTGGAGTTTGAACAAAGTCTAAAGACCTTCTATTTAGGAAAATAAAGTTATCTTATTATATAATTTTGCTATCACTTATAATTTCTTTTTCTTCATTAAGGATATGATTTCTCTCTCTAATTACATTCAACTTAGATAAATGTATGTCATGGAAACAATGTAAACACTGGGGGGGTGGAGGGAGGGAACCAAGATTAGGGGGAAAAATGTAAAATTCAAAATAAATAAAATCTTTCTTTTATAAACAAAAAGTAAAATAAAATAACTATAGACAATATTAAATACTTGGGAATCCACCTCCCAAGAGCAACCCAGGCATCATCTCACTCTCATTAGATTAGCCCAGATAGGAAAAGGGAAGATGATCAATGTTGAAGAGGATGTGGGAGGATTGAGAAATTGATGCATTGCTGGTGGAGTTGTGAAGGGATCCAACCTTTCTGGAGAGCAATATGGAAGTATGTCCAAAGAGCAACAAAGCTCTTCATATCCTTTTACCCAGCAATTCCAATTCCAGGACTATATTCGAAGAAATTGTATAAAATGGGAAAAGTCTTACATGTTCCAAAATATTCATGGCAGCTCTTTCTATAGTGGCAAATAATTGGAAATTGAGAGTATGCCCATCAATTGGAGAATGGCTAATCAAGTTATGGCAAATGAATTCTATTTTCTTTAAGAAACCATAAATAGTCAGATTCTACAGAAGCATGGAATGACTTAATGGTATCTGATGCTCAGTAAAGAGAGTAGAGCTAAGAAAACAATGTACACATCAACATCATTATGAGATGAACAACCTCAATGGAAGCAAGTCCTCTTGATAATCCAGGGAGCCATGACAACTGTATTAGACTGGTAATGGTCTATATTATTCCCTCCAGAGGAAGGAAAACAAAATACAATACAATACAGAAAAAATATCCCTACAGAATCTAATGAACACTTTATAAAAATTATCACTTATTTATCTCTTTCCCTTAATCTTAATTCTTCATGCATAAAATGACTAATTTGTCAATATGTTTAACAAAATATATATTCAAAATATTTACTTTAATGTTCCCTATTGAGGGAAAGGGGGTGAGAAGTAAAGGCGGAGGTAAAATTTGTTAACTTGTGCGCGGGGACCTATCCCAAGCCTTCGCCTGGATACATACCTTTCCCCGGTCACGGACCCGTCGGTCTTCGGACGCAAGGACCCTCCTTTGGGGAAGGAGGGCAATAACTGGACAGAACATCCAGTTGCAGTCTAACAAGCAGGTCTTTATTGCTTACATAGCAGCGAAAAAAGCTCTCCTCTTCCCCAGCCCCCTCCCTATCTAGTCTTCTGTTCCTCCCCCCGAGCTCCTCCCCTGTTCCTCCCTCATGGGCGGAGCCACTCCTGTTACTGGGGCGTTCCCAGCACCTATGTGGGCAGGTTCACACCCCCAGGCGTCTCCTAACCCATAGGTGGCCAAGGTCCAGAGCTGGGTCCAGAGCAATTCCCCCTTTTTGTTTAGACAGGGGTAGTGTCCATTTTTGGTCGTTCTCTGGGATTCTGGAGAAGAGCACGAGGGTCAGCCTTTGATAGCGTATTTTTGCAGCAAGCATATGTAGCAAAAGAGGCAGGATAAAAATAATCATAGTCTCAATATCCTATAATAATAAAATTATTTCAGATCTGAATTAAGCACACATACACAGACATATGTACGAACTCACAGAAAACAATCATTTTTAACCAAGCTGTGATTGATGCCCTGGCCCAGAATATAGGAACATTTTCCTATCCCTCCAGGCCAGTAGAGAGATGTGAAAATGTCTCATTGAAGTTTAACTACACATATTATTGTTTTTTTTTTAATGAACCAATTAAGACTGGTCAAGAAAAAATAACTTTTAGAATCAATTAGAATGTCTTGAGGAACCTCTTATATAAATTGATTAAGAATTTTTAAATAACCAATTAATATAAAATTTGAATGCATTCTTAAATAACTCTATAAAATATAATTTTAACTATTCTACCACACAAAAAATGTAGTTATAAGTACAAGCACTGGTGATGTGCATTCTTCTTTCTATTTTGCAGTAATATAGGACAGTTCTGGCAGAAGGCCTCAATCCTTAGAGAAAGCGCTGCCTGCAGTCCCTTTCACCAGGAAAGATGAGATGCAAAATGGTGGATAATAAATATTTATATTGGTGCTGAACGAGGAGTGCGATGAATAAGAGACATGGTATCTGCCTTGATGTTGATCAAGGCAGTCTTCATTAGGTATATTAAAGCCCGTATCAAGCAGGGGCCAAAAATACAAAGGAGAAATAATATGGCAACAGGACCTATCCAGCTGAATAACCACTGTAAAAACTGTAAATGCTTGAGATAATTAGCAATATTAAAGGCAGCAGTTTGATGATTTGAAAAATCAGTCGAAATATTTCTCAGTTCTTGAAGCAATAAGGCTAACTGATGAATGTCTGATGAAGCATTATGAGATAGTAGTGTACCCTGTAATGCAGCCCGTATCCGAAGCCATGAACCAACAAAAGAAGAGTTGGTAAGATTTACCTGTAATGGAGTGACACACAATGGTTTATATCTATAGTGACAAGGAATTTGGGTTATCAATTCATGGTAAGCAAGCTCATTCCCAGTGTAAACTACTACAGGGGCCAAATCATCTATTTCCTTTTGAAGTGCCCAATTTATATGATTTTGGGTGGTCCACATGGATGATTGCTGGGTCAAGAAGTTCTGCAATACAGATGCCAAATATCCTTGTCGTTGGTAAAGATCCTGAATTTGGAATTCCTCATAAAGTGAGAAAGCAAAATTTATGATATTGAAAGCAAGATCAATCACCTCACGCTTTTGCTCCGAGGTCTCTGACCCACTTGGTTGGAGCCCAGACTGGTTTCTCCTTCTCTTTGCCATCCGGATTTGGATCTGGTTGAATACAAAGATACCCTCGTCCATTTATAATTACCGAGCCTGGGCCATGCCATTGGCCATCTGGGCTTTTCCACAGTACTCGGTTGCCTATTGGGCAGGGAGAGGGATGGCTAGTTGCGCGTGTGTGGAGTGTTCGTGAAGTTCCTGCGAAAAAACGCAAAGCTGGGGAGGTATCATCATCTCTCAATTGAAGAAAATTCATGGTGTATACGGCCTGTGCTAATTGTAAATATATAAGGCGGCCACGACCACTGACTCCCCCTTTTTGTTTAATGAGGAGGGTTTTAAGGGTGTGGTTAGCACGTTCAACTATGGCCTGACCAGTGGGATTGTATGGAATTCCAGTTTTGTGTAAAATGGAAAATTCTTGACAAAAGTTTGCAAACGCCTTGGAAGAATATGCAGGGCCATTATCTGTTTTTATGGCTGTAGGAACTCCACAAGTGGAAAAACAGGTCAAAAGATGTGCTATAACATGGCAGGCTGCCTCACCAGGTTGAATTGACGCCATGACAAAATTAGAAAAGGTGTCTATGGAGACATGAATAAGGGTTTTCCCATAGTGGGTAACATCCATCTGCCATAAATCATTAGGATGGTCTCCGCGGGGATTAATAGCACAATCAATGGGTGGGGGACGAAATGGAGCACAGCCAAGGCATCGTTTCACTATATCCCTGGCTTGATCTTTAGTGATGCCATACAGATGACGAAGAGAACGAGCTGAAAGATGGTACTTATCATGTGCCTGATGGGCTTCTGAAAGTAAAGGGCATAGCAATGCTCGATCTACCGTATCATTACCACTGTAGATGGGCCCAATAGTAGAGACATGGGAATGGACGTGCAGCACAAACACAGGACAATGACGAGAGAGGGGAAGATTTTGAAGGTCTGCTAACAAAGAAGCAATAGTACTAACACGAGGATTGATAAAAGCTGTAGGGAGTTCTCGAAGTGCTGTAGCACAATATAGACTGTCAGTGATAAGATTAACAGGCACGTCGGCAAGATAAGCAAGAGCACGTGTAACAGCAAGGAGTTCATTTTTCTGGGCTGAGGTATACTCAGTGGTAAAAACCCGCAATATTTGCTTTTGTGGGACGTAAAAGGCTGCCTGTTTATTTTTGGTGGCGTCTGTGAACACATTTGGTCCATCAACAGGAGTAGGGGAAATAATTCGTGGTGGGGGTTGTAATGGAAGACTGTCCCATCCACGCAGCGTTGGGGGTAATGGAAGATTGATGACATCACATGAAGTGAGTAGGGCAGCCCATTCAGGGATAGAGTCAGTAAAATAACGAAGAGCACCTTCAGAAGCACAAATATTTAAAACAGGATATTTTCCAAACATACAAAGACAACGATCAGACATAGCTAGGAATAAATTGGCCAGCATCGTAAATTTACAAGGGATGCTTCTTTTACTTCTCTGGAAATATTGCCATTCTATGACACCTTGCTTTTGATAGAGACAACCAATATGTGACCTTTGATTTAAAATGGTAGCAAATATAGGTTGCTCAGGATCAAATTGAACTATAGACTCATGACACCTGGACAAAATCTGTGTCATGGCCTCTTTGGCTTGTGGGGTCCAATACCGGGGTGAGGTCAATGTGGAATCTCCTTTCAGGATATCATGAAGAGGATACATCAAATCATCAGGAATAGGAACTGTAGAACGTATCCATTGTATGGAACCAATAAGTTTCTGGAAATCATTAAGGGTACTACATTTCTCTAAATTCACCTTTGGGGATATTCTAGATGCCCTCCCTTCACTAAGGGTGTGACCAAGGTATTGATAAGGGCTAGTATCTTGTATCTTATGAGGAGCCACTTGAAGCCCATATTTACTCAAGGAAAGGAGCATTTCTTTTGTTAATCCTTCTAGCTCCGTGGCTTGCTTAGTAGCCATGAGAATATCATCCATATAATGGATTATGATGGCCTTGGGGTACTTACTGCGCAGCAGGTGAACAATAGCTGCAACATATGCTTGGAACATAGTTGGACTATTGGCCATTCCCTGAGGTAATACAGTAAACTGATACCCGATTGACGGGCTTTGAAAATTTTTTGATGGTACCGAGAATGCAAATTTATCCCTATCCTCAGGGTGAAGGGGAATGCTATAAAAACAATCCTTAATATCTATTATCTTTATAACAAATTCTCTAGGTATAAAGGCAGGAGAAGGAAGACCCGTCTGTAGCAGGCCCATAGGGACCATTCTTTTATTCACCGCCCGTAAGTCAATAAGCATTCTCCAGGTGCCAGCTTTCTTTTTTTATTACAAATACTGGAGAATTATAAGGGCTGGTGGTAGGCTCAATTCTGTGTTGTAACAATAATTCCTTAACTATATCTTTTAATGCGGTGAGCTTCTCCGTAGAAAGGGGCCACTGTTCCACCCACACAGGGTTATCACTCCTCCAAGTAATCTTTGGGCAGCTCACCATAACAGTAGCCCCTAGGAGTTTGTTGCCAAATGTTCAGGGGTGGTAAGATACAATTGTAACTGATGTAACAAATCTCTACCCCACAGGGCAGAGCCTAGTCCTGTAATCTTTAAGGGACGAACAAAACCACTTTGTCCTTCATAACTCCATCTTAAATGATGCTCTGCTTTTCTAGCCCCTTGGTGGCCTCCCACCCCCAAAATAGGGGTGGTAGATGACATAAGTGGCCAAGAGGGGTCCCACTGTGCTGAATCAATAACAGAGACATCAGCTCCAGTGTCGATCATTCCTGACACTAATTTACATTCTATATTTATCTGTGTAATAGGCCGTTGTGATCGGACTTCAGTGCACCAATTTACTTGTGGGACACTCTCACTCTCAATCCATGGCAAAGATATTCCTCGGCCAATAGCCATGCCAGGGGGAAGCGTTACTGGGTAGCAGTGTGGGTTGGTAAGGTATACAGTAGTGTCACCAGATGGCAGTAGTTGGGTGTGGACAAGTACAGGAGAATATCCTGTAGCACCCACTATTAGTCGGGGAAATGTGGCCGGGACCACTTCTATAGAGGCAGTACTCCAGGGGGTGATTATTAATGAATCCTCTTCCTTTCCCTGCTCAGCAACTGTTAGAATAGTTTGACCTAGATCCTCTCGTTCTGTAGTTCCCTCTGATATCGCTCCTGCAACCCTTTTGGTTCCGGGTCTGGCCCCATGGGCATCTCTGAGGCTACTGTAATCGGATAGGCTCTGGTGTTGGGGCCCCCACGGGGAGGGCCCCTCCTCCCGTTTCCCGGAACCAATGTTTTCTTAGATCTACAGAACTTTGCCATATGTCCACCCTTTCCACAGGAATATCAGGTGGGCTGTTTATTGCCCTTCTTTTGACCTGCACGACACTGTGCCTTAAAATGCCCTTCTTTTCCACAATTAAAACAAACGCCCTTTCATTGTTTAAGGCCTTCACTAATCCCCTGAGCTATGGCTATCGCCATGGCTTGGTGTTCTCTACTTTTAGGGGGGGCCTCTAAGAGGCGCTCGATTATATCACTTATGGAGGGATTAGCGCCCAAACCAGTCAAGAGCTGTTGATATTCAGGGCGAAGACCCTCTTTTACCAACTGCGGAATAAGCAGTTTGGAACCAGCTGCGTGTCCTAAAACACGTACGACTGTTTCTTGTACCCTGCTGATAAAATCTGTAGGGGTTTCATTGGCTCGTTGTTTAAGACCAATAAGTTTCTCCCTTTCTGCCCCTTGGGCTTCTAGCTTCCCAAAGGCTCTGGCATGGCAGAGTTGGATAGCTGTGAATACCGTAGGCTGTAAATGTATTTGGTCTCCAGGTCTTTTCTATCTTCCTGTCCCTGTAATCATCTCATAAGCCTCATCAGGGTTGGTGATACCTCTCTCCTCTATATACTGTTCTGCCTCTCTCTTTACAAGGGCAGTAAAAGTAACTGCTTGTCCTGGGGTGAGCACTGCACCAGCAACCTCTTGCCAATCATAAGGGGTCCAGGGCCATGCAGCAGTGGCGTTAGTTAATAAATGTTTCACATATGGCGAAGAGGGGCCGTACTTGGCAACAGCTTCCTTGAGTTCTTTCAATACTTTAAAAGGAACTGGCTCATGATGGCGATTGCCACCCTGGCCATCATCAAAAACAGGACAAAGAGTTGGAGTAATACCCCAATCTTCCCAATCTACAATTTCCCCTTCTTCAGCAGCCGCTTTAAGACTGCGTGCTATGAGACTTTCTGGAGCAGGACCCCTAGAAGAGCCAAAGGTGAAACTGGATCTGTGTTTCAGAGTCATAGCGGACAGAGAGGTGGAGACTTCTTCCTCATCTGTCTCTGCCTGTGGGTGTGGCCTAAACACTTCCTCCTTTCTCAATGTATGCTGCGCCACAGTCCTGGGTCTTACTTTCTGCTGCGCCACAGCCCTGATTCTAACTTCCTCCATATTCTTCCTAGCTCCATATTTATTATGTTTCTTATAAGTTTCTCTAAGTTCTGCCCAAGGATAAATCGGAGGAGGATTATTACAACCCTCCTCCTCAGAAGATTCTCCTAATGATTCTCCCACTTGTGTGCCAATTGTTTCTCGCCCACAGGGACGAGGACCCCCCTGTAACAGTGTATTTATGAGAGAATAAAAGGAGAAGTCCTGGTCAGTTAGGATTCCAGGGCATGACTCATCAAAAGAAGCCAACTATTGCCCAACTGTCTCCCAGTTCTCTTTGGTAATCCCTGAATGTTCTAACCAAGGGGAGAACCCCCACACCTTATCTACAAATTCACGGCACTGCTTAATATGTGGCTTAAATTGATGCCGCTTGCCTAATTTATATAACTGACAAGCTAGAACTGCCTTTTCTTCGGGTCTAATCAGGGGAAAACCCATTCCCTGCCCCATAACTTCGTCCCAGATTAATCTCAAGTTAATCTGAGGCTGTCCAGCTCTTCTCCCTGTTAAGGGAGGCCAGGCGGAAATTCCCTTGGTCCCTGTTCGGGGCGTCAGCTGCTCGGGGACCTATCCCGAGCCTTCGCCTGGATACATACCTTTCCCCGGTCTTCGGACGTCACGGACCCGTCGGTCTTCGGACGCACGGACCCTCCTTTGGGGAAGGAGGGCAATAACTGGACAGAACACCCGGTTGCAGTCTAACAAGCAGGTCTTTATTGCTTACATAGCAGCGAAAAAAGCTCTCCTCTTCCCCAGTCCCCTCTCTATCTAGTCCTCTGTTCCTCCCTCGAGCTCCTGCCCTGTTCCTCCCTCATGGGCGGAGCCACTCCTGCTACTGGGGCGTTCCCAGCACCCATGTGGGCGGGTTCACACCCCCAGGTGTCTCCTAACCCATAGGTGGCCAGGGTCCAGAGCTGGGTCCAGAGCAAACTTGGAAATATGCATGTACAAATGGATGAAAATAAAAAAAATAAATTTAATAAATAAAAAATCCAATACAGTGGTTTGTTCCTGATCCAGTCCTGTCTTTTATCCCAGCATACTCAGTGTCCATTCTTTGGGGTTGGAGTCCTCCCTGCTGGCTTCCTATCTAACTTCAGGGACCTCTGGTGTTAAGTTTTGGGGGTCTGGATTGCTATGTGATGAAAAGCCTCCTGCTGGCTTTCCTGCTCTCCTGCCTCCTGGACTTTACTTCCCCCCCCCCCCCCAAGGAGACAGATGTCTACAGTTGAAAACTTCTTTGAATCTTCACTTTTTTGGTGGGATCTGTAGTTTGAATACCAGAATAGAACCTTCATTTATCTTTGGTAAGGAAAAGTTCCAGGAGCATAGCTTCATCCTGTCATGTTGACTTTGCCCCAGAAGTTCACCCAAAGTGAAATTTTTTGTGCAAATCTATTTGTGCAAATTTTTGGTGCTATCTTCCAAGGAAGATAGCATATACACTTAATTTTCAAAGGAGATATGGTCACATGCATTTTCAATTTAAGTAGTAATGTGGATCTCAATATCTTTCAGTATTATTCTGAATTAATTAATGGACTCATAACTTAACAGAGAAGTGGCTAATGGTCAGACTATCCTTTAGGGTAGTAGAGGAACTTTTAGAAGTCCCTACACTACCTTGTCTTAATTATATCATAAATGCAAGGTGAAAAAACCTAGATCAGATTCTCTTATCTTTTCACTTCTAGAGGTCTGATTTCTACTTATATTTCTGAAATGGAAATTTACTCATTGGGGAACTTGGCACGGGTTTTTTTTGCTATCTCGACTTCAGTTTCACCATCTATAAAGTGAGGTGGTTGGACTACATGGCTTCCAAAATTCCTTCTTCCTAAGATTCTGTGACTCTAGTGGAAGATTGGAGATATGTTTACAAAAATAGAGCTTTGTTAATAATTTAGCAATTTAACTGAAATGTCAAAAGGTGATGATGGAATTGCGGTCTTTGCGTAGCATTCAACTACCCCAAAACCTCTAGTCTTTTCCTGTAGCATCAAAATTCTGACTTAAGTTTTTCATGTCTTCACAAGTGATAGACTGAAAGATTTCACCCTTCAAAGTTTCAATGAAAAAAAAAACATTATGTTTTCTTTGAATAATTTAAGAAATAGGATGAAAACCATTTGGAGAAAACTCTTAGGTTTGTTTGCTATAATTTTGCACCAATACTTTTCAATTTCCCTTTTGCATGATAGGGTAAGAGTAATAAAGGGAAAACTTGTAACATTTTATCATGGATGGAGCCCCAGATTGTGTCTGACTGCCATGTACAATGCCTGAGAAAAGGGAAAAGCCTTTCAATTTTTGCAACTCACGTCAGTTAGTTTTTAATCTTCCAATAATTATCTAGAATAGTAATTGGCACAAAGAAAGCAATTAGAGAATAAGAGAGAAATCTCAATGTAAATTTTCCTTCCTTTCTATTCTGGATAATGGTAAATATGAAATAATTATTCTCCTCTGTTCATCTCAAGCCTTTAGTAAGTAAAAAAAAAAACACGATAGGAGAGAAGGAGCCTTGTGGCCTAATATTGAACCAATTGTTCTATTTGTCTTTCATCTTGGCTGCTTCAATGTTGTCATTTTGATTTGGACTTGCTGAATGACAAAAAATAAGTTGGTAATGACATGGTTAATTATGTTTATGCTAAAATCAAATTAGAAAGGACAAATCTCTGAGGAGAATGAAATATACTTTCCTTTCTGGTGGAATGAAGGGAACCTGTCTCAGTGGATTCAAGAATGAAATCTTGTCCTCTGTTTCTCTTTATTGTTCTTTCATATGGTCCTAGTATCCCAAATTTGCTCTTCATGGATCCCAGTCTTTCTGAATTTCAGAGGTGACTATGGGTCTCCCATATTGATCTGCTCTATCTCCTCAACTCCACATTCTGAATACCCTAGTTTCCTTCAGAGCTTATTTTATGAGTCATATCCCTCAAAAAGCTTTTCACCAAAAGATAGTTCTCCCCACAACAATTTCCCATGTACTTTTCTTTCAAATTTCTTGTATAATAGATATTTAGAATTTGTAACACCAAGGATTCACACTTGCTTACCTATTTGTGAAGATTTTGTTTCTTTCCTGTACATTGGAAAATTTCTTCGGAGAAAGAGCTGGTTCTCCTTTGTCCTTTCAATACTTATCCTTCACATAATATTTAGCATAATAAAAACATGTAGAATGGCCTACTGATAATCAGTAGGAAATATTCTGTCCTCCTTTATTACTTGTAACATCAAATCCTAGGGCATATGATGCTTCCAATTCTCAAAGTTATGTTTAGTCACTGAGATCAAGAACATAGGCAACTTTCCTCTGATCCTCTCCCCCCCATATATACTTAAACACCCCTTCTTCACATATTATTACAAATGGTAAGTGAGAGAGATTCAGCAGCAATCTCACTTTCACCTTAGCTACAGGTCAGATTCCAGAACTGCCAGATGAAATAATGAAGAAATTTGTGAAGATGCATGAATACTTTGGAATTAGGATGGGTCCAATCATAGATGTGTCCATTGATGGTAAGCTCTGTTCCTCTCTGATTCCTATTCCTCAGTTTTCCTTTGTGACAAGATAGAATTCCATAGAATAGAAACACTCCTAATTTGACTGCTTTTGCTCTTACCCAGATAAACTTAGTCCCTTTCCTCTGGGATAGTTACAATATTCGCTGAAAAGGATTCATGCCAGACAAACAATAGTGTCTTGAACTTCATTTTGTCATGCAGGAATTTAACTATAGAGTTATTGCTAGAGCCATATTACTTTAGAAATCCAGAACAGCAGTTTATGACCAAGGAAGAGAGGGAGAACCTCATTTAAAAAATTTTTAAAAGATATATTTATTTTGAGGTTTACAATTTTTCCCCAATCTTGTTTCCCTCTCCCCCCCACCCTCCAACAGAAGGCAATTTGTCATTCTTTACATTGTTTCCATGGTATACATTGACCAAAATTAAATGTGATGAGAGAGAAATAATATCCTTAAGGAAGAAATAAAGTATAAGAGATAGAAACATCAGAAAATAAGATATTAGTTTTTTTCTAAATTAGATTTTCTAAAAATTTTCTAAATTCTAAATGTCATAGGCCTTGATTTTTGATAAAAGTCCACAGTTGTTTTTCTGGATACAGATGTTATTCTCCATTGCAGAGAGCCTGAAATTGTCCCTGATTGTTGCAGTGATGGAATGAGCAAGTCCATCAAGGTTGATCATTGTCTGCATGTTGCTGTTAGGATGTATAGTGTCTTTCTGGTTCTGTTCATCTCACTCAGAATCAGTTTATGCAAATCCCGCTAGGCTTCCCTGAAATCCCATCCCTCCTGGTTTCTAATAGAACAATAGTGTTCCATGTAATACATATACCACAGTTCTCTAAGCTATTCCCCAATTGAAGGACATTTACTTGATTTTCAATTCTTTGCCACCACAAACAGGGCTGCTATGAATATTTTTGGATAAGTGATGTTTTTACACTTTTTCATCATCCCTTCAGGGCATAGACCCAGTAGTAGTACTGCTGGATCAAAGGATATGCGCATTTTTGTTGCCCTTTGGGCATAGTTCCAATTTCTCTCCAGAAAGGTTGGATGAGTTCACAGCTCCACCAACAATGTGATAGTGTCCTAGATTTTCCACAATCCTTCCAACAATGATCATTATCCTTTCTGGTCATATTTGGCTGCCTGAGAGGTTTGAGGTGGTACCTCAGAGAACTTTAATTTGCATTTCTCTAATAAGTAATGACTTAGAGCAATTTTTTCATATGACTATGGATTGCTTTGATCTCCTCATCTGTAAATTGCCTTTGCATATCCTTTGACCATTTGTTAATTGGGGAATGGCTTTTTTTAAAAAAAAATATGACTCAGTTCTCTGTATATTTTAGAAATGAGTCTTTTGTCAGAAACATTAGTTGTAAAAATTGTTTCCCAATTTACTACAGTTCTTTTGATCTTGGTTACAGTGGTTTTCTCTGTGCAAAAGCTTTTTAATTTAATGTAATTGAAATCATCTAGTTTGTTTTTAGTGATGTTCTCCATCCCTTCCTTAGTTATAACCAGTTTCCTTTTCCATAGATCTGACAGGTAAACTAGTCCTTGATCTTCTAGTTTGCTTATAGTTTTTTTTTATGTTTAAATCCTGTATCCATTTAGATCTTATCTTGGTATGGGGTGTGAGATGTTTTTCTAATATAAGTTTCTTCCATACTAGCTTCCAATTTTGAGGAAGAACAGCATTAAAATATATTAGATAATTTTTATTATGTTAAATAAAAAAGCTTTTGCACAAATAAAACAACTACAACCAAGATCAAAAGAAATGCAGTAAATTGGGAAACAATTTTTACAACTGGGGATTTCTGCCAAAGGACTCATTTCTAAACTATATAGATAACTGAATGAAACTTTTAAAAAGACAAGCCATTCCCCAATTGTCCAATGGTCAAAGGATATGCATAGCAATTTACACATGAGAAAATCAAAGCTATCCATAGTCATATGAAAAATTGCTCTAAATCATTACTGATTAGAGAAATGCAAATTAAGACAGCTCTGAGGTACCATCTCATACTTAACAGGTTGGCCAATATGACCAGAAAGGACAGTGTTCAATATTGGAAGGGATGTGGGAAATCAACATTGTTGGTGGAGCTGTGAACTCTTCCAGCCTTTCTGGAGAGTAATCTGCAATTATTCCCAAAGGGCAATAAAAATGTACATATCCTTTGATCCAGCAATATCCTTATTGGGTCTATACCCTGAGGAGATTACATAAAAGGGTAAAAACATCATTTGTACAAAAATATTCATAGTGGCCCTATTTGTGGTTGCAAAGAATTAGAAATCGAGTAACTGTTCATCAATCTGGGAATGGTTCAACAAATAGTATTCCATTGAGGAATGAATCCAGGTAAAGTGTCAGTGGATGAGGAGAAGTCTATTGAAGAAGTCAGGTGATTAGATTATTCATGGTAATCTCTCAAATTCCTGACCTTATGGCAGGTGGTATTTTGCTGTGTAAAAGCTGGGGAATTCTGAGAGAATTGTAAATATGTATTAGCTTGTAATCATCTGACCATATCCAAAGGCTCTTCTGGAGGTAAAAATTTTTCTAGGATTTAATAGTTGCTATCAATACTTTGTAAAGAGTACTGATCAACATTATTATATATTAGATTGTGTAGGGTTATGAAGATTTAAGCAAGTCCAATATGTCACACCTTGGAAATCAATCTTGAGTACCGGGAGTTTTATTCCAGGAGGAACATGATTACTATTTTTTTTTTTTTTTAGGTTTTTGCAAGGCAAATGGGGTTAAGTGGCTTGCCCAAAGCCACACAGCTAGGTAATTAATTGTTAAGTATCTGAGTCTGGATTTGAACTCAGGTACTCCTGACTCCAGGGCCAGTGCTCTATCCACTGTGCCACCTAGCCGCCCAAACATGATTATTATTAATAAATCAATAGCATTGTTCACTGACAATAAGTCTCAACATCCTGTATACAAAAAGTATCAAACATACTACCCAAACCAGATTAAAATTTAAGTAGGAAATACTTAACAGTATAATAAAATACAATAAAACACAAGTAACATTACAACCAAGTGAATATGTGGACTTCAGGTATCTTTTTATATCGTTTAGTGGCCTCTGTCTCCATTAGATCTTGATAAAACTGCTGTGCAATGTTGAAGTTTTTATTTTGAAGTCAGTCATCATAACTTACTTTGGAGAATATATGGGTAGAACTTGATATCAAATAAGGGTTGACATAATCTAATAAATTCTAAATTGGATATTGCCTGATGGAGATGAGCAATGACACTAACTATCTCTGAGTTCAGCATATATTACCTTGTCAGGAAAAAGTGACTTGCTTACACATACTGATGCTCTAATAGTGCAAATGTGTCCAAAGATCTAATATTCATTAAAGGTAGAAACTGAACTCTAACAACAAGAGAATAAGTCACCAGCATATTAAAAAGTTTGGAACTTTTACTAGAAGTAGATTTTACTGCATTAGATCAGCATCCTCTTTGTTTCAGTGTTTTATGGACAGCTACTTAATTTTTTTTCACTTTAATATAAAAATTTTATTTATTTTTTTCAATTATAAAAAATAGTAGGTTCTTCCTACCATTTTTTGTAATGTTTTGAATTTACCATTTTCCTCAAACTTGCTTCTTCCCCCCACACAGAAAACAGTCTGATAGTCTTTTTTAACAAAGATTTCATTTATTTTAAGTTTTACAATTTTCTCCATTATTCTTGCTCCCCCCTCCACAGAATGTAGCCTGTTAGTCTTCACATTGTTTCCATTGTATACATTAATGTGATGAGAGAGAAATCATATCCTTAAAGAAGAAAAGTAAAGTATAAGAGATAGTAAAATTATCTAACATAACATTTATTTTTTCTGAATTGAAGGTATTAGTCTCTGATCTTTGTTCAAACTCCACAATTCTTTCTCTGGATAAAGATGGTATTCTCCATCACAGATAGCTGAAAATTGTCCCTGATCCTTGTACTGATGGAATGAGCAAGTCCATCCAGGTTGATCATCACCTGCATGTTGCTGTTAGGGTGTACAATGTTTTTCTGACTCTGCTCATCTTGATCAAATCCTTCCAGGCTTCTCTGAATTCCCATCCCTCCTGGTTTGTAATAGAATAATAGTGTTCAATCACATACATAGACCACAATTTGTTAAGCCATTCCCCAATTGAAGAACATGCACTTAATTTCCAGTTCTTTGTCACCACAAACAGGGCAACTATGAATATTTTTGTACAAGTGATGTTTTTACCATTTTTCATAATCTCTTCAGGGTATAGACACTGAATTGGGGTATTTCTGGATCAAACGGTATGTACCTTCTGGTTGTCCTTTGGGCATAATCCCAAATTGCTCTCCAAAAAGGTTCACAGCTCCACCAACAATGCATTAGTGTCCCAGATTATCCACAACCCTTCCAACATTGATCATTGTTCTTTCTGGTCATATTGGCCAGTCTGAGAGATGTGAATTGGTACCTCAGAGATGCTTTAATTTTCATTTCTCTAATAAGTAGTGATTTGGAGCAATTTTTCATATGAATATGGATCACATTGATTTCTTCATATGTAAATTGTCTTTGCATATCCTTTGGCCATTTGTCAATTGGGGAATGGCTTTTTTTTTTTAAAAAAATATGATTCAGTTTTCTGTATAAATGAGTCCTTTGTCAGAATCATTAGTTATAAAGATTGTTTCCCAATTTACTACATTTCTTTTGATCTTGGTTACAGTGTTTTTTTTTTTTCTGTGCAAAAGTCTTTTAATTGAATGTATTCAAAGTTATCTAGTTTGTTTTAAATATGTTCTCCATCTCTTCCTTGGTCATAAACTGCTTCCCGTTCCATAGATGTGACACGCATACTATTTCTTGATCTTCTAGTTTGCTTATAGTATGTTTTTTATGACTTCATCCTGCATCCATTTTGATCTTATCTTGGTGTAGGGTGTAAGGTGTTGGTCTAATCTAAGTTTCTTCCATACTAACTTTCAGTTTTCCCCATGGTTTTTATGGAAGAGAGAGTTTTTATCCCAATAGCTGGAGTCTTTTGGTTTATCAAACAGCTGGTTACTCTAATTATTTCCTACTATTGTACCTAGTCTGTTCCACTGACCCACAACTGTTTCTTAGCCAGTACCAGACAGTTTTGATGACTGATACTTTATCATACAATTTTAGAACTGGTAAGGCTAAGCCTCCTTCTTTTGCACTTTTTTCATTGAAGCTCTGGAAATACTTTATTTCTCCATATGAATTTACTCACAATTTCTTCTAATTCATTAAAGAATTTTTTTTTTGGAATTTTGATTGTTAGGGCACTAAACATTTAATTTAGTTTTGTTAGAATTGTCATTTTTATTATAATACCTTTGCCTATTCATGAGCGGTTGATATTTGCCCAGGTATTTAAATCTGATTTTATTTGTGTGAGTAGAGTTTTGCAATTGTTTTCAAAAATTTTTTGAGTCTGCCTTGACAGGTAGACTCCCAGCTATTTTATATTGTCTGAAGTGACTTTGAATGGGATTTCTCTTTCTAGCTCTTTCTGCTGTATTTTACTAGTCATATATGGAAATATTGAGAATTTATGAGGGTTTATTTTATTTCCTGCAACTTTACTGAAGTTACTAATTATTTCTAGTAGTTTATTAGATGATTTTTTGGGATTCTCTAGATATAAAATCATGTCATCTGCAAAGAGTGAGAGTTTTTTTCTCTTCCTTCCCAATTCTAATTTTTTCAATTACTTTTTCTTCTCTTATTGCTGAAGTTAACATTTTTAATACAATATTTAATAGTAATGGTGATAATGGTCATCCTTGTTTCACCCCTGATCTTATTGGGAATGCCTCTAGCCTGTCCCTGTTGCATATAATGCTTGTTGATGGTTTCAGATAGCTACCACTTATTATTCCAAGGAACAAATTGTTCCTACACTCTGGAGTGTTTTCAGTAGGAATGGGTGCTTTAGTTTGTCAAAAGCTTTTTTTAGCATCTATTGACATAATTGTATGATTTCTGATAGGTTGCTATTGATAAATTTAATTGTAATGACAATTTTCCTAATATTGAACCAATCCTGCATTCCTGGGATAAATTCTACTTGGTCATAGTGTATTCTAATGATATCTTGTTGTAATCATTTTGCTAAGATTTTATTGAAAATTTTTGTTTCTATAATTATCTGAAAGATAGGTTTATTAGTTTCTTTCTCTGTTTTAACTCTTCCTAGTTTAGGCATCAGCATCATATTGGTGTCATAGAAAGAATTAGGCAGAGTTCCCTCTTCACCTATTATTCCAGAGTTTATATAGAATTGGAAACAGTTGTTCCTTAAATGTTTAAAGGAATTCACTTGTAACTCCATCGTTTCCTGGAAAATTTTTTAGGGAGTTCAATAATGGCTTGTTGAATTTCTTTTTTTTCTGAGATATTTAACCTGGGCAGCTTTTATTTTTGTAAATATTCATCCATTTCACTTTTATTATCAAATTTATTGACATAGAGTTGGGCAAAATTATTCTGAATTGCTACTTTAATTTCCTCCTCATTGGTGGCAAGTTCACCTTTTTCATTTATGATACTAGCATTTTGGTTTTCTTCTTTCTTTTTTCTAGTTGGCCAGAAGTTTTTGAATTTTATTGGTTTTTCTGAAAACCAGCACTTGGTTTTATTTATTAGATCAATAGTTTTCTTGCTTTATATTTTATTAATTTCTCCTTTAACTTTTACAATTTCCAATTTGATATTTAACTGAGGGTTTTTAATTTGTTTTTTTCTTTAATTTCTTTAGATGTATATTTAGTTCATTGATTTCCTCTTTCTCTAGTTTATTTATATAAGCATTAAAGATATAATATATCCCCTGACAGCTACCTTGAGTGTATCCCATAGATTTTGGTATCTTGTTTTATTATTGTTATTATCTAGCATAAAATAAGTAATTCTTTCTATAATTTGTTGTTTGATTCACTCATTCTTTAAAATGAAGCTATTCAGTTTCCAAATAGTTCTGGGTCTATATCTCCCTGGTCCAACACTGCATGTGATTTTTACTGCATTATGATCTGAGACAGATGTATTCACTATTTCTGCCTTTCTGTAATAGATCATTAAGTTTTTATGGATAGTACATGATCAATCTTTGTGTAAGTATCATGTACTACAGAAAAGAAAGTATATTCCTTTCTATTCCCATTCTGTTTCCTCCATGAGTCTATCATGTTTAGGTTTTCTAACAATCTATTTACCTTCTTAACTTCCTTCTTGTTTATTTTATAATTACATTTATCTAAATCAGAGAGTGGGAGCTTGAGGTCTCCCACTAGTAGAATTTTGCTATCTATGATATCTTGTTACTCCTTCAACTTCTCCTCTAAGAATCTGGATGGTATACCATTGTGTGCCTACATATTTAGTATTGAAATTACTTTATTGTCTATGATAACTTTTAGGAGGATATATTTTTCTCCTTAATCTCTTTTAATGCTATCTATTTTTGCAGCTGCTTTGTCTGAGTTAAGGATTGCTACCCCTGCTTTTTTCACTTCAGCTGAAGCAAAATATATTTTGCTCAAACTTTTTACCTTTACTCTATATTCATCTCTCCACTTCAGATGAGTTTCTTGTAAGCAGCATATTGTAGGATTTGGTTTTAAATCTTTTCTGTTATTTGCTTTCATTTTAAGGGAGGATTTATACCATTCACATTCAGAGTTATAATTACTTACTATTTATTGCCCTCCATGTTATCTATCCTTTGTTTGTATTTCCCCCTTTTGTCACTTTATCCACATTCCCCAGTATTTTGTTTCTGAATATCAACCACAGACAAAACCATTGTAACCAAGATCAAAAGAAATGTAGTAAATTGGGAAACAATTATTATGACTAGTATTTCTGACAAAGGACTTATTTATTAAAAAGACTTAGAACTGAGTTAAATTTTCAAAAAACAAGCCATTCCCCAATTGACAAGTGGTCAAAGGGTATGCAAAGGCAATTTACAGATGAAGAAATCAAAGCAATCCCTAGTCATATGAAAAATTGCTCTAGAGGCATTCCCCATAAAGTCAGAGGTGAAACAATGATGCCCGTTATCACCAGTATTCAATATCATATTAGAAATGTTAGGGGGGGGGTGGGGGTGATTATCAACCTTGATGGACTGCTCATCCCTTCATTGCAACAACCAGGGACAATTTTGGGCTATCTGCAATGGAGAATACCATCTGTATCCAGAGAAAGAATTATGGACTTTGAACAAAGACCAAAGATTATTACTGTCAAATTAGAAAAAAAAGTTATGTTATTATATAATTTTACGTTCTCATACTTTATTTTTCTTCCTTAAAGATATGATTTCTTTGTCATCACATTCAACTGAGATCAATGTATAACACAGAACCATTGTAAAGACTAACAGAATGCCTTCTGTGGGGGTGGGGGGAGAGAAGCAAGAATGTGGGAAAATTTGTAAAACTCAAAATATTTCTTAATAAAAAAAGAAAAAGAAAGGAGTTGGCAGATTGGTTTTAGCCAGTACTCTAAGGTAAAAAAGATATGTTATTCCATCAGATTTTTTC
Organism: Macrotis lagotis; assembly: GCF_037893015.1. NCBI lineage: Eukaryota > Metazoa > Chordata > Mammalia > Peramelemorphia > Peramelidae > Macrotis > Macrotis lagotis. The sequence goes on along the minus strand of NC_133658.1, from coordinate 280,271,909 downwards.
ATGGTCATCTGATTCTGCAGTGCTCAAAATAAATAGTATCATATTCCTAGGGGAAAAAAGAAATATTAGGGGCCATCTAAGTGGTGCCATTGATAGAGAAATGCAAATTAAAGCATCTGTGAGATACCACCTCACACCTCTCAGACTGTCCAATATGTTCAGAAAGGACAATGATCATTGTTGGAAGGGTTGTGGGAAATCTGGGACACTAATACATTGTTGATGGATTCAACTTTTTAGAAGAGAAATTTTTAGTTACACCCCGAGGGCAAAAAAAATGTGCATACCCTTTGTTCCAGCAATACTACTACTGGGTCTATACCCTGAAGAGATTTTGAAAAAGGGTAAAAATATCACTTGTACTAAAATATTCATAGCAGCCCTGTTTGTGGTGGCAAAGAATTGGAAATTACTAAATATCCTCCAATTGAGGAATGGCTTAACAAGGTGTGGTATCTGTATGTCATGGAACACTAATTGTTCTATTAGAAACCAGAAGGAATGGGAATTCAGGGAAGTCTGGAAAGATTTGCATGAACAAATGTTGAGTGAGATGAGCAGACTCAGAAAAACATCTTATACCTTTATAGCAACATGGGGGGGGTGATGACCAAACTTGATGGACTTGCTCATTCCATCAGTGCAACAATCAGAGACAATTTTGAGGTATCTGCAATGGAGAATACCATCTGTACTCAGAGAAATAATCGTGGAGTTTGAACAAAGAACAAACACTATTATCTTTATCTTCTTATATAATTCTGCCATCTCTTGTACTTTATTTTTCTTCCTTAAGGATATGGTTTCTTTCTTATCACATTCAATTTAGATCAGTGTATACAATGGAAACAATGTAAAGACTAACAAACTGCCTTGGGGTGGGGGGAGAGGGCAGTAAGATTGGGGGGCAAATTGTAAAACTCAAAATAAATAATATCTTAAACAAAGAAAAAGAGAATACAATAAAAATATTTCTCAGGGAATTAAAGCTAAACATTTTTTCTCAGGAATGAAGAATTCCCAGGAAGGGCAATTCATTTATGCTCACTAGGCAGGCTCTGGCATAATTCAGTGAAATCCTCAGATAAATACTTCTCTATCAGCCCCCTTACCCCCCACAAACGTGTAGAAATAAAGTATTCTTTTTTAATTTTAATTTTTATTAAAGATATGTGAGTTTTATAATTTTCCACCAATCTTGCTTCCCTCCCCCCAACCCCACTCCACAGATAGCACTCCCTCAGTCTTTACTTTGTTTCCATGTTGTACCTTGATCCAAATTGGGTGTGATGAGAGAGAAATCATATCCTTAAAGAGAACAGAATTCTCAGAGGTAACCAGATCAGACAATAAGACATCTGGGTTTTGTTTTTTTTTTTCTGAATTTAAGGGAATAGTCCTTGTACTTTGTTCAAAATCCACAGCTCCTTATCTGGATACGGATTGTACTCTCCTTTGCAGACAGCCAAAAATTGTTTCCAATTGTTGCGCTGATGGAATGAGCAAGTCCTTCAAGGTTGATCATCACTCCCATGTTGCTGTTAGGATATACAGTGTTTTTCTGGTTCTGCTCATCTCACTCAGCATCAGTTCATGCAAATCCCTCCAGGTTTCCCTGAAATCCCATCCCTCCTGGTTTCTAATAGAACAATAGTGTTCCATGACATACATATATTACAGTTTGCTAAACCATTCCCCTATTGAATGACATTTACTGGATTTCCAATTCTTTGCCAACACAAACAGGGCTGCTATAAATATTTTTGTACAAGTAATTTTTTTACCCTTTTTCCCCATCTCTTCAGGGTATAGACCCAGTAGTGGTATTGCTGGGTCAAAGGGTATGCGCATTTTTGTTGCCCTTTGGGCATAGTTCTAATTTCTCTCCAGAAAGGTTAGATGAGTTGGTTGTGAGGCCTTCTCCCTTTGCTTGAGGGAGGGAATTGGAGCTATTGAATTCTTTTGCCTTCAATCAATGGTGGGCTTTACCCTGGCCTGAGGTCATTCCTCAGCTGGGCTGGGTTTTTGGCTCACACACCTGGGCCTGAGGCAGAAGTAATTTGCATTTGTTTGAGAAGAGGCCTCAATGCAATGGAGGCGTGGACTCAAAGATTCTCAGACCAGAGGAGCCCAGGGATGGTGTCCACAGCTCTCCTGCACCAGACCTTTCCCCGCAGCCCCTTCCCCAAGCTTCAGGGGGCAGCACCAACACCAGTGCCTCTGCTTCCCTGCAGACCCAAGCCCCCTTCGTCCAACCCCACAGCTGATCCCGCAGGTCTGGCTCTCTGGCCCTCAGACTCCTGGTTCCAATTCAGCTGTTGATCTGGCTGATCCTGGGCTGATCTTCCCTCCTAGCTCAGACTCACCTGCCGGTGTTCAGCCAAGGCTGCTGCGAGAGACAAATCCTGAAGTAGATTTTCCTCTCCTGGCTTTTCTTTCTGTGTTTCCTGGTTCAGATTTCTTTTAAGAGGTTTGTTTCATGTGATAGATGGGGAAGAGATCAGGAGACTTTAGAACTGAGCCTGTCTTCTCTCCGACATCTTGGCCGGAATAAAGTATTCTGACCACAGAATACATGATATGAAAGTGTGAATTCATCATCAGAGATGAGGAAATTAAAGTAGTAATTCAAAATCATTTTGTCAAAATTCTGACAACCTAAGGGAATTGGACAAATATTTACAGAAATATAAACTACTAGATTAACAGAAAAGGGAATAAAATACTTAAATGAACCCGTTTAAGAAAATGAAAGTTAAAAAAACTCTATTAATAAATTCCTATGGAAAACTCTGCAATTCAAGTGATTTCTACCAAACAATTAAAGAATAATTAATTCCAATTCTATATAAATGATTTTTAAAAATAGAAGTGTTTGGGCAGCTAGGTGGTGCAGTGGATAGACCACCGGTCCTGGAGTCAGGAGTACCAGAGTTCAAATCTGACCTCAGACACAATAATTGCCTAGCTGTATAACTTTGGGCAAGCCACTTAACCCAATTGCCTTAAATAAATAAAAAAATAGAAGTGTTACCTAACTCCTTCTATAACACAATATGGTGCTGATATTTAAAACTGGGAGACCAAAAACAAAGAAAATTATGAAACAATCTCCCTAATGAAGAATATAAAGTGAAAAATGGATGATTTTGACTATGTTAAATTAAAAAGTATTTGCACAAAGAAAACCATTGCAGAGAAGATTAGAAGGAACACAGAAAACTGGTAAACAATTTTCACAATCAGTGTTCTTGATAAAGGAATTATTTCTGAAATATATATATATAGAGAGAATCAAATTTATAAGATGAAATCATTCCTCAACTGATAATTAAAGGACATGAACAGGCAGGTTTCAGACAATAAAATAAAACCTCTTTATAGTCATATGAAAATATGCTCCAAATCATAGTTGTAAGGAAAATGCAAATTAAAACAATTCTAAGGTACTATTTCACACCTATCAAACTGGTTAAGATGACAATAAAGATAAATGATCAATGTTGGAGAGGATGTGGGAAAACTGGGACATAATGCACTGTTGGTGGAGTTGTGAAGCTGTCTAACCATTCAGGAGGGCAATTTGGAACTATGCACAAAGAATGAAAAAATTGTGCAAATAGTTTCTATGTTTTCTCAATTGATATTTTAGTTTATATTTTCTAACTACATTTTATGAAAGTTTTTCAACATTCATCCACAAGGATTTGCATATTTTTAAGTTACATAATTTCCTTCTACTCTCTCTACTCTCTCTTCCTATCCCCTTCCCTTCAGTGGTGAACAGTCACTTGAATATTGTACATACACATTTGTATTTAACATGTTTCTAGATTAGTCATTTACAGTATGAGAAATTAGGATTAAGGGAAAAGAAAGAAAACCATGAAATAGGAAAAAATACATGAGAAATGCTTAAAAAGTGAATGTAGTGTTCATTCAGATGCTGGAGGGTTTTTTGTTTTGTTTTGTTTTGTGTTTCTCCCTCTGCATGGGGATAGGATTGTCCATAGGTGATCTCCAAGAGTTGTCCTAGCTCTCTGTACTGCTGAGAGAAGCTGCAGCCATCAAGACTGATCAACTCACAATGTTGTTGTTAATGTGTAAAATATTCTCTTAATTCTGCTCCCTTCACTCAATATCAGTTCCTGTAATTCATTCCATGTTTCTCTAGAGTCCTATCATTCCTGCTTTCTTCTAGAACATTTGTATTCCAAAAATTGTTTGGCTCTTTTCCAATTGACAGACATCCCCTAAATTTCCATTTTTTTGCCATTAGAGAAAGAGCTGCTATAAACATTTTGGAGCATGTGGGACTTTTCCCATTTTTATGATTTCTTTGCATTATAGGCTTAGTATTATTTTTTAGAAAGAAGTGCTTTATTACAAGTCTTCTGAAAACTTTGCATCAATGGATATCATTGCATTTGCATTGATGACAATTTTTTTTACTGTTTGTTTTTTTGCAAGGCAATGAGTTTAATCACACAGCTAGGTAATTATAAAGTGTCTGAAACCAGATTTAAGCTCAGATCCTCCTGAGTCCAAGGCGAGTGCTCTATCCACTATACCACCTAGTTGCCCATATATGTCTGGCCGTCTGTCTGTCTATCTATTTATCTATCTATCTATCTATCTATCTATCTATCTATCATCTATCTATCTTTCTATCTATCTATACACATGTATAGATATTTGTATTATGATATACACAAACACATACATAAACACACATCAGTTGAGATAATATTTAGTTAGATTTTCTTATTTTATTTTTGAAAGCAATAAAGTGAAATGACTTGCCCAAGGTCACATAGCTAGGTAATTATTAAGTGTCTGAGACCAGATTTAAACTCAGAGACTTCTGACTCCAGAGCCAGTGCTCTATCCACTGCACCACCTAACTGCACTCATTCTTTTCTTTTTGTTTGTTAGGGTTTTTTTCCCCTGTTGTTGTTTTGGCAATGCATGAGGGTTAAGTGACTTGCCTAAGGTCACACAATTAGGTATGTGTATGAGACTGGATAGGAACTCTGGTCAGTTTTATTGCTCTTTGGGCATAGCTCCATATTGCTCTCCAGAATGGATGGATCAGTTTGCAACTCCATCAAAAATGCATTAATGTACCAGTCCTCCCACAACCTCTCCAACATTGAACATTTTCCCTTTTTCTCATCTTGGCCAATCAGCTAGGTATGAGGTGATACCTCATAGCAGTTTTAATGTGCATTTCTCTCATCAGTAATGATTTGAAATATTTTTTCATATGACTATATATAGCTTTCTTCAATTTAAAACTGTTCCTATTCTTTGGTTATTTATCAATTGGCAACTGACTTGTAACCTTATAAATTTGATGCAATTCTCTATATATCAGAGCCCCTAGTTGTGGAAATTACTTCCTAGCTTTCTGTTTTCTTTCTAACTTTGGCACTATTGGTTATATTAATGCAAAAATCAGCCATTTTGCAATTTATAATGTGCTTTGTTTTTTGCTTGGTCATAAATTTCTCCCCTTCCCATAGATCTGACAGATATAGTACTTCTTCATCTGATAATTGATCTATGGTGTCACCCTTTATTTCCAAATACTATACCAAATTTGACTTTATTTTGATATACGGTGTGAGATGCAGGTCTATGTCTCGCTTTTACCATACTATTTTCTACTTTTCCCAACTTTTGTCAAATCGTGAATTTTTATCCTAGACACTAATATCTTTGAGCTTCTCAAACAGATTACTGCAGTCATTTACTACTGCTTCTTGAACCTATCCTAATCCACTGATCCATTATTGTGTTTTTAACCCATACCAGGTAGTTTTGGTGACTGCTGCCCATAAAATAGCTTTTTTCATCAATTCCCTTGATACTCTTAAAATTTTGTTGTTCCGGATGAATTTTGTAACTATTTTTTCTAGTCCAGTTAAATAGTTATTTCGTAGTTTGACTGGTGTGGCACTGAATAAATAATTTACTTTGAGTATAATTGACATTTTTATTATATTATTTGTTCTAACCATGAGCAATTGACATTTTCTCCACAGCTGAGACATGATTGTATATGTATGAGAAATACTTTGTAATTGTGTTCATATAGTTTCTAGGTTTGCCTTTTGTGGTAGATTCCCAGGTATTTACTGATGTCTGCAATTACTGTATTTCTTTTTACTTTTTTTTTAGGTTTTTGCAAGGTAATGGGGTTAAGTGACTTGCCCAAGGGCCACACATCTAGGTAATAATTAAGTGTCTGAGCTGGATTTGAACTCAGCTACTCCTGACTCCAGGGCCAGTGCTCTATCTGCTGTGCCACGTAGCCGCCACTTGCAGTTACTTTAAATGGAATTTTTCGTTCTATTTCTGCTCTTGGGCTTTATTGTTCATATATAAAAAATACTGATGATCTACTGGGTTTATTTTGTATCCTGCTACTTTACAAAATTTCTCAATTGTTTCAAGTAGTTTTTAAAATGATTTTCTTGAGTTCACTATGTATACCATCATTGTGTTTGCAAAGAGTGAAACTTTTGCTTCCTCATTGCCAGTTCTGATTTTGTCAATTTGTTTTTCTACTCCTCTTACTAAAGCTAGCATTTTTAATACTATATTGAATAGTAATGTTGATAGTGGGCAACCTTGTTTCACACAGGATCTTATGGGAAATGCTCCTAGTTTATCCCCATTTCTTAAAATATTCATTGAAGGATTCAGATAGATATTGCTTATTATTTTAAGGAAAACTCCATTTATTCTTAAACATTCTAGTGTCTTTAATAGGAATGGATGCTGTCACTTATCAAAGGCTTTGTCAACCTCTACTGAGATAATCATGATTTCTGTTGGTTTTATTATTGATATGTTGCTCAATTATGTTGATGTTTTCCTAACATTGAATCACCCCTGCCTACCTGGTATAAATCCTACTTTAAGAACATGTTTTAAACTAGTATTAAAGCTAGTAATATCTAGCTGTAATCTCTTTCCTAAAATTTTATTCAAGGTCTTTGCATCAATGTTCATTAGGAATATTGTCTAAAATTTTCTTTGTCTATTTTGCTTCATACTGGTTTAGATATTGGTGATCTAAAAAGGAATTTGACACAACTTTTTTTTTATTTTTACTTTTACTGAATTTTATAATTTTTCCCCTAATCTCATTCCCCCCCCAAGCCACCACTGAAAGCAGTCTAATAGTATTTACATTGTTACCATACTATGGACTGATTAAAATTGAAAAAGTAAAACAAAAAGTAAAATATAAGAGATAGCAAAATTACATAATAAGACACATTTTTTTAAGTTAAAGGTAATGATCTTTGGTCTTTGTTTAAACTCCACAATTCTTTCAATACATAAGCCATTCTTCATCACAGATATTCTAAAATTGTCCCCGATTGTGGCACTGATGAAATGAGTAAGTCCATTAAGATTGATCTTCAACCCCATATTGCTGTTTTTGGTGTACAATATTATTCTGGTTCTGCTCATCTCACTCAGCATAAGTTCATGTAAATCCTTACAGGTTTCTCTGAATAACCATCCCTCCTGGTTTCTAATAGAATAATACTGTTCCATTCCAGGCCAAGATGGTGGGGAGAAGTAAGGCCCTGTACTAAGGCCTTCTGATCTTTCCTCATAAATAATATTAAACAAATCTCTTAATGGAAGTCCTTTCAACAAAACCCAGAAAGAGAAGCTATAAAAAGAAAATTTATCTCAAGGTCTTTCTTTGGGGATTGGCGGTGTGGTGAGTACAGAGCAGAGTGTAGAAAGCCAGTGAGAGTGGGTAGAGAGCCAGACTAATCTAAGATCAGCCCCAGGGGCTTTCTCTGTGGGAACAACTTTCCTCCCAGAAACAACAAGAGAGTGGAGGGGTGCCAGTGAGACTGATGGTCTGGACTTACAGGATGGGCTGGATGGTAGGTTCCAGCCTTTAGTACTCCTCTGATGACTGGGAGGCAATATTGCATTCAGTGAGAAAAGCCTCCAACACAACCTACTGGCCAACTGGAGATATTATACTCAGTGAGTACAATCTCTAGGCATCCCAACCCTGAACCTCTGTGAACCAGCCCCTCTTCCAACACAAGATCTTAGGAAAATGAAGAAAGGCTACAGAAAAGGGGGACCATAGAATAATTCCTAGAAGGAAAAGAGACCCTAATTCAGAGAGACGTAGAACTTCTGAGGAGAATATGATTTGGTCTCCAGCACAGAAAAATTTCCTTACAGAAATGAGGAAGGAGTTTAAAAATCAATTGGGAAATTTGGGAAAGCAAACCGAAGAGAAAATTCATACCTTGCAACAAGAAAAAAAAAATCCTTGGAAAATACAACTGGACAAATGCAAAAAGAAAATAATTCTCTCAAAACCTCAAATGATCAAAGGGAAAACTCTTACAAAAATAGAACTGACCAATTGGAAAAGGAGTTGCAAAAGTTAAATGAAGTCATCCCTACAAAAATGAATGGAGACTATGGAAACCAATGACATCACGATATCATAAGAATTTGTTAAACAAAACCAAAAACTCAAAAAATAGAAGAAAGTGTTAAATAACTCATCAGAAAAATCACTGACCTTGAGAAAAGATTGAGGAAAGATAACCTAAAAATTGTTGGTCTTTCTGAAAATATTGAAGAGAAAAAAAGCCTGGACTCAATATTATATGATTTAGTGATGGAAAACTGCCCTGATATCATAGAACCAGAGGGAAAAATAGTTATTGAAAAAATACATTAATCCCCTCTGGAAATGGATTCCAAAATGAAAATACCCAGGAATAATGTAGCCAAATTCCAGAACTATCAGATAAAAAAGAAATATCCTGCAAGCAGCCAGAAAGAAAGAATTTAAATACCAAGGAGCCACAATACGGATTACATAGGGCCTGGCAGCATCAACATTAAGAGATGTAGGGGCCTGGAATGCAATATTCCAAACAGCAAAAGAGCTTGGAATACAGCGAAGAATCCACTATTTGGCAAAGCTGAGCCTTCTCTTCCAGGGCAAAAGATGGAGATTTATTGAAATAGGAGACTTCCAACTTTTCCTGATTAAAAGTCCATAGCTTAATAGAAAATTTGGACTTCAAGCGGAAGACTCAAGAGATACATAAAAAGATAAAATTAAAAAAGGGGGGAAAGGAAAAAACTTATCAAATAAGATGAAACTGGAAGTATCCCTTCCTGTAAGTAAGACTTTAACAACTCTTGAAAATTGTAGCTCTATTAGAGAGAATTTAATTAGCCAGAAGAGATGGAAATGCATCACTATTTCAAGAAACTGTGATAGGTTAACTATTCCTTGATCTTCTAGTTGGCTTATAATATTTGTTTTCTTTTAATATTTAATATTTATTCATTCTCATTTTGTACAACTGTTTTTTATACAATAATAAAATATTCTTGTTTAAGAGTAAACAAAATACCCCCTCCCCTCCCAAAAAATATAGACTCACTTGAGCAATAAAGGGGAGAGAAAAAAGTTAAAATTAAAAAAAAAATAGTAATAATTTTAGGTATGAATATTTGTTTTTATGTATGTTTAAATCCTGTATTCATTTCAATCTTAGCTTGGTATAGGGTGTGAGGTGTTGGTCTAATCTAAATTTCTTCCTTAGTAACTTCTAATTTGTGAAAGAGTTTTTAATCCCAATAGCTGGACTCTTTGGGTTTATCAAACAATACATTACTATAATCATTTCCTGCTATTGCAAAAAGTCTATTCCACTGATTCACCACTCTGTTTCTTAGTCAATACCAGACAGTTTTGATGACCTATGATTTATACTATAATTTTAGATCTGGTAAGGCTAAACCACCTTCTTTTGCACTTTTTTTCATTGAATCCCTGGAAATTCTTGACTTTTTATTTCTCCATATGAATTTACTTACAACTTTTTCTAACTCATTAAATAATTTTTGGAATTTTGATTGGTAGGGCACTAAACAGGTAATTTAGTTTTGATAGAATTGTCATTATTATTATATTAGCTTGACCTCTCTATGAACATTTGATGTTTACCCAGTTATTTAAATCTGATTTTATTTGTGTGAGAAATGTTTTATAATTTTTTTTAAATTTCATCATGTTTTATGAAAAAAAAAATCTTAGGTTGTTTTCTTTTTCCTTGTACTCCTGAAGTTCACTTTAAGGAAACTATTTGTACAGCTTTAAGTTAGTAAAAAAAATGTTTAATGTTTTAAAAAAGCAAAAAAAAATCACACACACACACAAGCAGAAACTTCTTATTGTCATCACACATTTGTAGGTATTAGTACAAAGTCTAGATAGAGGGTCCAAAAGGGCTAACCTAAAGTTCCAATGAAACTTTTACAAGAAACAGTTAGTACACCTGGAGCCGCACTGGGATGCTTATTAAGGACTATCTTTCTTTAAATACGTAACTATGTTATCACTCTTTAGCTATTATTAGTTTCATTCTTTATTTTGGAGTGAATATACAATAACTCTTCAGGTAAAATCTTCAATTTCAGCGTAAGCCACACTTTTCTGCCTTTAAAATAAAAGGGGGTGGGTTTGCGGAGATGCTAACTGCATTTCAGCCAACCAGAACTGGCTACCAAAATGGCAACTATTCTTTGAGTGGAAAGCTGAAATACCTCTTTAAGATTGATTCTAATTTGTTTTTTCAAATTTTGGTGGAGTTTAGAAATCAAATGACCAGATCTGTTAGATGTTAGATCTGTTATTGTTTAGGAATTTCTTCAAACAATCCTTCCCATTTGGCTAAATCATCACCCTCACCAATGGTGCCAGTCACATATTGATAAATAGCATTAGAGATTTCTGCTCTCTTTATTCCAGTTTTAAATTTCATTGAAAGCACCCGGGGGTGATGTCTGAGCCACCAATTGTTTGCCTTCTCTCCTGCAAGGTGTGTACAGTGTATTCGGGATTGCTGACCTGCTTCAATACCAATTACCTGACCATTCTTAGCATAACACACTGAATTGGACTGAGTGTACTTGACAGCAATGGTAGCTACAATGAGGTCTGATAGCAAACTCAGGTAAATCTTCATGCTTTGTAACAATGTTGCTAAATAATGACTTGTCAACCACACCTTTATTCCTCTTCTGACTTAGATATAATCCAAAAAGTGTTTGAATTTCATTCTCATCTGGTTTGTAACATGGATCCATCTGAAGTACACAGTAATTTCCATTTTTTTTTTTTTTGGAGAGGATTTTCAATGCCTCCTCTTCATATCCAGGTGCAATAATACCATCAGATACCTCTGGAGATGATTTTAGCAGTGGTGACATCACAGATATCAGATACAGCAACAAAATCACCAAATGAAGACATTCTATCAGATCCTCTTGCTCTGGCATATGCCATTGACAATGGAGTAAGGCTCTTGTAGAGATCGTGAACCATGCAAACTTTAGCCTCGTCCTCACTAAGTGGTATTCCAACAGCAGCATCTGCTGGACTGACATGCTTGAAGGAGGCAGCTGCTGGAATGCCTAGAGCTTCTTGGAGTTCTTTTACTAGCTGCCAAGCATTCAAGGTAACACAAAGGTTTATAAACCCAGGGGATCCATTCAGAACTGTAAGTGGAAGTTTGGGCTTCACTGTATATAACTGGGCAAGGCTTTGATGAGGGTTCATTCCATATCTTAAAGGAATCTGACATATTCCTTTGCCATATTCCGTTCTGAAATAATCTGATATTGCTTGATCATATTTAGCAGTATGAGTAAAGGCTTTTAATGCTTGTTGACGTCTAGTTTCCATAGTAGTATCTTTAGAATCAGAGTTTAGCATCTCAGTTGACACCACTTCATAATCTCCTGGGTCACACACAACTGTAACTCGAGCATGGTTTTTTACAGCAGCTCTAAGTAAGGTTACTCCACCAATATCAATTTGTTCAACAGCTTCCTCAATAGTTACATTTGGAGAAGCCACAGTCTTCACAAAAGGATATAGATTACAAACAACAACTCTTATAAAACTGAAATCAAGTCTGGTCATGTCTGCTTGATCTTCTGGGGAATTACGAGCCAAGATTCCAGCATGTACTGCAGGAAGCAGTGTTTTTACACGTCCTCCCAACATTTCTGGGAATCCTGTCAGCTCAGAAACATCTCTGACCACGAGGCCGGCGTCCCTTAGCGCTCCCGCCCGCCCTCCGGAAGCCACGAGGCTCAGGCCGGCGGACTGCAGGCTGTCGGCGAAGTGCAGCAGCCCGGTCTTGTCGGAGATGCTCAGCAGGGCTGAGGAAAGAAAGCGCCCGGCTGTCTTCTGCGCCCCTCTGCGCCCCGGCCCCGGGGCCGCCCCTGGGGCAGGGAGGAGCGGGAGGCCAAGGCCAGGACTGGCGTGGAACCAGTTAAAAGTTTGATAGAATTCACTTGTGAATCCTTCTGGCCCTGGAGATTTTTTCTTAGGGAGTTCAATAATGGTTTGTCGAATTTATTTTTCTGAGATAGGGCTGTTTAGCTATTTAATTTACACTTCATTTAACCTGGGCAACTTATAGTTTCATAAATATTCATCCATTTCACTTAGATTATCAAATTTATTGGCATATAGTAGGAAAAAATAATTCCAAATTATTATTTTCATTTCCTTGTCATTGCTGGTGAGTTCAACATTTTCATTTATGATACTAGCAATTTGGTTTTCTTCTTTCTTTTTTTAATCAAATTGAAGAGAGGTTAATCAATTTTATTGTTTTTTTTTATAAAACCAGCACTTGGTTTTATCTATTAGATCAATAGTTTTCTTGCTTTCACATTTATTAATTTCTCCTTCAATTTTTAGAATTTCTAATTTGGTATTTAATTGGGGGTTTTTAATTTGTTCTTTCTCTAATTTTTTAGTTGCATATTTAGGTCATTGATTTCCTCTTTCTCTAATTTATTCATTCAAGCATTTAAAGATATAATATATCCTCTGACAGCTGTCTTGATTGAATCCCATAGGATTTGGTATGTTGTTTCATTATTGTCATAATCTAGGATGATATAATGAATTCTTTCTTTAATTTGTTTTTGATCCATTCATTTTTCAAATGAGTCTATTTAGCTTCCCATTAGTTTTGAGTCTATATCTCCCTGGTCCAATATGGCATATGATTTTTATTGCAATATGATCTAAGAAAGATGTATTCAGTATTTCTGCCTTTCTGCAGTTTTTCATTAGGATTTTATGACCTAATACATGGTCAGTTTTTGTGTATGTGCCATGTACTGCAGAAAAGAAAATATATTTCTTTCTATACCCCTTCAATTTCCTCCATAGGTGCATCGTATCTAAGTATTCTTACAATCTATTTTCCTCCTTGACTTCGTTCTTGTTTATTTTATGGTTAGATTTATCTAAATCTGAGGCTGGGACATCGAGGTCTCCTATTAGTAGAATTTTGCTGTGTATGTTTTTCTGTAACTCTTTCAGCTTCTTTTCTAAGAATTTGGATGCTATACCATTGGGTGCATACATATTTAGTATTGAAATTACTCTATTGTCTATGGTACCTTTTAGGAGGCTAGAGTTTCCTTCCTTATCTCTTTTAAAGAGATCTGTTTTTGTAACTGCTTTGTCTTAGGTACGAATTATTACCCCTACTTTTTTCACTTCAGCTGAAGCAAAATATATTTTTCTCCAACATTTTACCTTTGCTCTATATGTATCTCTCTGCTTCAAATGAGTTTCTTGTAAGCAGCATATTGTAGGATTCTGGTTTTTAATCCATTTTGCTATTTGCTTAATTTTTATTTGTTTGTTTTTTTTTTCTTTTAGTTTTTGCAAGGCAGTGGGGTTAAATGGCTTTCCCAAGGCCACACAGCTAGGTAATTATTGTAATTATTAAGTGTCTGAGGCCAGATTTGAACTCAGGTACCCCTGACTCCAGGTCTGGTGCTCTATCCACTGTGTCACATAACTGCCCTATTTGCTTAAGGTTTAAGGGAGAGTTTGTCCCATTCACATTCAAAGTTATTATTAATAACTCTTTATTGCCCTCCAAGCTATCTTCCCTCTGTTTGTGTTTTTCCCCTTTTCCCCTTTATCCATATTCCCTAGTATTTTGTTTCTGAATACCACTGCCTTCAGTGTGTTTGCCTCCTATAACAAACCCCTTCCCTTTTTTCCCCTTTCCCTTTTCCCCTTTTCCCCTTCCTTCTGTTAGTTCTCCTTTTTATTTCCCCCCCACCCCTCCCTCAACATTTCCCAATTTAATTCTTGAAAGGCAAGATAAGTTTCTTAATTTAACTGAGTGTTTGTGTAAATTAACTTTAAGCCAAGTCTATTGAGAGGAAGATTTAGGTGATTCTCAGTACCTCCCTTCTTCCCCTCTATTATAATAGGTCTTTTGTACCTTTTAATGCATTTCTGTTAAGATTTTTGTTTCATATTATATATGAAGGAAGGTCAGGAGACTTTAGCACTTGCCTGTCTTCTCATTGCCATCTTGGCCAGAAGTCCTTCTCTCATGAATTCTTTAATGTCTCCTTAATTTTTGAGAAGTATTTCTCTAAAAAAAAGACAAAGTGTACCAAAATCATGACTTTTCTTTGACTGTTGCCTATGGCTGCAAAGCTTTCCATTTTCTCATCTTTCTTGCTTCTTTCAAGGCCCAGTCAAAATCATGTCCTTGATACAAATAATGTTCTGATTCCTCGTTACTTTCAGTACTTATCTGTATGTAATACTTTGCTTGTGTACTCCTTGGGATCAGATATTGCCTTTAATCATTTTTTATATCTCTATTGCTTAGCATAATGTCTGGCAATCAGTAGCAACTGAGGAAGTGTTTGTTAAGTCATTGGTTGTTTGATTGATTGTTGTCCTTTGTTCTAAATGAGACTGAAAATGATACCACTATGATGGATCATGAAAAACTGTTTCAGACTGAGACTGATTAGACCAATATAAATTTGGAAGTTTTCATCACAGATTGGGCACAAATAGTCCATATGGACATTTGGAGTTTAGAGTTCTGTAAAGCTGTATATTGCATGCTTCTTTTGAGCTACTGAAACTCCACTTTGCTTTCAGAGCAAAGCTCCTTTTTATGTAATCACACCATGCTGGATAATCTTGTACTGTTTCATCCATCAATTCCAAAATTCTCCAGAGAGACTTTGAGAATGTCTTATTGCTTCTTCTGAACTTCATGTGTGCCCTTTCCAAAAAATAATCTTTTAGGAAAACATATTTTTGGTATTTGGGTTATATGACAAGCCACTTCTTTTTTCCTTCCTTGTAGTAGAATTTGTATGTTTGGCAGTTCGGTTTGAGAAAAGGCATTAATATTGGGTACTTTATTTTGCCAGATGTTCTTCACAATCTTCCTGACAAATCAAATATAAACTATTCAGTTTCTTGTCAAGGTAATGGTATATTGTCCAGGTTTCACAAATATTTATCAATAAGGTCAGCAAAAATGCTCTGTTGAACTTGTCTAAAAACTTCCTCTCTCACAATTTGAACTGCTGAACTTCCCAAACAGAGCTTTCTCTGAGAATACCTTCTCAAGCTCATCATCTATGTGGACATCATTGGACAGTATACTGAGAAGGTAAGTTAACCTGTACATAGCATTCAAAATTTCTACATTTATGGTAACTAGTTGTTTTTTTCTATGATGCTGGAGAACCTCTGTTTTCTTGGTGTTAAGTGTCAGGTGAAAATAAGCACAGAAAGCATATAATTGATCCACGTTTTCTTGCATGTTGGTTTCATTGCTTTGTTGCATCAGAGGTTGCATTGTGTGACCAATCATTTGTGAACAAAAAAGTCATACAGCTGCTCTCCCTCCATCTTAGTCTTGAATTGTGAATTTTACAATTTAAATAATTTGTCATTTCCTAGTGCAGGAACTGAACTTCCTTGAAGGTGTCTTGACAGAATTTCTGAAAACATCAAGCTAAAAATCATGGGAGTGAGCCCAGCCCTCCTTCAATACATTGCTATCTGGGATTAAGTGAGAGCATTACCCATTATATAAAACCTAGGCAAGTATTACATCATGAAACTGTTGTACCCTTCTGAGGAATTTCTCTAATTGCCAAATTTTGCCACAATTTTCCATGAGCCCTTATGCTTGAAATTGTCATAATCTTCACAGTTCAGTGGATCTTTTTGTACAGACCTCTGTTTGGCCCTAACATTTCACCTGGAGTTGTCAGGCTGCAAAGACCATATAAACCATTTCTTTGGTCTTTCCATAGTTATACTCACTGAGTCCCATGTAGATTCCCATCATCCAGGTGAAGGTAGAGGTTCAAAACTTTTTGCCAGCAATGAATAAGAGAGAGACTGTCCTGTGACTGTAACAGGACAATTTATTGCTTGACCCCAAAATAGCTTCAAGGGAATCAAAAAGTGCTTTCAAGCATTATTGTAAATGTAAAACCAAATTTCATCTGCCTCCTTACTGATCTAATAATGCTACATCTCTCTAAACTTCTTTTGAGTTAAAAACTCCCTCATTTTCTATCCTGCTGGTAAAACCTGTGGAATTCTCATATTTCCTTAACAGTTTCTGAATTTCTGTATTTTTTATTGTCAAATCCGCCAATGTCTGCAAATCATCAGACAGTGATGATTAATTGAAGGGCTGTCTAATGAAATCTGTCCACTTCTTTTCTGTTCCATTGTTGCCAACTGTATATTGATCCAACTTTCCTTCCAAGTTTTAAATTTATCTAGTGTTGTTGTTACCACTTTAGTTGAATGCAAATTTTTAACTTGGAGAGGATAATGGTATGACCAGTGCAATTATGCTGCACTACACATTACCTTTGTCACTCTCATATCCTGTCTATTTTTTACCTTAAAATAATATAGTTTATTAAATGACAATTTTTACTGTAATGGTGCTATGAGAAGTTTTTCGAATTTCAATAAATGATGAACAGAGTTGAGGATGCAGAAGTCAGGAGATGCACAATTCTTCTATAGTAAATGACTGATGTTGTTTCTGACTCAATTCATCCCAAAGACTTCTTGCCATGTCTAATACTCTGCTCCTTTTCTGGCTTTATAGTCACCTAGAATTAAAGCTTGTGCCCTTTGGCACATGGATAATAAGTGTATGCAGGTCTTCATAAAATATTCCTTTAAAGTCATCATGGTTTTTCATCTTGGGAACATATCCACTAAATAACACAATCACATAAACATTATTGCTATTCATTAGTCTTAATAGGCATATGAGCTTGTTAATTCAATTAATCTTGATCACAAATCCTATGCGAGCTAGTCCAGAGAGTTCAGAAAAGTCTTTTAAACCCTTTGTAAAATTTTAGAAATCTATTGTAGAGGAGGAGATGAGTTTTTCTAGTAGAAAGAGTTTCACTTCTGGGAGCTCCCTATACCCTTTATTTCTAAAAAAAGAACTAAAGGGAAGCTGTCCTTAGGATGTTTTATTTTACTAGGCAGCACTAAGGATATCAAGTCCTAACATTCCAGTTTGGAAAATGCCTTAAACTTTGCTCTGAATATAACTTTTTTTTTTAAATTGGAGGCAATTGTAGTTAAGTGACTTGTCTAGGGTCACACAGCTGATAAGTGTTTATGATCAGATTTCAACTCAGTTTCTTGACTATAAGACTGATTGTTCTGTACACTGTACTACTTAGTTGCCTTTTAAGAAATTGAAATATTTCTTTAAAATGGACAATTTTACTTTTCAAAATAGAAGATAAGAGATTTAAGAAAATTTTAGATGAAAATATTAAATATAACCTTAGTATGCCACACCAAACTGGAAGTGGTGCACTTCTTCTGGGTGAACTGCTGCTGTGGTATTGGAGGTAGGTGCACTATGTAGTGGGTAAAGAAAAGGATTCTTAGAAAGTGAGAACTTTTGATGAAATACTTTAGGACAAGAAGGGAAGGGAGAAAGAAGAAGAGAAGGCAGAGGTAAAATATGTAAAAACTCCAGATGATATGGATTCCAAATCATATTTCCTTTTAGTATGGAAGCACAGAGTCACATGGAGATAACAATCAGGAATTCATCTCATAGGAAGGTGGATTCTATGAATGGTAGAGATATAGGAAATTACTGCTTGTTCATCAAACTACCACAGCAAAAGTTACATGAAGAAAAAAAGGTTCATCACAAGAAATGTGAGCAAAGGCAATAGAAAATGGTGCATCACATTCACTCAGTAGAATGCAACTTGCATGGGTGAAAGAGAAGTGAGAACATGAGTTGTGAAAAAGGTATAGGGAGAAGCCTGATAAAATTTTGTGGGAATGGGAAAAGCAGAAAAGGAAGGAGATGACTTGAGCAAATTTCATAAGGGAGAGGGATACTTTGAATAGCTAGAGCTAAACAGAGAAATAAGCAAGGAAGATGAGGGAGCAGCAGAAGTAGGAAAGGAACATAATGAGACTTCTGAGCAGACGAGACCAGAAGAAAAGTTTCTGCTCATCATTGACTCGTGCAAGAAGACTGTGGAAGCATCTGGCAGGAAGCCCCTTCAAGAAGATGACCTGGAAGAGATGGATCACCTTTCTGATTTGAACGATATCAGCAAAAGCAAGAGGAATACCAGGGGAACCACCATCAGCAAAGAAAGGATCTGACTGAAGTGGAAGAATAGCAGCAATGAGGAATTAGAAGAGGAAGAGACAGCCAATAATTCTGAGATAATATCTTAGAAATCTATTGAAGAAATGGTTGAAGAGGTAAAGGAAGTGCAAGAGAATGGAAACCCTTTCTTCCTTATTAGAAGAGTCAAAATTTGGCTGAGATTTGGGAGAGAGAGAAGTGGGAAAAGGGATACTGCAATCTAACACTATGGTGGAAGGAGATCATATCCCATTGAGCTAAATCTGAAGCTTCATAAATAACATGCACTCTGGGATGGTCAGAGTGTGGAAAAATTCCAGAGTCTGAAAAAGACGTACAAAAGCACATATGCTGTAGTATACAAAACAAAAGATATGAAGACTGATGAAACTGTCTTTGAAAAGACTGATAATGGAAAAGGAGAAAGTTTCTTGATTATCTCCATTAGTAAAATCAACACCATTTTGAAAGTTTGGCAGACAAACATTGTCAATGTCTTGGAGATTTGTTAGACAGCAAATTGGACTCGATATATATTATGGTAAGTGATATGGGACATGTTTCACAAGCCTTTTGGAGACAATAAGGTAACCCTTCCTG
Organism: Macrotis lagotis; assembly: GCF_037893015.1. Taxonomy (NCBI): domain Eukaryota; kingdom Metazoa; phylum Chordata; class Mammalia; order Peramelemorphia; family Peramelidae; genus Macrotis; species Macrotis lagotis. The sequence continues at coordinate 280,252,749 of NC_133658.1, read as the reverse complement.
CCATAGGAAATGAAGTCACTTAAGATCCAGCTCCTGTGAAGGGTGAAGCATTTTAATGACAACTGAATCCATCACCAGAGCCTGAAGACCTCCAAACTGCTCTTCACTGGGCATTTTAAAAGTTAGTGGTTTGTGGCTGATGGGAGAATATAGTTCCTCATTAAAGCTTATATGCTAAAGGTGTTGTAACTCTCTAAAACTGAGCCCAAGAAATGATTCCAGAAGCTAAGGAATAACCCACTGAAAATTCATGTGATTAGTGGTTTGGATATTTGCAAAACTGTTAATTTAGAAGTCCCTCTTTTCAAGGAAATTAGAGAGTGACCAAACTGCCAAAGATTTTTTAGGAATGGAAAACTCCAAGTATAAGACCATAGAGAGATTAGAGGTATTAGCAAAAAGTAAGAAAAGGAAAGAAAATAAAAACTTAAGATCCAGAAAAAAACAGAGGAAATCTCATAAATTGGAAATACCCTAGCTAGCGGGAACTAGTTACATTGCCCTCTTTGTTCAACGTTGCATCCTATATTATTACTCTAGTCAAATATTCATTCATTCAGTGCTCTTTGATTTGAATTGGGAATTCCTTCTTTCAGATATATGTCCCAGACACAGAATGACAAGAGTTCATAGCAGTTCCTATGCTTTTATTATCCAGCTCATGTACTGGTCCATATCCTATGAACAAATCTCATCCTCTAATTAAACTTCTCCTGGAAAGGATCCAAACTTGCACTGTCCAAACCATGCATTGGGAAAGTTTCAAGGGAAAAAATGTCATTCTCCAAAGTCTTTATGAGATCATAAAGATGGGCTAAAGAGAAGTTTGACATATCCTGTCTCCTTTGTTTAAATGTGACTCTCAGGGCCTCAGCTACATACCGGTCTTCTTTACCTAAGTGTGACTCTCAGGACCTGAGGATCTGCATAACCTTCATTTCTTCTCCCTCAAGTCCAAGCTATTAATCACTTTATTGACCCAATTGCAGGAACCTTCTGGAATATCATGAGGGTCACTTCACTTGGCTATTTCTCTTTTCTGCCTAGGTCCTCAGGTACATTCCTTGATGTAGGAGGCTGGAATATGAGGGGAGTTGGTCTTTTTCTTGGTCTCACCAGATCCTATTGCTGAAAATGACTACTTGTAAATAGTTACTGGACTAAACAGGGCAGGTATTGCCAGGATAGTTGTAGTGATTGAGGTGAAACTAGAATCTGGGTCCTTAGCAGTCAGGCCACTTAGCAGGAAGGCTATATACTGGTTCCAATAAGATAGAGGACTGGGATTTCCCAGCATAGGACATCCTGTAGCCTGACCAGGCCATCAGAGAGTAGAGACATGGATCCCTCCAGAGGTAGACATTGGCCCCTTTGGGCTGCAGTTTCAAATGTGGGTGCTCCTGTATACTTGTTAGGAGGGAAAGGGAGAGGAAGAGAAGAAAAGGTATGTTCACCACTGAAGAAGCTAGAGAGGATTCCCTGTGGATATTTGAAGATCTTCTAGGAGACTGTGATAAGAAGAAGGAACTTTTATCACAAGGTAGAAGTGCCAATGAAAAACTTCCCAGGGGACTGTTTCATTGAATTTCTAATAATAGACTGAAACCTCCCAGGTAGTGATGAGAACATAGAATGCTTTGCTTGATATTCCCTCTCCATAGTTTTTTCTCTGGATGTGGATGGCATTTTACATAACAGGTTAATCTCAGTATTGTCATTGATCTCTGAACTGCTGAGAGGAGCAGCATTCATGATAGTTGAGCATCTTACAATGTTGCTGTTAATCTGTACCATGTTCTATTGGTTTTGATCACTTCACTCAGATTCAATTCATTGTATATGAGAAAGACAGCATTGAACTATTTCTCATTATGGCTATTTTAAAGATGATATATATGTAGATCATAGGTACACACACACACACACACACTCAATCTAGGCATCACTTCTGACTTTCAGTTGTGTGTTAATTTGTCAGCTTTGAGTAAAAAGATATATATATATATATATATATATATATTTTTTTTTTTCCATGTTGTTCTAAGCCTTTCCTTTATCCTATTCTGCAAAAAGAACTTTCCCATTTTATATTCTGTCACATTTAAACATCTTCTAGATGATGCTATCTAATATACCTATGCCCATTCTTTCTCACTTAATCTGGTTGGTGCTCCTCAAAGCAGTCAAAGTGAGTTTGGAGGCCACAGACCAGGATATGCCACAGACTTAGCAGCAGAAACTTCATCTGCCACATATTTATCTTTCTAGTTTAGTAGCAGCTAGGAGTATGAGGATAATTCCAATATTCTGGGCTCTCAGGTCAGTTTCCTTTGTTCTATTTTATGGAACTAGACTCCTGATGAGATGACCCAACATAGCATCTGCCAGATGAAGTAAGGAATACATTATACAAAGTATATTAAGTCAGTGTATATCCACTGGCTAAGCTTCCCAAGGAAATATTGGCTGCCACATACTTCTGGACAATGAATTTTTTACATTTATTTAATGTTAAATCGTAAGAACAGTCAATATTATTTTGTCAACTTTTTGGAATTATATTTAGAACTCATTGGAAGGGGAGGAGTCTAAATTTCTCGGTTTATTGTTGTTGCTGTTGTTGTTTTTACTGGCAATTTTCAATTAATATAAATTCAACTAAAAACCTAAGGTACATAGAATCCTGGTTATTCTAGGAAATGTGAGAGAAGTACCCATGGCAAAGAATTAAAGATCAACTCTATAGGATAGTTGTGTGATTTTAACAAGCATTCATTAATTATCAACTGTATGCAAAGTAGCATTCTGAAAACTAGGAAAGATTAAAAAATTGCCCAGAACTGAATTTCTCTCCTCCTGAAGTTTGTAGTCTAGTAAACAAAAATGCATTAAGAAAGTTGATTTACTCTTGATTTAAAATACTAGGAGCCTGATTTAAATTCTTTTTGGTATTAGTGAATTGATTAGTCTAATGATAGTATTCTAATCCACATTAGTTGGTTCATTATAATTGTATAAGAAGTGATCATCAATAATCAAAAATATTTACACATTCTATAAAATGTATTTAATAAGTTATCTAGTAATAGTTATAAGTATAAGCAATTTATATTAACTTATACTTTGTATAGGTTACATGGTCATATAGAAAAAGTTGTAATGGGCCTTAAACTTTCATTACTACTTGCTTGCATAAGCAAGGATCGATGCAAAATATCACAATCCTGTTTTGTTCAAATTCCAGACTTAAATTTTGTATGGGAGATAACATGATATGGAAAGACTGCTCATGATCAGGTAAAAAAGAACCTCTCTCAATTTCCCCATCCCTGATTTGTTCTTGAAACACGTACATAGCCATACAATCTCCTCCTGCTTAACTCTAATAGTAGACTAGCTATACCATCTCTAGGCAGGAGCAGGTCACCTAGTCAGTGTAAATATTTTAACCTAGACCAAGTCATGATTCTGATGGCATTTATTTTTGCTTAACCTACTTTATTCTAGGGCTTGTTTTATATTGGTTGTTACCAATAAAATTGTGTTATGTTTTAAAGGCCTGCAAAAGTAAGGATCTGGAAAGCATTGGAAGCTCAGGTTGGGAGGAAGGTCTAGGGCCAGGTATTAGTTGTTTGTCTTGTAATTCTGACTCAGCTAGGAAGGTCTTAGATCTTTTCCCAAAACAACTTTCTTTTTTTAATATTTTTATTCTCATTTTGTACAAATGTTTTTTTTTACATTAACAAAATATTCTTGTTTAAGAGTAAATGAAATACCCCCTCCCCCCATAAATATAGACTTGCTTGAGCGATAAAGTAAAGGGGAGAGAAAAAACTTAAAATTAAGAAAAAATAATAGGAATAATTGTAGGTATGGCCAGGTGGCGCAATGGAGGAAGCACCAGCCCTGGAGCCACGAGCACCTGAGCCCACATCCAGCCCTGTAGACCCAACAATCAGGCAGCTGTGTGACATGCAAGCCACCCTATCCCCACTGCCCTGCAAAAACCAAAAAGAAGAAAAAAAAGACCCAAAATAAAATAAAATAGTAATAATAGCAGGGGTGGCTGGGTGGTGGATAGAGCATTGGCCCTTGAGCCAGGAGCACCTGGGTCCAAATCCAGCCTCAGACACCCAACGATCACCCTGCTATGCATCTCCAGGCAGGCCACCCAGCCCCATTTGCTCTGCATCCCCCCAAATAATAATAATAATGATAAAAAATGTACTTCAGTCTTTGTTCCAACACCAACAACTCTGTCTTGGGTGGATCACATTCTTTATGGTAAGTCCATCGCAAAATTCACTTCCATATTTTTTCACCATTGCCATTGCTGATTTCAACTCCCTCCTTTCTTATTTCTCCACTACCATGTACTATATTTTCTCTCTCCTTTCAATCTGACTGTGGTGTAGGGTAGCTGAGTGGCACAGCAGACAGATCCCTGGTCCTGGGTCCAAAAGGTCCTGAGCCCCCAGACCACCCTTTGGGCCTAGCATCCACCTGGCCCTATGGTCTTGGACAGGCCTTCCAATCCCAGCCCCTTGCAAGAAGTAAAAAAGAAAATGTTATATCTGACCACTCTCCCCCATGGTCCATCCTCTCCTCCTTTATTCACATCCCCATCCATTCCCTCTGCTCCCCCTTCCTTCTTACTCTAGATGCCTATACTCCATTGAGTATATATGCTGTTTCCTCTCCTAGCCGTCTCTGATGAGTGCAAAGGTTCCCTCATTCCCCCTTGCCACCCCCTTCCATATCATTGCAATAGCTCATCGTAATAAAGAAAAATCTTATTATATGAAATATCTTGGCCTATTCCCCCTCTCCTTTTTCTTTCTCCCACTACATTTCCCTTTTTTTCTATTGACTCCATTTTTACATCATATTTTATCTTTGAATTCAGCTTTCTCCTGTGCTTCAATTATAAAAGCTCCGTCTACATGCTCTATTAACTGAGAAGATTCATATCAGTATTATCAGTGTCATTTTTCTATGCAGGAATACATGCAGTTCATCATCATCATTAAGTCCCTCATATTTTCGCCTTCTCTTCCACTCTCTATGCTTCACCTGAGTCCTGTATCTGAAGATGAAACCTTCTGTTTTGCTCAGGGCATTCCAAAAGGAACATTTGAAATTCCCCTGGTTCATTGAAAGTCCATCTTTTTCCCTGGAAGAGGACATTCAACCTTGCTGGGTAGTTCATTCTTGGCTGCATTCTAGGCTCTTTTGCCTTCCGGTATATTATATTTAAAGCCCTACAAGCTTCCAATGTAGCTGCTGCTAAGTCCTGTGCGATCCTGACTGCAGCTCCCCGATATTTGAACTGTGTCCTTCTGGCTGCTTGCAATATTTTCTCTTAGCTTTGGGAGTTCTGGAACTCGGCTATAATATTCCTAGGGGTTGGCTTTTTGGGATCTCTTTCTCGGGGGGGATTGGTGGATTCTCTCCATTTCTATTTTGCCCTCTGCTTCTGGAATATCACGGCAATTTTCCTGTAGTAATTCTTTGAAAATGATGTCAAGGCTCTTTTCCTGATCATGACTTTCAGGTATTCTAATAATTTTAAAATTATTTTTCCTAAGTCTGTTTTCCATATCAGTTCTTTTTTCAATGAGATATTCACATTTTCTTCTAATTTTTTATTTTTTTTTTTTTTGCTTTTGAAGTATTGATTCCTGATTTCTGGTAAATTCATCAATCTCCCTGAATTCTATTCTTTCTCTGAAGGATTTGTTCTCCTCAGAAAGTTTTCTTATCTCTTTTTCCATCTGGACAATTTTGCTTTTTAAAGCATTCTTCTTCTCAATATCTTTTTGAACTGTTTTATCCATTTGACCTAAGCTGGTTTTTAGCATGCTATTGTCTTCAGCATTTTTTGGATTTCCTTGACAAAGCTGCTGACTTCATTTTCATGTGTTTCCTGCATCTCTCTCTTTCTTTTCCCACTTTTTCTTCTAACTCCCTCATTTGATTTTCAAAGTCTTTTTTGAGCTCTATCATAGCCTGAGTCCAATTTCTGTTTTTCTTGGAGTCTTTAGGTGCAGGAGCTCATGCTTCCTCATCTTCAGACTGAGTATTTTGATCATTTTTGGGCTCATTTGCAAAATAATTCTCAATGGCATTCCTCTTTTTTCTCTGCTTGCTCATTTTCCCAGCCTGGGCCTGGATTTGGGGTGCTTCCTGAGCTTTTGGGACACACAAGGGTCTCAGTGTGTGAGGCTCTGTTCTCCCTCCTGGTCTGTGAATGACCATATGCACCCCCCTGTGCCACAGGGCTGAGGTGGAGGGGGCCCCTGCTGTTCTATGGGGGGCCTAGACTGAGATCAGGATCTGAATGTGATCCAAGTCCCAGATTCTTGTTCCAGGGGTAGAGGACAGAGCTCTTCAGTCTCTCCACTCCCCTCCCTCAGCTCAATGGGCTCATGCCCTGCGGGCTCCTGCTTACTGGCTCTGCCTGATTCTGTTCCTGGATCTGGGCTGCTAAAAGACCAGCTGCTCACGGTATGCCCTGAGGGCTGGGATCCACAGGCTCACTCTGGCAGAGGAACCCCTGCTGTTTCCCCACTTTGTGCCCCATGCTCCCTGGGGTGTAGCTCAGGAGACTCCCCTGCTGCTGTGAGCTGCAGTTCTCAGTGCCCTGGGGCTGCCTCCAGGAAGCTGTAGTTCTTTTTTCTCTGGTGGGCCACCTCTCTGGCAGGCCACGCACCCTGGCAGGACGCCCCTCCGACCCCGGGGAGCAGAGCCTTTCTGCTCTTTTCCAGGTTACCTTGAGTAGGAGAACTGCATTGCTGGGTCCCTTTGTGGGTTCTGTCTCTGAAAAGTTGACTTAGAGTCCTTAGTTTATAAGTTTTATCAGAGAGAGCCTAAGACACAATCCATTCTTGTTGCCATCTTGGCTCCGCCCCAAAACAATTTTTAATGAAGCATGTGAACAGACCTTAAAATCATAGAATACACAAAAAAAACAAACAAAAAAATAAAACTCATTAACTAAACAGTGAAAGAAGCTCTCCATTCAAGATATCGTGAAGGAACTTCATAAAAGGTCATGCTCAAGTGCACCAAAGAGGAGTATAGGTCAACATAGGCAGGAGAGCTGGGAAACAAGAGGGAAGCTCTTAGCCACAGGGCAGCTCAGGTCATGACTGAGTAATCTAGCATACACTGAGACAGCAACAAGAAACCCAAGGCAGCTTAGAGGAAAAATTCAAGCCTAGGAAGGGTAATGAAATAGGTGGAACAGTGTCAGATAACTATAACAAACAATGAACTCTGAAACAAACTGTAGGTAATGCCATAGGAAAGTGGTAAAGCAGAGACCAGTCACGAGCTTGGTTCCAGCACAAAAATCTTGGGACTATATTCTCTGTACCCCAGTTATTATTGCTCTAATATCCTAGATCAATAAGACAAACTATTGAAATTGTTGATGAATATTGACAGTATCCATTGATCATTCACATCCATCATCTCATAATAAAAACTCCAAAACATATTATAACCAATTTCATAATTCTTTATCTAAACTGTGAGCAGTGAAAATTATTTAAATATAGGAAGCCATAGTCAGGATTATGTAGGACTTCTCTGCTTCAACATTAAAGGACAAGAGGGTTTGGATAATATTCTGAAGGACAAAGAAGTTTGGATTATAAACAAGAATCAACTACCCTGCAAAAAGAGTATATTCTTTCAGGGGAAAAGATGTATATCAATAAAATAGAGAATGTTCAAATTTACCTGATAAAAAGACCAAAACTGAACAGAAAATTTGATGTTCAAATATGAGAATCAAAAGATACATTAAAAGATAAATGGAAAGGAGAAAAAATATTAGTCAATAAACTCAAAATGCCTATATCCCTACCTGAGAATGCATACAGAGACAAAGGGTGTGGGTATAGCTTAATGATGATGCTTTAGTACATACTTTAGCTCATGAGTATTGTATTTCTATAGGAATAATTGGAGGGAGTGTACTTAAAAGATGTAAGTATAAATGGATCATGACATGATTTTGCTTCAGTTGATACTTTATCTCAAGAAGATTATATTTCTATAGGGACAGTTGGAGGGCAAATACTTAGAAAGAGGGTGTGGGTATAAATTGAATATAATTGGATGTTTATGGTTCTTGAGAATTATATTTATAATGGGACAGATGAGGGCAGGGTATTGTACAGAGACTGAAGGCATGAAGCGAATATGTAGTAATGATACTTATACATCATTTAATCTATCAGCCTTGATAATTGTACTTCCATTAGAAAAGATAAAAGGATTATGCTTTGACAAAGATTGGGGTAAAAGATATGTATAAAATAATTAGGACAGGAAATGGTATATTATCCTGGGAGAAGAAGCATTAGTGAGTAAATAGAACTACATGAAAAGGCCCAAAGGACTATTAAATTATGGGGGGAAAAGGAAGAATGTGAATGCTGAGTAAATCAACATACTTGGCCCAAAGTGGTAATAACATGCATTTTCAATTTAGGGAAGTTGGTGGGGGAATGGGAAAGTAAGGGTAAGAAGGGCCGGATAAAAGGGTGGGGGAAAGCAAAAGTAAAGTTAAAGTTAAAAAAATTAAAATGGGGAATGGAGAGGGAAAGGGAAGATGGTTGATAGAGCAGAGGGTCTGCTGGAGAGGCTACAGATAGGAGGAAAATATTGGTGAGGAGTGATCAGAAGAATGGAACAAAGAAAGGTACCTATAGGGTGAAGATAGAATAGAGGTAAATAGAGAGTTAGCAATCATAAATTTAAATGTGAATGAGATGAAATCTCCTATAATAAGGAAACATATATCAGTGGATTAAAAACAAGACTCCCACAGTATTTTATTGACAAAAAACATATTTCAAGCAGAGAGATACATATTGCGATAAGATAAATGGGTAGAACAGAATATATTATTATGCTTTAGCTTAGATTAAAATAAAAAAGCAAGAAACCACGGGTAGAAAACATAATCTCAAAAAAAGTACAAAATATATCTAATTAAAAGAAAACTAGATCTTCATAAAACATGTCATAGTCAATGAAGTAATATCAATAATAAACATATATGTAACAAGTGGTCTATTGTAAAAACACTTAGAGATATAGTCAAATGTGTTACAGTGGGACATAGATAACAAAATTATAGAAGTGAATGACTCCAATCTCTCTATCTCAGAATTAGATAATTCTAGTTACAAAATAAACAAAAGGAAGTTAACTTTAGTATAGTTTGACATGATAGTTATCTGAAAAAAATTGAATGGGAATAGAAAGATAAATGTCATCTTTTCTGTGGCATGTCACCTACACAAAAATTAAGCTTGTATTAGGGCATTAAAAACCTTACAATAAAATGCAGAAAGGCAGAAATATTAAATGCATGGTTTTCAGATCATGATGCATAAGGTACAAGGAAAGAAAAACTAAAAATTATTTGAGAACCAAATAACATCATTTTTAAAGAAAGAGTGAAAGAAACAACAAATCATACAAATAATAAACAGGTTCCTCAAAGACAATGACAGTCATGAAGCAGCATATGAGAACTATTGGAATCCAGCCAAAACAGTTATTTGGGGAAATTATATATATCTAAATGCTTCCATGAATAAAATAGAGAGGAAATCAATGAATTGAATATGCAACTAAAAAAATTAGAAAAAGAACAAATTAAAAGTTGTCCCCAAAATAGAAATAGCAAATTGTGAAAATCAGAGGAGAAACTGATAAAATTGAAAGTAAGAAAGTTATTGAACTAATAAATAAAACTGAGTGAGCTTTATGAAAAATATAGTAAAATAGATACACTTTTGAGTAATCTAATTTAAAAAAAGCAGAAAACCAAATTACCACTATCAAGGGTGAATTCACTAGTAATAAGAAAGAAATTAAAGTAATAATTTGGAGCTATTTTGTCTAATTGTATGCCAAAAAATCTGACAGCAAAAGTGAAATGGGTAAATATTTATAAAAATATAAATTGATATTTTTAAAAAAATGAAATGAAATACTTAACTCCATTTAAGAAAAAGGAATTTTAGAAGTCCTCAAAAAAAACTCCCTAAGAAAACACTTCCAGGACCAGATAGATTTACAAGTCAGAAGTACAATCTATTTTCTATTTACAATGAGAAGTACTTTCTATGAACAACCATTAATTAGCATTATTTTCAGAACAACTAATTCCAATTCCCTATAAATTATTTGAAAACTAAATAAGTAAAAACAGACTTCTGCAAAAATTTATTTTATGACACTAATGTTGTACATATACCTAAACCAGGAAGAGTCAAAGAAAATTTTAGACCAATCTCCCTAATAAATATTGATAGAAAACTTTTAAATAAAATTTTAGCAAAGAAATTGCAATAAATTAATATTGGGATAATAAAACATAATCATTCAGATCTTATACCAGAATTGCAGAGGTCATTCAATATTAGAAAAATAATGAGCATAATCTATCATATCATTTACAAAATTAATAGAAATCATATGATTATCTTGATAAATGCTGAAAAAGTCTTTGACTACAGCAACCATTCCTACAAAAAGTACTAGCAAATATAGGAATAAATAGTTTTCTTTAAAATGAGAAGTACTATATCTCTACAACCATTAATTAGCATTATATGTAATGGAAGATAAACTACCAGCATTACCAATAGGATTAGGGATGAAAAAAGGATGCCAAATATCAATAATTCAATATTTTATTAGAAATGTTAGCTTTAGCAATATGAAAAGAACAAGAATTTGAAAGAATTAGAATAAGCAATGAGGAAAAAAATATTTCACTCTGTTGATGATATGATAGTATATTTAGAGAAGCATAGAAAATTAACTAAAAAACTACTTGACACATTTAACATCTTTAGCAATGTAGCAGAATATAAAATAAATCCCCATAATCATGACCATTTTTATATACGACCAACGAAGACAACATAAAAGTTTGGAAATCTAACTGCCACGACAAACCCAGAAGATATATGAACAAAATGACAAAACACTTTTCACATAAATAGTGTTAGATCTACACATTTGGGAAAATGTTCATGGTTAGACTGAGCTAATATCATAAAAATGACAATTGTCATAAAAATGACAATTGTATCAAAATTAAGTTACTTATTCAGTGTCCTACTAATCAAACTACCAAAAAATCTATTATACAGAACTAGAAAAAATTGTAACAAAAATCATCTGAAGCATGGCAAAATCAAGAATATGAAAGCAATTAATGAAAAAATACAAAGGATAGTAGCCTAACTGTACTATATGTAAAACTATATTGTAAGATGGCTAAGAAATAAAGAAGTAGATCAATGGAATAGATAAGGTATAAAAGAAATAGTAATAAATGACTTTAGTTATCTACTATTTTTATAAATCTAAGAACTGTAGCTTCCAGTACAAGAACTCACTTTTTGACAAAACTGCTTCGAAAACTGGAAAAGAGTTGGACAGAAACTAGACATAGATCCATATCTCACATCCTATAAGAAGAGAACACTGAATCAGGTGATACTACAATCCAATTAAGAGAACATTGACCTGCGGCAGCTGAGTGTAGCTTGTGGTTAGAGCCCTGGAGTCAGGAGCACCAGAGTTCAAATTTGACCTAGCTGGCAAGTCACTTAATCCCATGCCTTACCCTCCGCCCCCCCCAAAAGAAAACAGTATAAATAGCAAAACGGTTGATTTTAAAGTCCATTAAATTAAATAATTTTTTCCAAAACAAAACTATTGAAGCCAAGATTAGAGGGAATGCAGAAATCTGGGATATAATTTTCACAACTAATGTTTCTTATAAAGGACTCATTTCTAAAATGAGTCCAAATTTATAAAAAAACAAATAATTCTTAAATTGATAAATGGTCAAAGAAAATGAACAGGCAACATTCAGAGGAAGAATTAATGCTATCTATAATCATATGAAAAGAATGCTGCATATAATTATTGATGAGAAAAATAAAACTTTTATTACATAAATATTTTATTTGTTTTTCAATCATATACTATAGTAGTCTGTGCCTATCATTTTTGGTAAGGTTTTTTTGTTTGTTTGTTTTTAGGGTTTTTTTTTTTTGCAAGGCAAGTGGGGTTAAGTGGCTTGCCCAAGGGAACACAGCTAGGTAATTATTAAATGACTGAGACCGAATTTGAACCCAGGTACTCCTGACTCCAAGGTCAGTTCTTAATCCACTACGCCACCTAGCTGCCCCTTTGGTAAGCTTTTGAAGTTTGTATTTTTCCCCTATCCTTCCTTCCCTCCCCCTTAGCCCCACAGAAGTCAATGTGATTATATTCACATTGTTTCCATGCTGTGCATTGATCATAATTTAATGTGTTGAGAGAAAAAACATATCCTTGAGGAAGGAAAAAAATCAAAGATAGCAAAATTATGTAATAATAAGACAAGTTTTTAAAATTGAAGGTAATAATTTTTTTATCTTTGTTTAAACTTCATAGTTCTTTCTCTAGATACAGATGGTATTCTCTGTTGCAGAGAACCTACAATTATCCTTGATTGTTGCACTGATAGAACCACCAAGTCCATTAAGTTTGATCATCACCCCCCAAGTTGCTGTTAGGGTATATAATGTTCTTCAGGTTCTGCTCATTTTCTTTAGCATCAATTCATGAAAGACGTTTTTTGTTAGTTGTTTTGCAAGGGGTTAAGTGACTTGCCCAAGGCCACACAGCTAGGTAATTATTAAGGGTCTGAGGCCAGATTTGAACTCAGGTACTACTGACTCCAGGGACAGTGCTCTATCCATTGCATCACCTAGCTGCCCCCCAGTTCATGAAAGTCTTTCTGGGCTTCTCTGAAATCCCATACCTCCTGATTTCTGATAGAACAATAGTATTCCATCACAAACATATACCACAATTTGTTCAGCCATCTCCCAATTTTTAATTCTTTACCCAACACAAGCAGAGCTGCTATGAATATTTTTGTTCAAGTGATGTTTTTACTCTCTTTCATGATCTCTTCAGGGTATAGACCCAGAGGTATTGTTGGATAAAAGGGTATGCACATTTTATTGCCCTTTGGGCATAATTCCAAATTGCTCTCCAGAAAGGTTGGATCAATTCCCAGCTCCAGAAACTATGCATTAGAGTCCCAGGTTACCCATATCCCTTCCAACATTCAGAGATGCTTTAATTTCTCTGATCTGCAATGACTTAGTGCAATTTTTCTTAAGATTATGGATAGCTTTGATTTCTTATCTGCAAATTGCTTTTGCAGATGATTAGACAAATGCAAATTAAAACACCTCTTAGATGCTATCCAATATTTATCCAATTGTATAAGATGTTAATAAAGGAAATGATTAATACTGGGGAACATATGCAAAGCTGGGGCACTAATACACAACTGGTAGATTTATGAATCACTTCGACCTTTCTTGAGAAGTATGACCAAAAGACAATAAAACAGCATGTCCTTTGATCCAGCTATACCACTACAATTTCTATATTCTGAAGAGATCCTTAAAAATGAGAAAAATATCCACAAATACAAAAATATGAATTGGCTGAACAAGTTTTGGTATATTAATCTTATGGAATGCTATTGTTCTGTAAGAAAACATGTGCATGGGACAGCTAGATGGTGCAGTGGATAGAGTACTGGCCTTAGAGTCTGGAGGACCTGCACCAAGTCTGGTCACAGATCCTTAATACTAACTAAATTGTGTAAACTTGGGCAAGTCAGTTATCCCCATTAGCTTGCAAAAACAAAAAGAAAAAGAAAAGAAAAAGATATCATGAACATTTGGACTTTAGAAAAGCCTTGAAAAACTTGTATGAACTGAAGATAAGTAAAGTCACGAGAATCAGAACACTAAAGTCACACTGTTAGGTGGATCAACTATGAAGAACATAGCATGTCTCAACCATTCAGTGATAAAAGACAACACTAAACGAACTGTTGTGGAAAACAGCATCCAAATCCAGAAGGAAAACAAATTAAAAAACTGCAAAGCATCCTATGTTCACTTTTGAAATTTCCTTTCATGATTTTTTCTTTCTCATCGGTTCTCCCCCTGTGCTTCTTATTCTTTTTTCACAACATGACTAATACATAAATATATAAAGCAGAATTCTATATGTATTTTATCAGATTGTTTGCTACATGGGAATTGAAGAGGGAAGAAACGGTGATAGAAAAATGCAGAACTCATTAATTTGCAACTGTATAAATGTTGAAATCTGCCTTTGTATGAATGTGGAAAATAAAATAAAATTAAAAAATTAAAGTTTGGGCAGATTTTTTTCTTCACATTTTTGGTGAGCCAGCCAGGAACAGAAGAACAGACTCCCACCTCTTTTGACTTTCTCAGCAGCAAGGGACCCAAGAGATGCTACACACCAGATGTGTTTTTGTCCTTGGTTCCCCCATGAATTCCAACCCTGGGAACTTGAACTGCTTTCCTGGCCCCCACTACCCTCTTCTAAGGCTGAGGTAATTTACTATGTAAAGCTTGACATGAAACCACAAAGGGTTTTAAGGAATGGATTTAGGCAAAGTATGCAACTTTAACCTATGCTCAAAGAATTGTGGTATTTCTTTGAACAATCTTCTATGACAAGTACCCAGCAGATGCAATATTGGTCTTGCTGGAGGGCACTGCCTAGAGATATTCAGCCTTCACCTGCTTATCTGCTATCTTCCTCTTCTGTCTACCCTCTCCTGGTTATGGCTCTTCTGAAACTCCCACTTCTATGATAGAAGATCCAGAAACTGAAAATCTTGCTATTGTTTTCCCCCCGTAGAGACAGTACATCAAGCAGTTAGGAATGTCTGGTGTATTTCAGAGAACGTAACCAGTTTAAACTTTCAGATGTTTCTTACTGGAGGACAAACAACCTTAGATTTTTATGAAGATCCTGTCTCAGTTATTGTTCAGTTTAAATTACCTTTTGAGGCTATAAGTCTATTTGGACTGATATGACTGATTTTATGGAGACTCTGCTATCTCCTTGTATTTTGATTTTAAATGTTCGTGGATCTGCTCCCACAAAATGACACTCTCATACAACAAATTTTAATAGGGATTTATTAAACTAAACAAGGAATAGGACAATAAGACGAACGACACTGACACAAACAATACAAAATTACACAGAGTATTAAAACTATTACAATAATTATTAAGATAGAGGAAAAAGAAAAAGAAAAAGAAAACATCACCACTTCGGGGGGAACACCGTCTCTCAAAGTCAATGCTGGGGAAGCCCCGGATCAATCCAGCGTGAGACCCGAAGGGGAGAATCCCAGGCAACTTGTCAGCTCCATGGGAGAGGCTTCGGTGTTTTTCAACCCGAAAGTGATTTTTATACATTAGAGGACAAAGAAGGCATAAAGCCAAGGCTTGGGCTAAGTTCCAGTATTCAGTAATAAATTTAAAAAACCATCTGTAGATTGTGTGACCGGCTGAAGGCCATGTACTCGTAAACGGCATATTCTTAATTAAATTGTTTATCCTGAAGGAGGTAGCCAACTTCTTTCGAGGATAAACAGCTCCTGGAATGGCTAGTTCCTGGAATTACAGCTGCCAATAATCAGTAGAGTTCATGGATCGGTCAATCAGGCCTTGGATGGTTAGTATTTGAAATGATCTTATAAAATGGGTAAACTGATTTTTCCGTTCACTCCTGAAGAAAGAACAGATATTAAGTCACCAAAAGGTATTTAGACTATAATGATCCAAAGAAAATCTTGGGGACTTTCTTTGGATCAAAGTCAAGAATGAGGAGGTTCATCACATTTGCTATTGTAAGTTAGCAGTCTTTCTTGAACCGACAGCTTGGTGGTAAAGTAGATCAAGCACCAGTCTGGGTCAGGAGAACCTGAATTCAAATTCAGCCTCGGACTTGAAAACTGCTAGCTATGTGATTCTGGCAAAGTCTCTTACTCTTGATTACCTCATATCCACGACCATCCCCAGGCAGCCTGTTTCATATGTAGCCTCTGCACTCTGTCACTCTAATCCAATTCACTTTTTATCATGGCAACATCTCTCTGAAGTCACGGTCCTTTTTGAGAAGAAAGAACAAACATTAATATCATTGCTTATATTATAATTGTATTTAATCACTCATCTAAAAGTAGTTACAAAAATAACCATTATATATTGACCTATACTATGTATAAATTGCATAGGAACATAGAGAGACCCATAATGGACCTTAGACCTTCATTACTGCTTGCTAGCTAAACTACAAGAGCTAACAAAAGATGTCTTTACCCTGTTTTATATTTAAACCATGAAGGACCCTCACATATGTTCCTGAAATATATATAGCCATCATCTCCTCTTCCTCAACCCTAGGAGTAGCACAACCATTGCATCTCTCTTTGGGAATAGTCTATCTATGTTATGATCATCTAGTCATCAAAAATATTTTAATCTTGACTAACTTATGATCCTACGGGCATTTATTTTTAGTTAATCGAACTTATTCTGGGGGGATGTGTCATATATCTGAAATTGTGCCATATTTGAAAGACCTATAACAATAGGGCTCTGGAAAGCATCAGTGCCTCAGATCCCAAGGAAGGTTTGGGATTTACTTCATTTGAGGGGGCTAGATTCCTTTTTTTAAAAATGTGTGGGTTAGAGGTCTAGCTCAATTTCTCTTTTGATACCTCTGTGGAATTTTTCTCCATCTTATCCTAAGTGCATTTTGCCATACATTGGTGATTTCAGGGTTTAAGAAACTCTCAGTGAGGGGACTTTCTCTTTAATGTCATATCCTCAACTGCTGTGTAACTTATAACCTCAGAGAGTTGATTTGAAAACTGAGAAGCTAAGTAACTTGACCAGATTCACTCAGACAGTAAATGTAGAAAGTTAGACTGAACTATCAGAACTCCCCAAGTTAACAGTTATTAAATAAAGTGTTCTGTGAGGTCCAAGGATGAAGATGAGGATCAGGGCAGATATCCTGGGGAAAAGAACCTTTGAGATGAGCTTTTAAGGGCAGATAGGAATTCAATATGTAAAGACAGGGAAAGAAGACCATGAGAGCCATAGGAAATCTTGAGAGCAAAGGCACAGACATGGAAAGTGGAAGTCATATTAAAAAAAAGTTTGTTTTTGTTAAAGCATAGAATATTTGGATGAAAGCAAATGTAAAACTGTGATGGCAGGTTCAATGAAGAGAACAGATATTGGTGGAGGAATTCACATAGTAGGCAATTCCATTTGACTGGAGCATATAAGGGAGATAAGGCTGATGTACAAACATCTTCAGTATTATTTTTACAGATTAAACCTTATGAATTTCCGATTACAAAATTCATTGGAACAATAGTTGATCATATATCTGATGCATTTTCAGATTCACAAAGTGCTTTCCTCATAAGAAACAGTATCTGTTTTATCAAGTGCAAGGTTAGTCATTCTAATTTTGTACCTTGAGAAACTGAGGCTCAGAAAGTAAAACTGATTGGACAAGTTCCACATAACTAGTAAGTTTTGGTACTTTTCCCATTCTTTTATGGACTATGATCTTGTCTCAGTTAGTCAATCAATAAACATTTTTATGCTCCTATATTGCACCAACTTTTCTGTTAGCTTAGCTGATCACAAGGTAAATGTCTATATCTCAAAAGGTATAAGAATTTATGTTATATAATTTTGTCCATTTTTAAAATGACATAATTAAAAATATTTCATGTACTTTCCATAAATGTTTTTCAGGTACTTACTATGTTCAAGGTGTAGTACTGGATATAGCAATAGAAGAAATGGAAGGAAAGAAAAAAGAAAAAGAAAGAGGTGAAAGAAGGGAGAAGGAAGGGAAGAAAGGGATGGAAAGAGACAGGTGGGGAAGGAAATAAGAAAAGAAGGATGAAGGAAGAGATGAAAGCAAAGAAAGGAAAGGAGAAGGAAGAATGGAGGAAAGAAAGAAAAAAGCAAAGGAGAAGAAAGCAAGCAAAGAATAGTATGAAACAAGGAACAAAGAAGAGTAGAGAGTAAGGAGGGAGGGAAGGAAGTAAAGAAGATAAAAGTCTATAGATTTTACATTTGCAGTATCTCTCTTGCATACAACTTTTTCTCCAGTTTCATTGCTATTATTAACTTGCTTCAGGTACTCATCAACTTACACCTGTATTACTTACAATTGGCTGCTGGTGAAGCTGCCTGCCTTAAGTCTCTCCCTGATCCAGTTGACCTTGCATTCACCTGTCAAAAGTACATTCCCCAAAGAAAGCTCTGAACATGTCAAACCTCAAGACAACTCCCTACTCTATAAATTCCAGGTTCTCTGTCACTTCCAGGATCAAATAAAAATCCTCTGTTTGGCATTCAATACATTTCATGACCTGACTCTATTATCTTTTTTTTAATTTTACAGGGCAATAGGGTTAAATGACTTGCCCATGGTCACTTTACCATGGTCATAGGCAAAATTATTAAATATCTGAGGTCAGATTTGAACTCTGGTCCTCCTGACTTTAGGGCTGGTGCTCTATCCACTGTGCCTCCTAACTGCCCCTTCATTGCCTTTTAAATGTTCTTATACTTTGTACTTCCTATCATGTACTCTTCAATCCAGAGATATTATTAGCCTTCTTAATGTTCTTCGAACAAGACACTTAACCTCTCAAAACCATGAATTTCTTTGACAGTCACCTTTGTCTGGAACACTCTCTCTCTTCTTCTCCTTTATCTTGTTTTGTTTAAGGCTCTGTTAAAATCCTCCCTTCTACAGGAAGACTTTCTTGATTCCCCATTAATTCCAAGACCTTTCCCCTCTTGATTGTTTCAAAATTATCTTATATGTAACTTATCTGTACATTGCATGTGGCATATCCAATAGACTGTGAACTCCTTGGGATCAGGGAATGCCTTTCTTTGTATCAATATGTTTTTTGTATTGCTACCACATAGAACAGTGGTTGTCATACAGTAGCCACTAAATAAATGTTAATTGAATTGCTACAATTAGGTGGAAAGCTCCAGAGTGTGTGGTGTGAGATAATTCTTTGTTTGGGCACTTTTCCCATATTGCCAAAAAAAGACTTCCTTTCATAAACAAAGTGTTAATCGCCTGAAGGTCACAAGAATAAAAAAGATAATTACTGTTTTCTCCTGATTTAGGATGGGTAGTTTATCCCAGGAAATTGACCCAACCTAATAATACCCATAGATTCCAGAAATTTGTATTTGAAAAGAATTTGTTTTCTTTGTTAAAAAAGAATCTAATCTGTCTTGGGATCTTTGGCTAGCAGGTATTCTTTGTTTAGTAAGGGATTAAGATTCTCTTAATGCCACATCATCAGGAAACTCAGTCAACAATGAGGTATAAAAGCAACTGACCAGAATGCCCAGAGTATTCATAAGAATCCTTCTCACACATTCAGCTGTTATTAAAGCATCAAAGAAAAAAATAAGAAGATGAAAATTCTACTGCTGACTGTGGGGCTGGTCCTGGTCTTTGGCATCAAAGCCCAACCGAACAGATTGGAAGACCCAAAATCTGTAAGTGAGCAAGGATGGGATTCAGATGGTATCTGGAGCCCTTGATTTATACACATCTACTAATTACATGCCACGTGACTTCTGTCATGGAGGTTTATTTTATATCTAAATATGAGAGGGAAGATGTTTTCCTCAGCACAAGGAATGATTAGAGTTAGAAAACAGAAGAAAGTATTTCATGTATATTGAAAAGGAGATTGCTGTTAAGACCCCAGGAGAGGTCTTCTATCTTTCTAAGATAATTTCTCACTCAACTCACCAAATAATTATAAAAATTACCAGCAGTTTCTGAGTTCAAGATAAGTAGTAAGAGGTGGGGAAAATAATATTATTTAAATATTAATGTCATGAAATTCAGATAAAATTAATTCCATTGGACATATGTCCAAGAAACCTAGACACTCAAAGATTAAAAAGTTTGCTTAAGTTAGAGTGTATTAGTATTAAAACCGAAAGTAGAACTCAAATTTCCTAACAATTAGTCTCATTATCTTTCTACTTTACTATGAACAACCAAGGAAGACTGGCCTGAGGATATATGTCACATGAGGCTTCAGTTTGCTCACATGTGAAATGAGGGATTTGAATGATGGTTTGACCCAGCTCTAAGATATGATGATCTGTGAGAGCCTTGTGACTTTTTTATTTCTCATCCCAACTCTTTTCCACAGCTTTCAGGAATATGGTACACTGTTGGAGTTTGCGCTAATGTGACATCTAAGATTGAGGATGGAGGTAAACTTAGGCTATATGTCAGAGATATCAGAGTACACGATGATGGCAATCTTAGTGGAACTTTCTGCAGAAAGTAAGTGCTATTTGTTAATTGGTGAATATGAAAGAGGGAAGAAAACTGGGGTAATAGTTTTACAGAATCTCTTGATCTATACACAATGACACAGGAAACAAGTGATGATGATGGCAGAATGTAGGTGGTTGGGATGTTTTTAATCACCATCTGAGGAACTTCCATTTTCTTTCTGTTCTAAACCTTTCTAATGAACTTGTCTCCATTTTGAGTCTGAGATGGGATATTCAAGGCCCATTTGCTAAGAAAAGGGAAACAAGATACTGTTTTGAGTTTGAGATTTGCTCTAGCTTATTTGAACTTTCCTCAGTTGATGGACCTTCATTTAGACTACAAAAAGAACTGTGTGGGACAAATGCCACTTAAATAAATTTCAGAGATCTCTCAAGGTATGAAGAGAAAGCTTCATTCCTTTCTCCAGGAATGGGCCACAATCAATTACAGAGATTGAGGCAAAACCAAAAAAAATAAAAGAATCACATTTATCCTAACTAGATTAGATTCCTGTCCTCCACTGACCCACCTTCATTAATGAGGAATGTGGTTTTACAGTCTAGACTCCCAAACTAATCTAGGGAAAAGAGCATAAATTGAAACTGAACCAGATTATCTCTTCAGCCCCAGGAACTGAATGGTCCTTGGGACTTCAACAGATAGGGTGGGGTCTGTTGATTCTTCACCAATATCCCAGAGCAACCTCCCTTTGTCAAGGGAGGAGGGGCATGTAGTTAACTATTCTCCAATCTATAATATTCTACTGAGGAAATGTCAGACTTTATCCCACTCAGAACAATTAATATTTTCTGTATAAATGTCTTATCTTTTATTCATTGCCTCCCTAAAATATATGGGAAGCCTTGGGACATCTGTGTCACAGAGTATTGACATTTTAAAAGTTTTCTTACCATAATTTCAAATAGTTTTTCTAAGTCCGTTAAAGAAATTTGCAACTCCCACAATAACACATTAGCTCTGTTTTTGCACAGCCATTCTAACTCTGACAACTTCTATATTTTCACATTATCAATTTTCTAGATTTGAAGTAAATCCTTGGAGTTTTTTTAAACTAAATTTCTTTTATTATTCGTGATTTGGAACATTCTTTCCTTTGATGGTAATTCTTTATAATTTTTCTTTCAATTTTATTTATATTTGCACTGAGGACATTCAGGTAATTTAGTGGATATAAGTGTTGGGCTTGAAGTCAGGAAGACCTGAGTTGAAATGTGGCCTGAGACACTTACTAGCTAAGTGATCTTGGTCAAATCATTTCATCATGTTTGTCTTAATTTCCTTATGTATAAAATGTGTATAATAATAGTACCTATCTCACAAGGTTCTTGAGGCGATCAAATGAGATAATATTAGCAAATTTCTCAACACAGTAACCGGCACACTAAAGGATTCTATAAATTTTATTTATTATTATTGTTGTTATTATTTATTTTTCAAGTTTTTGTCTACTGGAAAAATGCTTTGAGTCATATAGTTCTATAAGTTACAAATATCTAGGATATATTACTCTTATATGTGTTTGATGGAAAGATTTTTTTCATTATTTCCTAGCTGATGGCTTGCTGTCCTAGCCTCCTTACTTTCCTTTCTTCAAGAAAAGACTTCAATTTCATATAACAGTTTTTTGTGATTTTTCTTCCAATTTTATGACCATTAATATACTGAGTAAATTTGTGATATAACATATAGTTTTAAACCTACATCTGTCAAATCACATTCCTGTTTTCTGAGAAATTCTTGTCCAGTATTTTTTTCCAGATTATTTTTTATTTTCAGGTTTATCAAACTCTGATTCAATGAGTTTATATTTATATATTTCAGATTAAAGAGGTAGCAGATTTTCGCCACAATGAGCGTATGAGATAGTTCAGAAAATTATTAACTGTATTTTGTGGCTAAGCATTCTAAACTTAGAATACTGATGACTTATTTGCCCAAGATCACACAGTTAGTAAGGGGAAGAGCCAGTATTTGAACATAGATCTTCTGAATCCATCTTAATTTGAATTTTCTAAAGCTCAGTGATGATGACAAAGCATTTGTCTGCAAAACTATGCAAATGTACTAAAGACAAAGCTCTCTTGTCTAATCAAGTACTCTGTTTTATTAAATATCATCATCTGTACCACACCAGAGAATCCAGATGTTTCAAGAATTCAAATTTAATTCAAAACATTCAACAATTTTTATAATGGAGAATAGCTTCTAAGGAAGCTAGACATTACCCTAGATTTGGAATTATTCATAATATTATTTTAAGAAATGAAAAAACTTTTTATACATTTTTTGGATAAAATTTAAATAATAGAACAAATGGAAAATTTTGTTTCACAGAAAAATTTCTTGTGCTAATATGAGATATAATTGTAATCTTCATCTTTATTTCTAGGAAACATGATGAACAAATTTTATTTCATTTGAGTACTTTCTTAGGAAGTGATGGTGAAAGGCATTTTCTATGTAAGTTGAAACCTGGATCTCAATATCTTATTCTGTAACTAATTAATGGACAGATTGTTTAACAAAGAGATGACTAATGGTCTCTATAAAAAGAAATGTCTTTGTGGCCAGTGGGGCAACATCTTCTCAAATGTCTCTCCATAACCATGTCTAAATCCCATCAGGATTCCAACTGTGTAAAGTCTAGTCAGATGCTAGCATCTTTCTTCCTCCTCACTGAGTCCTCAAAGTCTGATTAACACTTATGTGACTGAAATAAAAGCTAACTCATTGTGTAACCTCGCACAACTCTTTTGTTATCTCGACCTCACTTTCCCAGTTTTTAAAATGTGGTGTTGACTCAATGGACTCCCAAATATCTTCCATTTCTAGATTTCTGTAATTGTAGAGCAGGGCTGTCCCACCTTACTGTTAAAAGTTTGTATTGAAAGAATAGACAATTTATTTTGATTTGCCATTTTGGTGAGAGCTCTGATTGGCTCAGCTTCATTTACTAAAATCATTTAGTAAACTCATGGACAGAAGCATAAAATCTCATTGTGGATGTGGCTAACAGGGTGCATTTTGGATATCTCTGCTCTAGAGGAAGATAGGTATAATATTGACAAACATAAAGGTTTGTTAACAAAACAGTAGTTTGGTTTGAATGTCAAAATGTATGATGGAATTGAGACCTTAGCATGCCATTTAACTACCAGTAAATCTCAAGTCTTTGCCTTTTTTCCTGTAGTATCAAACTTCTGATCTGAACTTTTCATGCCTTCACAGACGATGGAAGAAATGATTTTGCCCTTGAAAGTCAGGGTGATCAATATGCCATGTTTTCCGTAAAAAATGTAAAAAATGATGATACAACTGCTTGGGGATTACTCTATGGTATGTATCCTATGATCCTGCCTTTTGGCTTTTTTCTTTCTCTTTTCATGAACAGAGAAGTGTAATGAAGGAGGAAAATGCAGTATTTTAACATAGTGTGCCCCATAATGTGTTTGAGAGAATTATTTTTTTTTTGCATTTGCCCAATTGAAGATCTGAGAGATTTATTCTCATTTTTTTTGTCCAATTGTATTTTCTAAGGATTTGTTTTCTTGGTGCAAGGTATTCCTTGTTTCTCCCAAATTTTCCAGTTGTTTTTTAAACTACTTCTTTATTTCTTTTATGAAGTTTTTCTGTGCTGAAGACCAGATCATATTCTCCTCAGAGGTTCTAGGTGTCTCTGAGTTAGGGTCTTTTCCTTCTAAGAATTTTTCTATGGATCCACTTTTCTGCTGACCCTTCTTCATTTTGCTAAGACCTTGAGTTGGGGAGGGACTAGTTCACAGGGGTTTGGGATCCCTAGAGGCTTTAATCACTGAGTGCAATTTCTCTGGCTGGCCAGTAGGAGGTACTGGTTGCTTTCTCTGGAGTGTCTGTGACCTTGATTGAGGCCTTCTCTCTTAGCTTAAAGCAAGTGATTGAAGTTATTGAAACTGTTTGCCTTCAATCAATGGTGGGCTTTACCCTGGGGTGAGGTCATTCCTGTCCCTATTGTCAGCTGGGCTGGTTCTTCTGCTCACACCCTGTGCCTGAGGTAGAAGTAGTCTGCTATTGTTTGTTCTGGGAAGAGGCCTCATGTGCAAAGGAGGTGTGGACTCAGAGTTCCTCAGACCAGAGGAGCCCAGGGATGGAGTCCACAGCTCTCCTGCACCAGAACTCTCCGGCCAGCCCTGTTGGCAAGCTCCAGAGGGTCAGCACCAACACCAGTGCCCCTGTTCCCTAATTGACTCAAGCCCCTGTTGTCTAGCCCCATGGCTGAAACAGCAGGTCCATCTCTTGGGCCCTCAGACTCCTAGGTTCCAATTCAGTTTCTAATCTCGCTGATCTGGGGCTGATCTACCTTCTGTGCCCAGACTCACCCACCCAAGGCTGCTGTACTAGTTAAATCCCTCAGGATTTCTTTGAATTTCTTAGATTTCTTAGAGATTTCTTAGATGTTCTTTCTCCTGGGTTTTCTTTCTGGGTTTTGTGGTTCAAATTTCTGTTAAGAGGGTTGATTTATATGATAAATGGGGAAAGATCAGGAGGCTTTAGAACTGTGCCTGCCTGTCTTCTCTCCGCCATCTTGGCCGGTAGTCCCCATACTGTGTATGATTGCTGTGTACAGGTCCTGAGATCAAAGAAAAGTCTTATAACAACAACAAACTGACCATGCGGAGATTCTTTCAATAATTTCTGAAGGCAGTTTTGATCCTTTAGTGAAATTTTTCTGAACAACCTGTAAATTTTTATATTCCTATTTGCATCCAGAATAGTAAATGACACAAAAAAATTAGAGAGAGAGACAGACAGACAGACAGTCAGAAAAGTCACAGTTTAATTTTTCTTTTTTCTCTGTTCTGGAAATTGGCAAATATTAAGTAATCGTTCTCTTTTGTTCAACCCAAACCTCTAGAAAGAATGTAACTAAAAAGCATTGGACATGGAGTGGCATCTGGTAGAATACTATTAAATCTATTTTCTTCTCTTCCTGGTCCTGCTTTATGTTGTTCCAGATGCATTGAATGATAAAAAGAGGTTAATGATGAAATGTTTAATTATGGTTTTCCTAAAATCCGATAAGAAAGGGCAAATCTCTGAAGAGATAGGAATAAACTTTGGGAATAATGCATTTTGTTGGGTGAAATAAAAGAAATTAATTCAAATGGTTTCAGCAATGAAGTTTTATCTTGTTTCTCCTTCTTGTTCTATCATATGACCCTAGTATCTCAAATTTGTTCCTCAAGCTTCCCAGTCTCTGTCAGCCTGGGAGGTGATTATTGGCCCACTATATTGGGTTACTCTATCTCCATACCTCCACACCCTGGATTCCCTAGGGCCCTTCTGGGCTCTGCATAAGTGCCTTATCCTTCAAAAGACCTTCCAACATAAAATAGTTCTTCCCTCATAAACATTTATTTTGTATTTATATTTTTCCTTCTTTTCTAGTTGATATTTGGCAATTATAAAACTAGCTGTTTCTTTCTTGTATATATTTTAAATTTCTTGAGAGAAAAGTTCAGTTCTTCTTTTACCTTACATCACTTATCCCTCAAATAGTAATTAGCACATAGAAGGAGCTTAATAAAAGCATGTTAAATGACTCACTAATAATCAGGGCATTTCCCCCCCCTTTATTAATTATCACATGAAATTTCTTGAGCATATGATAGTTCCAATCTTCAATGTTATGTTTAGTCACTGATATCATGAGGAAAGACAAATTTCCCATGATCCTTCACTCACATATAGTGGGCCACAATTTTCACCCCTTCACCTCTAGAACTCCCCCCTCTCCACATATTCTTGCAAATGATGAGTGAGAGAGAATCAGCAGTAATCTCATTCTTACCCAAACTTTAGGCCGTACTCCAGACTTGCCAGAGGAAATAAAGGAGAAATTTCAGAAAATGTGTATACATATGGGAACTCACAAAAATCAAGTTAAAGACCTGTCCAATGATGGTAAGCTCTTCTTTATCTGCTTTTCCCCAATTTCTTTTCGTGACTAGGAGAAATTTTCATAAAATGGAAACACTTCTAGTTTAACTCCTCTAGTCCTTACCCCAAAAATCTTATTCCTTTTCCCCTGAGATAGTGACAAAAAGCTCTCAGAAGGATTCACATCTGAAAATCACTGGTGTCTTGCTTTGTCTCCATAGGTACATGTCATCGGCCTATATAAAGAACTCCCTCGTGGCATGCAGGTTTGTTATCTCTAATCAAGGGATTATTGATTGAGAGTCATATTTCTTTAGGAAGCTAGAGCAGGGTCCTTAGGTGTTCAGTGGCATCAATTGGGACAGATAGAATTCACTTTATTGGTTTTTACTGCTTTTAGAATCCTCAGGAGTGCTTGATCACTCCTCCACTGAACTGAAGTTGTCTGTTGCAGCAAGTACATGGAAAGGGGGAGTGAGGATGATTCACATTATCTTTATCTCTAGGGCTGTTTTAATTCTGTCTGTTCCCTTGTTAGGTTTCAAAAGTTGATATACATGAGATTAATATAAGTATGTGGAATGGTCAGAAGGATAGTTCTTTAGGAGGAAAGTATGGAAAGGAACCAAACCAAGGAATTGTAATAAAGCTGTGGAAGATAATCAAGGTTAGGAAATGGGAGATTTAAGATTAGGAAGAGTTAGGTGAGCTTTTGGGATGGTGAATATGGTCATAATCTATATTTGAGTTCAATTGAATTTAATCCATCTATGTTTCCATAAATGTCAAGAAGGAAGTTTTGCTTCTCCACATCCTAAAGATGTCTGTCCCCTTTTTCCTTTTCAATTGAGGGTTATAAGAATAAGAAAATTGTATCCAGTTGCTTTTCATCAAATTCCATTATCAATATGCACCCCCCTCATGTATGACTATATTACATTATCTATTAAATTGTATGTTTCCCTATCTACCTTCCCATGGGTCAAAATTTCCTCCGGGAAATTAATTTTTCATGTTTGCTCCAATTTTAACCCCACAAATCTTAGTTCCTAAGTCACATTGTGTTTTTAATATAATCACATCCTTTCATTTTTCCATAGGAATTACTTGGATGAACATCCTTTTGTTTCTGGGAACTGTTCCTACTTTCTTCACAGAAATGTCAATGTTGATTACGAAAATTTCTCTTGCACCCTCCAACCTACTGGGGGATTCTAACTCTTCCCTGTTCTGTCTCATCACAGGCAGGTCTCTTATGTGAAACCTTTACAATAATGTCTAATAAATGATTATTCCAATACACTGTGGTCCAAATATGGTGTCTCAATAATCTGGAAAAGGGATTTTAGAATAAGGGGAAGAGAAGTTCTTGTCAGGTTGTGGGAATTCATCCAGGCACCTCAATTGATCAAATTTTATTTTTTATGTAATTTGCTGTGTTTTATTTTCATATAACAAGTGGTAATGTTTATATAGCACTTATCTGATATTGATTTTTTTATTGCAACAAAGCATATTGATCTCTTTAGACGACTTTCCCCCACCCAGTTTGGAACTAACAGGGTTTCAGAAAGGTTCCACATGATGTCATTACTCTCAAAGGGGCTAAAAGTTATTCTTTGGAACCATTTATCCAAACTAACTCTTAAGTCTCCAAACTTTAATAGTTAGCTAGTAGATTCAAATAGCTCAAATAAAAGGTATATATTAAGCTACCATAATAAGATTAGCAACTATAAACAATCCACTCAGATACATGGATTGAATCACTGGGAATAGTGGGCAACTATTTATGAGAAACAAATAGTGATGCCGACACCTATGAAATTTATAAGGCCAAGGGAACTCCTAGTTTTCATATTGCAGAGTCCCAAGATCCTTTTCTTCCTATTATATTTTTAGACAATTTACTTCAGATTAAAGCATTTCTTTCTGGGCATGTCACTCTGTGTGGGCTCCCTGAGTGCTCTTCCTTGTAAATCAGCTTCCAGCTGTCAATAGGGCTTTCTTCTCCAAATCACATTTGCCTCTCTCCCTCATTCTACAGGAAGCTCTATTCCCTGCTACCCAGGGTCCGAATTTGTTGGGAGGATTAGGTTGGATTATGCTTTTAAAAACCTCTTTCTTTGAGCTGTTCAATTTGACTTCCAGGTCAGACTTTTCAATAGGTATCAGGGATAAGATCATTATTTAGTCAGCTAATGTAATGTCATCTTCCACTTCAGTCAGAAAACCTCCACAAGGACCATAAACAGAATTTTATGCTTCATTAATGCTTTTTCTCTGTTATCGGCCCATACTTTCTGTCAACTGATTGCTGGGGAAAAGCCAAACCATACAGACTACAAAAGAATAAGAGTTAAGCAAACCATATTTAAAATTATTTGGTCCTTATTCCCTTGCCCTTCTAGGGGATTGAGGAAAATACATTTCTTCATGTTATCTCTGAGACCATGATTTTTCTTAATAACTGTTATGATTTGACTCACTCAGAGTTTCCTTTTTTACAATTTTCTTCCATTTATTTACATATTACTAAAATATTCTTGTTTAAGAGTAAACATAATATCCCCTTCCCCACAAAAATATAAAACTTC
The DNA here is from genome assembly GCF_037893015.1 of Macrotis lagotis. Taxonomy (NCBI): domain Eukaryota; kingdom Metazoa; phylum Chordata; class Mammalia; order Peramelemorphia; family Peramelidae; genus Macrotis; species Macrotis lagotis. The sequence continues at coordinate 280,223,902 of NC_133658.1, read as the reverse complement.
ATGAGAAATAAAGTGAAAGAAAGAGCAAAAAAATGGGTTTCATTCTGTGTTTTGATACCAAATTCATTCTGTCTCAGGTGGATCTCCTTCATTATCATAAGTCCATCACAGAAGTTACTTCCATATATTTCCACATCTGCTGTTGCTGATTGTAATTCCTTCCATCCATTCCTCCCCACTACCATCTATTATATTTTCTCTCTCCTTTCACTCTGTTGCTCTTCAAAAATGTGCTACGGTTCAGCTAAGTGGCACAGTGAATGGAGCACTGGACCTCAAGCCAAGAGAATCCAAGTCTACATCTCACCCCAGAGACCCAGCATCCACCTGGACCCTTAGTCCTGGTCATGTCACCCAATCCCACCACCTTCCAAAACGTAAGAAAGAAAATGTGTTATATCTGACTAACCTCTCCTATGATCTACCCTCTCCTCTATCATCCGCATAACCCCTGCCTGCCTCCTGTCCCTCTTCTCTCCTTTTTCTTTTAGAGGTCTATACCCAATTGATTGTGCATGCTGTTTCCTCTCTGAACCATTTCTGATGAGAATGAAGGTTCCCTCATTCCCCTTCACCTTTCCCGCTTCCATCCCATTGAAAAAGCAAGGTGAAATATCTTAGTCTATTTTACCTCTCCTTTCTCCTATTTCCAATACATTTATGTTCACCTATTGACTCCATTTTTACATTATATTGTATCTTCCAATTCAGCTCTCTGCTATGCCTCATCTATAAAAGTTCCTTTGACCTACTGTATTAAATGAGAAGGTTCATATGAATATTGTCAATATTTTCTTTCCATGCAGGAATACATGCACTTCATCATCCTTAAGTCACTCATAATTTGCACCATGTCTTCTCTCTATCCCCTCCCCCAATATATGGCTCCCCACTCCATTCCCTCTACAGCTTTCCTCCCCCATCAACAGTTGTCTTCCCCATTGGAATGTAAGCCCCTTAAGGTCTATCTTTCTATTTCCTTGTATTTGCATTCCCAGAGCTTAGCTCTCTTCCTGACACTCTTTTAAGTGCTTCAGAAATCATGTTGACTCCAGCAGCACATGAATCACCATGATTTTAGAGTCTACCACCTTTGAAGGAAGAAAGAGTTTGATGTAAAAAATATTCTTTCTTCTTCTGCTGGTCCTAAGGCAGAGGATAAACTGATCTATCTCCTTCCAATATTATATGACTAAGGAACTAAGGAAAGCCTTGGAAAATTCTTGCTTCTATCTCACCATCTCACCTCTTTCCATTTTATTCTTTAAGGCCCTTGAGATGACTTCACTTAAATGGGTTTCTTGCCAACCTTTCTTTAATCTTATTTTCTCCTTCACTGATTTTCATTGTTTCATGGCATTAAAATTCTCATTATTTTCTTTTTTTTTTTTTGCAAGGCAAATAGGGTTAAGTAACTTGCCCAAGGCCACACAGCTAGTTAATGATTAAATGTCTGAGACAGGATTTGAACCCAGGTATACTCCTGACTCCAGGGCCGGTGCTGTATCCACTGTGCTACCTAGCCACCCCTGCTCATTACTTTACACCAATCTGGGTGTAATATTTCACAAGCAAGTTTATATTCTACAGTGGCATTACCTTTGACCAAAATCAGACATCCATGGGAGTATAGGTGAATAGGTTCCAAGCTGACAAATCAACAGGGAAGGTATCAATCAGAAACTTATTAAAAAAGAAATCCCTCAAAATTTAGATCATTGCATGAGATGAGCACATGGTTCCTCCTCCTTACTGTATTTCCCCTATTTATAAGATGCATCTTAATTTGGGGGCCCAAAATTTGAAAAAAAAATGAATTACATAAAGTTATTGAACTCAAGTTTTATTCATCACAAAATTCAAGGACCTCTCATCATACCTTTCAGGCGTCTTTTGGGCAAGTCTGGTGCATATCTGCATGCTTAGTCCATTCTGTTTCATTAGCCTAAAGCACCAATTGTATCCTCCATTGAAATCAGTCACTTCGAGAACTTCCAGGCAAGATGGCAGAGAGAAGGCAGGCACAGTTCTAAGGTCTCCTAATCTTTCCCCATCTATCATATGAAACAAACCTCTTAACAGAAATCTGACCCACAGAACCCAGAAAGAAAAGCCAGGAGAAAACTTCCACCTTAGGATTTGTCTCCTGCAGCAGCATTGGAAGAATTCTGGTGGGTGAGTCTGGGCTCAGAGGGTAGAACAGCCCCAGATCAGCCAGATTAGCAGCTGAATTGGAGCCATAGAGTCTGAGGGCCTGAAAGCCGGAACCTGCTGGATCAGAGGTGGGGCTTGAGTCAACTAAGGAGCAGAGGCACTGGTGTTGGTGCTGTCCCAATGGAGCTTGCCAACAGGGCTGGGGAGAGAGTTCTGGTGCAGGAGAGCTGCAGATACCATCCCTGGGATCCTCTGGTCTGGGGAACCCTGAGTCTACCCCTCCATTACAGCTGAGGCCTCTTCCTGGAACAAACAATTGCAGACTACTTCTACCTCAGACACAGGTGTTTGAGCAAAAGACTTAGCCCAGCTGACAATAGGTAGAGGAATGACCTCAGGCTAGGGTAAACCCCACCATTGATTGAAGGCAAAATAATTCAATAGCTCCAACTCCTCCCTTCAAGCAAAGGCAGAAGGCTTCAATCAAGGTCACAGACACTCCAGAGAAAGTAACCAGAACTTCCTATTGGCCATCCAGAGAAATTGCATTCAGTGCAGATAGACTCTAGTGATTCCCAAGCCTCTGTGAACCAGCCCCTCCTCAACTCAATGTCTTAGCAAAATGAAGAAGGGTCAGTGGAAAGGTGGCAACATAGAAAAATCCATGGAAGGAAAAGATCCTAACTCAAAGCGACCTAGAACCTCTGAGGAGAATACATTCTGGTCTTCAGTACAGAAAGACTTCCTTGAAGAAATAAGGAAGGAGCTTAAAAATTAACTGGAAAATTTGGGAGAGATAATTAATACCTTTAACAAGAATCCAAATCCTTAGAAAATACAACTGGAAAATACAAAAGGAGAATAAATCTCTCAGATCCTCAATTGGACAAAGACAAAATTAGAATAAATCTCTCACATTATCAATTGGATAAATACAAAATGAGAGTAAATCTCTAACATCATCAATTGGACAAACACAAAATGAGAATAATTCTCTCAGATCCTCAATTGGGAAAATGCAAAAAGAAAATAATTCTCCCAAAACTTCAATTGGTCAAATGGAAAGCTCTTTCAAAAGTACAATTGACCAATTGGAAAAGGAGTTGCAAAAGCTTAATGAAGAATACTACTCCCTAAAAAAAGAATAGAGTCTGCAGACACTAATGACTCCATGAGACAGCAAGAGCCAGTTAAACAAAATCAAAAAATAGAAACATAGAAGAAAATGTAAAATACCTCATCAATAAAACCACTGACCTCAAGAATAGATTGAGGAGGGGCAACCTGAGAATTATTGGACTTCCTGAAATCATTTAAGGGAAACAAAAAAGCCTGGACTTAATATTACAGGATTTAGGGATGGAAAACTGCCCTGATATCATGGAACCAGAGGGTAAAGTAATTATTGAAAGAATACATGGATTCCTTGCAAAAAAAGATCCTAAAATGAAAACACCACGGAATGTTGTGGCCAAATTCCAGAACCATCAGATAAAAGAGAAAATCCTGCAAGCATCTAGAAAGAAACAATTTAAATATCAAAGAGCCACAGTAAGGATCATGCAGGGCCTGTCTGCATCAACATTAAGTGATTGAAGGGCCCGGAATGAGATATTTCAAACAGTAAGGGAGCTTGGAATGCAGCCAAGACTCCACTATCCCATAAAGCTGAGCCTTCTCTTCCAGTGAAAAAGATGGACATTTAATGAAATGGAAGAATTCCAAAAATTCCTTTTGAAAAGTCGAGAGCTAAATAGAAAATTTGGACATCAAACAGGAGGCTCAAGAGATGTGGGAAAAGGGTAAAAAAGGAAAAAAAAACCTGCTATGAAACAAATTGAAACTAGCTATATTCCAGCATGGGGATCAAGATTCTCATAAATCTTGAGAACTGTAACTCTAACAGAGAGAATTTCTAGCCAGAAATGATGGACATTCATGATCTATCCATGAGACTGCTATCTAATGGGATGTAACTGGCTTTAAACCCCACTTCGGAGAAAGACTCTAATAACTCTCAAGAATTTTAGCTCTATTAGATAGATTGTACTTAACTAGAAGTGACAGATGCTCACAATTTTCTATGACTCAATTAGAATGATCTAAAAAACACTACCTCCTTAAAAAGGGGGGAAAGAAAAGAGACAGGAGGAGGGAGGGGATTGAATGGGGGTAAATCTCATTACACCAAGAGTTACAAAATACCTGTGGTTATAGAGGGGAATAGGGGAGAAGATGAGAAACACCTGAATCTTCTTCTCATCAGATTTGGCTTAAAGTCAACCTAGACATATTTAGTTAACCTATAAAACATCTACCCTTTCAAGTATTAAGAGGGGAAAAGGGGAGGGGGGTTGGAGAAAGGGAAGGGGAGGGGCAAAAAAGGGGATTTTTCAGAAGGAAGGGAAGGGAAAAAGGAAAAATGGAAATTGGAAAGAAAGGGGAGGGGGTGATATAGGAGGGCAAACACACTGAAGGGGGTGGTATTCAGAAAAATAATACTTGGAAATATGGATAAATGGGGGAAAAGGAGGAAATACAAAAAGAGAGAAGGTAGCATGGAGGGCAATAAAGAATTAGTAGTTATAACTTTGAATATGAATGGGCTGAACTCTCCTTTAAAACATAAGCAAATAACAGAGTGGATTAAAAACCAGAATCCTACAATATGCTGCTTACAGGAAACTCTTTTGAAGCAGAGAGATACATAAAGGGTAAAGGTAAAAGGTTGGAGCAAAATATATTTTTCTTCAGCTGAAGCAAAAAAAAGCAGTGTTACCAATCCTTATCTCAGACAAAGCAGCAGCAAAAATAGATAGTGTTAAAAGAGATAAGGAAGGAAACTTTATCATCCTAAAAGGTACCATAGACAATAAAGTCATTTCAGTACTGAATATATATGCACACAATGGGATAGCAACCACATTCTTAGAGGAGAAGCTGAAAGAACTACAGGAAGACATAGACAGTAAAACTCTACTAGTGGGAAACCTCAACCTCCCACTCTCAGATCTAGATAAATCGAAGTATAAAATAAACAAGAAAGAAGTTAATGAGGTAAATAGATTGTTAGAAAAGCTAGATATGGTAGACTTATGGAGAAAACTGAATGGGGATAGTAAGGAATATACCTTTTTTTTCTGCAGTACATGCAACTCATACAAAAATTGACCATGTACTAGGACATAAAACCCCAATGTTTAACTGCAGAAAGGCAGAAATAGTGAACACATCTTTCTCAGATCACAATGCAATAAGTCATATGCAATATTGGGCCAAGAAGATATAGACCCAGAACAAATTGGAAACTGAACAACCTCATTTTCAAAAATGAGTGCACCAAAAAACAAATTATAGAAAGAATTAACCATTTTATCATAGATAATTACAATAATGAAACAACATACCAAAACTATGGGATTCATTCAAAGCAACTCTCAGGGGATATATTATAGCTTTAAGTGCTTACATGAATAAATTGTAGATGGAGGAAATCAATGAACTAAATATGCAACTAAAGAAACGAGAAAGAAGAAATCAAATATCCCCAATTAAATACCAAATTAGAAATTCTAAAAATTAAAGGAGATATTAATAAAACAGAAAGCAAAACAACTATTGAATTAATAAACAAAACTAAAATTTGGTATTATGAAAAAACCAATAAAATTAATAAACCTCTGGCCAATGTGATTAAAAAAGAAAGAAGAAAACCAAATTGCTAGTATCATACATGAAAAAGGTGAACTCACCACCAATGAGGAGGAAATTAAAGTAGTAATTCAAAATTACTTTCCCCAGCTCTATGCCAATGAATTTGCTAATTTAAGTGAAGTGGATGAATATTTACAAAAATATAAGTTGTCCATGTTAAATGAAGAAGAGATTAAATACCTAAACAACCCTGTCTCAACAAAAGAAATTCAACAAGCCATCATTGAACTCCCTATGAAAAAATCTCCAAGGCCTGATGGATTCACAACTAAATTCTACCAAACATTTAAGGCATAATTGGTTCCAATTCTATATAAACTCTTTGGAAAAATAGGGAAAGATGGGACTGTACCTAACTCTTTATATGAAACCAATATGGTGCTGTTACCTAAACCAGGAAGAATTAAACAGAGAAAGAAAATTATAGACTTATCTCCCTGATGAATAGAGATGAAAAATTTTAAATAAAATTTTAGCAAAGCAATTACAACAGGTTATAACTAGGATAATATATTATGATCAAATAGGATTTATCCCAGGAATGCAGGCTTTTTTCAATATTAGTAAAACTGTTAGTATACTCAATCATATCAACAACAAACCTATCAGCAATTATATGATCATATCAATAGATGCTGAAAAAGCTTTTGACAAAATACAGCATCCATTCCTACTAAAAGCACTAGAGAGTGTAGGAATAAATGGACTGTTCTATAGAATAATTAGCAGTATTTATCTGAAACCATCAACAAGCATTATATTGAATGGGGAGAGGCTAGAGGCATTCCCAATAAGATCAGGGGTGAAACAAGGGTGCCCATTATCACCACTACTATTCAATATCCTATTAGATATGTGAGCTTCAGCAATTAGAGAAGAAAAAGAAATGGAAGGAATTAGAATTGGGAAGGAAGAGACAAAACTCTCAAACTTTGCAGATGACATCATGGTCTACCTAGAGAATCCCAAGAAATCATCCAAAAAACTACTGGAAACAAATAGCAATTTTAGCAAAGTTGCAGGTTATAAAATAAATACTCATAAATCCTCAAATTATCTATATATGTCTAGCAAGATACAGCAGGAAGAGCTAGAAAGAGAAATCCCTTTTAAATTAACCTCAGATAATATAAAATACTTGGTAGTGTATTTGCCAAGAAAGATTTAGAAACTTTTTGAAAACATATAAAACACTTCTCACACAAATTAAATCAGACTTAAATAACTGGGCCAATATCAACAGCTCATGGATAGGTAGAGCTAATATAATAAAAATGACAATTCTACCAAAACTAAACTACCTGTTTAGCGCCCTACCAATCAGAATTCTAAAAAATTAATTTAATGAGTTAGAAAAAATTGTAAGTAAATTCATATGGAGAAATAAAAAGTCAAGAATTTCCAGGAGCTTAATGAAAAAAAAGTGCAAAAGAAGGTGGCTTAGCCCTACCTGATCTAACATTATATTATAAAGCATCAGTCGTCAAAACTGTCTGGTATTGGCTAAGAAATAGAGTGGTGGACCAGTGGAATAGACTAGGTGCAAAAGCAGGAGCCAATTATAATTATCTGCTGTTTGATAAACTCAAAGAGTCCAGCTATTGGGATAAAAACTCCCTCTTTGATAAAAACTGCTGGGATAATTGGAAGTTAGTATGGAAGAAACTTAGATTGGACCAACACCTAGCACCCTTTACCAAGATAAGATCCAAATGGTTACAGGACTTAGACATAAAAAAAACAATATTATAAATAAATTAGAAGATCAAGGACTAACTTACCTGTCAGACCTATGGAAAGGGGAGGAGTTTATGACTAAGAAAGAGTTGGAGAACATCACCAAAATCCAACTAGATGATTTCAATTACATTATTTTAAAAAGCTTTGCTCAGATAAAACCACTGTAACCAAGATCAAAAGCAATGTAGTAAATAGGGAAACAATCTTTACAAGTAATGATTCTGACAAAGGAATCATTTCTAAAATATACAGAGAACTGAGTTATATTTTTAAGACAAAAAACCATTCCGCAATTGACAAATGGTCAAAGGATATGCAATATAGATGAGGAGCTCAAAGCAATCCATAGCTATATGAAAAATTGCACTAAATCATTAATTATCATAGAAATGCCAATCAATGCTTCTCTGAGGTACCACCTCACACCTCTCAGATTGGCCAATATTATCTGAAAGGATAATGGTCACTGTTGGAAGGGTTGTGGGAAATCTGGGACACTAATACACAGCTGGTGGATCTGTGAACTCATCCAACCTTTCCGGAGAGTTATTTGGAACTACTCCCAATGGTCAATAAAAATGAGCATACCCTTTCACCCAGCAATAGCACTACTGGGTCTATACCCTGAAGAGATGATGAAAAAGTGTTGAAACATCACTTGTATAAAAATATTTATAGCAGCCCTGTTTGTGGTGGCAAAGAATTGGAAATCAAGTAAATGTCCTTCAGTTGGGGAATGGCTTAGTAAACTGTAGTATATGTATGTCATGGAACACTATTTTTCTATTACAGATCAGGAGGGATGGGATTTCAGGGAAGCCTGGAGGGATTTGCATGAACTGATGCTGAGTGAGATGAGCAGAACCAGAACAAACACTGTATACCCTAACAGTAACATGGGGGTAATGTTCCAATTTGAAGGACTCTCTCATTCCATCAGTGCAACAATTGGGAACAATTTTGGGCTGTCTGCAAAGGAGAGTGCCATGTGTATCCACATAAAGAGCTGTGGAGTTTGATCAAAGTTTAAGGACTATTCCCTTTAATTTAGAAAAAAAGCAGATATCTTATTGTCTGATCTTGTTATCTCTTCGACTTCTTGTCTTTTCCTTAAGGATATGATTTCTCTCTCATCACACTCAATTTGGATCAATGTACAACATGGAAACAAAGTAAAGACTAACAGAATGGTTTCTGTGGGGTGATGGGGGAGGGAAGTAAGATTGGGGGGAAAATTGTAAAACTCACATAATATCTTTAACAAAATAAATTTAAAAAATAAAAAAATAAGAAAAAGAAATAAGTCACTTGTAGAGAAATGCAAATTAAAGCAACAATCAGGTATCATCTCACACCTATTAGATTATCCCAGATGAGAAAAAGGGAAGCTGATCAATGTTGGAGAGTTTGTGGGAGAATTGGGACACTGATGTATTGCTGGTAGAGTAGTAAACAGATCCAACTTTTCTGGAGAGGAATATGAAACTATGCCCACAGAGCAATTAAACTGTTCATATCCTTTGACCCAGCAATTCCAATTCTAGGTCTATATCAGAAGAAATTATAAAAAATGGGTTAAGTCCTACATATTCCAAAATATTCATAGTAGCTCTTTTTAGTAGTGGTAAAAAATTGGAAATTGAGGGGATGCTCATCATTTGAGGAATGGCTGAACAAATTATGGTACGTGAATACTGTGGAGTACTGTTATTCTATAAGAAGCCATAAAGGGTCAGACTCTAGAGAATCATGGAAGTACCTACAGGATCTGATGCTGAGTGAAGGGAGTGGAACCAAGAGAACAATGTGTACATCAACAGCAACATTATGAGATAAATAACCTTGATGGAAGCAGCTCCTCTGGGTAGTCTAGAGAGCTAGGGCAACTGTATTTTGACTGACTATGGACTATAGTATCCCCATCCAGAGGAAGAAAATCAAAACAAAATAAACACACACACACACATGCACACACATAAACCTCAACCCTTCTGAATCTAATGAATAATTTACAAAAATTGTCTCTTATGGATCTTTCCCCCTTAATCCTAATTCCTCATACTGAAAATTACTAATCTTTAAATATGTTTATCAAAATATGTAGGTAACATGATAACCTGGCTTTTCCCTGCAGAGGGAAAGGGAGGTAGGTGGAAATTTTGAAACTTGGAAATTATGCATGTGCATGTGGATGGAAATAAATAAAGAAATGAATAAGTAAATAAATGAATAGACCAACTAACAAATAATCAAATAAATAAATAAATAAATCAAAGGAATCAGACACTTATTTTTCATCAGCAATTTATTGCCTTATACTGAACCATCTTGGTGGACAGAGGAATTCCAGTTGTGCTTTGCTCTTCAATCCATATCTTCATTTCCTTGTTTAACTCAGGCCATTTGGCTGACTTGCCTCTTATGGCCTTCTTCTGCCATGGCATTTTCAGCAAGGTTTCTTCTTCCTGGAGTCAGTCTCAGATTGTTTTCTCAGTTGGAGGAGGAATAAACCAGTATTCAGCAGCATGATTTCCATTCACTTTTGCAAACTGGATCACTTTGAATTTGAATTCAGCATTGGATGAAAATCTTTTCTGTCCCATTTCTGGGCAGAAAGTGACAAAATATTACCTAATATACCTGTAACAAATGTGAAACAATGAGTACAAAGACAGGCTCAAAAAAGTGGGAAATGCAAGTATAAAAATCTATAAACACTGGTAAAGATGCTCCCAATTTTTCGATACCAATTTTTTTTTTTTTGAAAAAGTGTGTGTCTTATACATGGGGAAAATAGTATGTGTTCTGAAGATCCTAGGCAGAGGACAAACTGATTGATCTCCTTCCAATATTATATACTAAGGAATTAAGGAAAGGCTCGGAAAAAGTCTTGCTTTTTATCTCACTGTCAATAAAATAGATATAATAATATTTATTTTAGCCATCTCAAGGGAAGAAAGTAATTCTCAACAAGTTAGAGAAACATGGTTTATCATCATTCTGACCCTTTCTAGACTTTTAACTAAATTGTCAGAATTTGACAGCTTATTCTTTCCTCACTCCCTCATTCCTGCTTTCTCCTAATCCTCATGAGATGCACAATGGGTACATTGGTCCCAGGGTGTTTCATTTCTTCACTATGAAGGAGATATTTTACAAGGAAGGTGAGGGTGTGTGTGTGGTGGGGGGAGCGAAGATACCAGATGTAAAAGATAATGGATTTATTTCTTTTTTTGTGCTCAGGGTTTAGACCTGGACTCAGATCAACAGTAGGTTACCAACTTATTTCATTTCTGCTTCTATAAGTCATTTGGAAATGACTACATTTTGACTACATCTAGTCCAATTGCTTTATTTATTTTTTTACTGGGTTCCAGAAAAGATAATGAATTTACTCAGCTAGTCAGTAACAGGGCCAGCTTTTGAATTCAGGTCTTTTGAAAAATCTCTCTCTCTAATTCTCTTTCCATACATCTTATAGCAGCTAGATGACACAGTGGAAAGAGTGCTGAGCCTGGAATCAGAAAGACTCATTGATTGGCAATACATTGTTTTGTGACTTATAACTGAGTGCAAAGAGCAGTATGAAACTGATCCATATTTTTTCTTTCTCTCTCTCTCTTTTTTTTTTTTTTTTAGTGTGAAGCAATTGGGGTTAAGTAACTTGTCCCCGGTCACACACTTTGTAAGTGATAAGTGTCTGTGGCTGAATTCAAAATCAGGTCCTCTTCACTTCAGGTACTCTATCTACTGTACCTCCTAGATACCCCCAAATTTCTTTTCATTTTTATCATATAGTATTGGTACAAGGTAGAACAATGAATAAAGTACTGGGTCTGGAGTCAGGAAGACTCATCTTTCTGATTTTAAATATGGTCTCAGATACTTTATAGATGTACCGTCCTTGGGAAAGTTACTTAATCCTGCATGCATCAGTCTGCTCATCTATAAAGTGAGATGGAGAAGGAAATGGCAAATCACTGCAGTATCTTTTACAAAGTGACCAAAAAGAGGACACAAAGAGTTAGACATGAGTGAAAACAGTGGTCAAAAGATAGTTTTATCTCAAAACCTGTCTTTCTATCTATCTATCTATCTATCTATCTATCTATCTATCTATCTATCTATCCATCCATTTATATGCTTATGTCTTTGTAAATATATTTATGCATATATACATATTATATATGTATAGATATATATAAAATTTCATTTAAATTTAAAATTGTGTACATATAAATTTCCCCTATCCCTACTGAAGTTGGTAAACATTCACTAGCAAACCCTTGTTTCAAGAGAGGGCTAAAAGAATGAGGGCCAAGTGACTGCAGTCTAAAATTAATAACAATTCACATTTACATTAAACCTAAGGATAAAAATAACCATTACAATAATAACTGGGATTTATATAGCACATGGAGATTTCAAAAGGCTTTATATTCGTATTTCATTTGTTTTTTTATGTCTCTGGCAAAATCAATGATTTCAAAATTAATTTTAAATCAAAATTTAAATAATAAATTTATTTTAAATATATTTGCTCAGGTCTGATATCTGGCTTGGTATAAGAATGTCAATTATCGTGTAGTCTCTCTTATGGACAAAAGTTCACTGAGAACATGAATAAAAAAGGGTTTTCAACAGAACCAAATAAACTAAACAGAAACTAAGGGCAATTATACTCCATAAATGCAATGGAAATAATTGTGAAATATTTCCTGATTTAGTAGAATATTTTTTGACCAACTATTGGGGTAGGGTGGGTAAAATACCCTGGTTTTTGTGCAGGGCATGATTGCTTCCATTTCTCACACCTCTTTCCAATATTTACTTTTCTAATCTCCAATCTACCTGATTTAATGATTTCTTCTTTGCTTCCAGCCTTCTGATAAAGGTCAATTCTCTTCTCTCACCTTTTAGATCCTTTAACTTCTTTCTTTTTATTATGAAGTTTCTTGAATGTGAACAGGAATTTCTTAAGTTCCTTCACCTTACACTTTAAGCATAGTCAAATGATTATTGAATATCAGATATGAATGTCTTGCACTCAAAGTAAGTGACTATGAAAATTTTCTGTCTTTATAACAGAAATTCTTAGTTATTGCTAAATGTATTTTCCTCCATCCTATACCCCCCTCATTTATTTCTGTTCTCTCTCTCCTTTGACACTGTACTGCTTCTCATTACTGACTCCTCCAATCTGTTCGCTTTTCCATCATACTGTGCCATCCCCCCCATATTCAATTCACACTTGTGCTCTCTCTCTCTCCACATATACACATACACACATACACACAAACACACATATATACATACCTATATACACACACACACACACACACACACACACACACACATATATAGATCTAGCTCTAGATAAATAATCCTTCCCATTGTCCTATTAATGAGAAAGTTCTCATGGATTACTGGTATCATCTCCCCTGTAGGAATATAAACAGTTCAGTATCATTAAGGCCCTGATGATTTCCCTTGACTGTTTATCTTTTTTATGCTTCTCTTGCGTCTTGTATATAAAGATCAAATTTTCTCTTCAGCTCTGGTCTTTTCATGAGGAAAGTACTTTATTTCACTGAATGTTTATATTCCCTGAAGGAATATGCTCAGTTTTGCTGGGTGATTGATTCTTGGTTGTAATCCAAGCTCTTTTGCCTTCCAGAATATCATAATTCAAGCCCTATACTCCTTTAATGTTGAAATTTGTGTTATCCTAGTGGTGATTTTATGATACTTGAATTATTTCTTTCTGGCAGCTTGTTATATTTTCTCTTTGATGTGGAAACTCTGGAATTCTCTTGCGACTTTTCAATTTGGGGGTATTTTCAGGAGGTGATCACATTATTTCAATCTTTATTTCCTTTCTGATTGTAGAATATCAGGGCAGTTTTTTTACCATATTTTGAAAGATAATATCTAAACTATTTTTTTAGTTCATAGTTTTCAGTTAGTCTAATAATTTTTAAATTATTCGCTTGTTTTTTAATGAAATATTTCACATTATCTTCTATTTTTCATTCTTTTGTTTTTGTTTTATTGCTTCATTTTCATAAAGTCATTACTTCCATTTACTCAGTTCTAATTTTTAAGTAATTATTTTCTCCAGTGAACTTTTGCACTTTTTCCATTTTGCTAATTCTACTTTTTATGGAGTTTTCTCCCTTCAATTTTGTGCCTTTTTTCCCCTTTGGCCAATTCTGGCTTTTACGTCATTCCTCTCCTTGTTGAATTTTTGGACCTCCTTTACTATTTGATCTAGTATGTTTTTAAATATTATTTTTCTTCATTTTTTTGTATCTCCTTAACTAAGCTGCTGACTCATTTTTCATGCTTTTCTTATAATTACTCTCATTTCTCTTCCAATTTTTTTCACTACCTTTCTAACTTCATTTTCAAAATCCTTTTTGAACTTTTCTGTGATCTGAGACAATTTTATATTTTTCTTGGGGTCTTTGGATATAGCACCTTTGACTTTGTTATTATCTGCTGAGTGTGTGTTTTGAACTTCCCTGTTTCCATAGTAGCTTTTTATTGTTAGAATTTTTTCCCTGTTATTTGCTCATTTTCTCCAGCTTTTGAGGTGATTTTAACTCTTTGTAAAAATAGGGCTTTGCTGCAATGTCCCAAGCTTCTGGGGTTTTGTGCAGCTGTTTTTAGTGACACTTCTGGGGGATCTGTATGTTTTTAGTTCTTCCAAGGTGATATGTTCTAAGGAAAAGTATTTACTGCTTTCCTGTCCTGTGTTCTCATTTGTTAGGGATCATAAGTATTCTTTTCTGCTCTGGAACTGTGAAGAGGTTCTGCACAGGGTGTAGCCCAATGCTCTGGTGTGCTACTACTGCTCCTGCTTTTCCTGGGACTGCCCTTCAGTACTGCAACCAGGATCCACCTAGAAGCAAAGCAGAGAGTCCTGCATCAGTGCCAGCAAAGAGAGCCATCATTCTAATCTCCTTCTAATCATCGCACCACCTGTGGGCTGAGAGCTCCTGCTTCTCAGATTCCGGGGCTCCCAAGGTCTGCTCCAGGTTTGCTGGGTCCTGGGCAGACTGCACTGGACTGTGTTCCTCTCTAGTCCTGCTGCAGCAGAAATTTCTTTCAGACTTTGCAAGTTGTCTTGGCCTGCAATGTTGTTTTACTTCATCATTTTGTCAGTTCGGTCCCTCTGGAATTGGTTTAGGGTCATTATATCTCAAGGTATGAAGAGAAGGCTTTATTCCTTTCTCAAGAAATGGGCCACTATCAGTTAGAGAGTTTGAGGCAAAAGAAAAAGGCCCAAGAATCACATTTATCCTAACTCAATTACCCCCCTGCCACTGACCCACCTTGCTTAATGAGGAATGTGGTTTTACAATTTAAACATGAAAATTAAAAAAGGGCATAAAATTCAAACAAAGCAAACTGATCTAGGGAAAAGAACATGAAATTCAAACCGAAACCAAATTATTTCTTTAGTCCCAGGAATTGAATGATTTTCCAGACATCAACAGGTGAGATGAAGTCAGTTGACTCTTCAACAATATCCCATAAGTTTGCATTGTCGAGGGAGGGGGGTGCATAGTTAACCAAATTCCATCTATAATATTTTAGTGAAGAAATCATCTCAAAACTTTATCCCACACAATCCCTCCTCTTTTATTTTGATGAGATTTCTTCACATTTCTGATTGGCCCTTAATTCTAAATAACAACTACCTGATCACCTCCTTACTTCCCAGAAACCCTTTTAGATGAGCCCTATAATCATAATGATAATAGGTACATTTCCAAAGTTGCTGTACCTCCTTCAACTGCAAGTTTTTATACCAATGTCTTTAGAAAGGTCTTCCTGGCTCCAAAATCGATCAAACTAAATTCCTGATTTTATGTCATTGGATCAACCCCTAGAATAGCTAATATACCTAGTGATGTTCCTTAAATTATTTTTCTTGCAAATGTCCATTTCTGCACTTTCCTTCCAAGTCCATACTAACTCCCAATCAGTTTCCCTTAATAAATGTACCAGTTTGCACATCTTTACAAAGGATCCAGGTACCATCATTCATCTCACACGAGTCTGAGGCCACCTGTTTCTAAATTGTACAATCCAGAATATATGCACTCTGCTTCTGGACATATTCAGACATATTCTTCTTCCCAGGTAAATATCCTGGCCAGTCAAATTATAAACAATAGTCACCCTCAGTCATATGCCACTGGTGTTTCTCTCCTCTGGATCAGATTCTTGTGCCACAGTGCACCTCTGATCAGGGACTGAGAATCTAGGACAGACCTAGGGGTACTGCCACCCACTAATGTCTCTTTCTCTCTCAATGGAGAACATTTCACCCTGCCTCCCCTCTTCCTTTCCATGAGAAGAAGGGCATAAGTAGGGGTGTCATCCTAACAGAGTCAAGGAGAAGTAACAGATAATCAATGTACACATAGGTGAGAAATGGTAGAGATGGAACTAATTCATTGTGTCCCCTCTCCTCTCTTCTTTGCTTCTCTTCTCTTTTCCCTTGAAGGCATCTGATGTCCTTCAGCAACCTCTGAATCTGTTCCAAACAGTGCTCTCCAGCTCTGCTGAGTACTTGTCTTCTGGTAAAGAAACTGCTTAACATCTTAATTCAGTTCAAAATGCATGTCTTCCATTACAAAACAATGAGATTCTGGAGCTTATTACAATTTACATTTTGCTTTACTGCCATATTGACACACACACTTCACTTTTAACACTTTTGCCTTCCATTAGTGTTTTACTACATGAACAAACTCACAAGCTTGCAACATATACATTCAACAGTCATCTTTGTTCTAAGAGTACCCAACATCTGGTTTAGAATAAAACCATTTAACCTTTGTTCTCATTATAATGACTTATACATCCTTAAACAAAATGATTTTTTCTCAAATATTCCCATATTTTCCTTTTCCTGGTGTACTTATCTAACTCACATTCCTTTCCTTAAACTAGAATTTGAAACTGTAATTATCCTGAGAATTTCCCATTCTTCTCCTTACCTAAATATCCCCTCCAACACAAATACTAAGGAAACTTAATTCCTATCTTAGCATGTAGCTGATAGCAGGTGGCAGAGCCAGACACCTAACCTATCTCTGGCTATTAGATCCAATTCGCCTAAAAGCTTTTTAGTTTCCTTAGTAGTGAACTATAAAGATCCAGGACATTAAAGGAAAGTTCCTTTACAGATATAAGTATCGAATGTGAGTGTCCAGGCAGGTCACGTGGGTAAGTCAAATGTCTTAGGCCAGAATTATTCTTCCAGGTGAGATATTATCCAAATGTCATTTTGGAATATGGCTGGCCCTA
Source organism: Macrotis lagotis (assembly GCF_037893015.1). Classification (NCBI taxonomy): domain Eukaryota; kingdom Metazoa; phylum Chordata; class Mammalia; order Peramelemorphia; family Peramelidae; genus Macrotis; species Macrotis lagotis. Next base: position 280,206,970 of record NC_133658.1, on the reverse strand, counting down.
CAGGTCTGTCTCCTACCTCTTACTAGAGACATCCTTTTGTCTGAAATCCTATCTACTCTGTCTGTATATAAAGATGGTATATCAGATTTCCCTTGGCTAGAGAAACCTCCTTCTAGTCTGTTGTATCTTACAAGAAATAAATGCCTCCTTTGTCCAGGAGATTACATAGAGAAATATCAAATTATCTTGTGTTTATCTTTCCTATATTATATAGTGATTTTACTTCAAAGCAAACAACCACTGCTTTGGAATATACATATAGATGTAAAATATTCCCAATTCATGTATATATATATATATATATATATATATATATATATATATATATATGTTTAGAAATTTCCATATGACTTGTGTACCAGCTAGCCATCATCAGTATACAAATGGTTATTTTTGTTTTGGCAAGGCAAATGGGGTTAAGTGACTTGCCCAAGTTCACCCAGCTAGACAATCATTAAGTATCTGAGGCCTGACCTGATCCCAGGTCTCCTGACCCCAGGGCCAGTGCTCTAACTACTGCACAACCCAGCTGCCCCACCCACATACAAATTACTTTTCAGAATTCTTTAAAACCATTAAAACATCTTACATAGCTTTAAACTTCCAACATGTTATTAATTTAATTATAACAGAACAGCAATAAGGGTAAAAGTGTAACAGACAAATTACTACATATTTTTTAAAGCAATCCTTCCATTATTACATTATCCATGAACCCAATGATCTATCCCAGAAAGGGTCATACTTTTTCATATTTTCCTTATTGCTCTTCAAAGCAATCACATTAATGTAATTTGTTCAGAGCTCCCATCAGCTGTCTGCAGTAAGAGAAAAGTCCACATTCTTGCCTTCTTTAAAATTAAACATACATTGTTAATATGCATTAAACATTAAGATTTTTATTTAAACATCTCATTTCCTTTAGAACAAGAGCAAAATGAACATCCCATGTTCTTTACACTTTTGTCTCTTTACCCAAATTCTCAGAATCCAATCTCATGCATGACACATTTAACAACCCAATGTAATTATGACTCAACTAACTTTCCAACAGTTTAGCTTGATAAAAACTTTAGAGTACTTTATACAGAGAATCCAGCACTCACATTCCAAAAGCTCTTTCCAAAATAAAAATACAATTGTTAGCATTATTCCACATTAAAACTAATTATTTTTTTTCCCAAAAGAAATCAGGAAACATCCCGGATAACCTAGGTATTTCTCCTCTTAGTTAACCCAGTACCAATTTCCTTAACCCAAAGGTCTTACAATAGAGTTTTAAAATCCCAAACTCCTTGCAAAATTACAACAGTGTTAAAAAAATTTAATCCCAAACTAATTTAACAATCTAGGTTATTTAATTCCTTGCATTCTGTACAAATTTTGTCAGAATGTCACAACACTTGTATCTCTGTTTTAAAACCATCCGAATGCTTTCCAAAACTCTAGTTCAGAAACTTTAGAAACAATGAGAATCATCACTCAGGCAACATGACCAGCAGATATTCATTAAACATGATTTCCTTTCAATAAAGGAGTCTCTTAACCCCTGGATCTTAGATTTTTTTTCCCAATCATATATCCCACCTATGGAGGGATCTCTTTCCCTTTCAGGTTTCTCTCCTGTCTATCCCCTCTCCCTCCACGAGTGGGTAGGCTCTCAGGTGGACTTGGTCTAGGGTTCAAGTCTTAACAAGATGGTGGATGAGATGGAGTCCACCATGTGTCCAACCCACCACCCCTTCCACCAATCCAGTGAGAAAGCATGGAATCTTTCCCAGACACTCGTAAGGATAAAAAATCTTTCATCCTAAGACTTCTCAATCTTCCCCTTAAAGGTTCTTTCTTCTCTTAAACTCTTCTAAACTCTCCCCAAACCACATATTTTCTGTTTAATAATCACCCTCCCTTCCCTTAACTCTGCACAGCTACCACCACCAGCTCAGTGAAGGAGGGGCTGATTTCCACATGGGGAGGGTGCTGCACAACCACATTCTTCTCCACTTACAATGACTTGTAAGCCACTTTACAAAGTTCCCAATATACAACTTTGGTATACAAAGTCAAACCTGCTCAAACCTTCTGTCTACATGCTTCAACCCATTTCCATACTTAATTCCTTTTCATTAGCTCCTCTTGACTTTAATTCATACTATTGTGTCTAGAATCACATAGCTTATACAGATATATAAATCACAGATATGATTCCATCCCAAGCTTATAATAGTTGGCATTTCTTGATTATGACTGCTAAAATAATGGAAAAGGCAAACAGTTGTCCAAAAATCCCTTAGCCTAATCAGAATATTCCCTGTCCCTCCCCCCTTTCTTCAAATAGAGTGAAGCTGAATAACTTTTATAGAGGGACAATCCTTTCTGGGGGGGGGGGTTGATCTTGTATTCTTAAATCCTTATATGTCCCATAATTTTCTGTAATAACCAACATTACCAGAATCTAAACTGGTAAACTCCTGAAGCTTTGTTATATCATTCTGGGAAAAGATTAACTATTTAGTTTCTCCTATACTAGCATATCTTGGTAAGCACATTATATACTTTAGGATTAACTTGACTCTCTGATTACCTCTTTTTTTCAAATTAAAATAGAATTTCTTTCTATAATAATATTCACTATCTCTTTCTTGTTTCTTTTTATTTCAAATTAATGTCCCTTTGAACATTTATTTTACTAATTCTTCCTGAAGTAATTTTCTGTCTCTCTTAGTCCTTTTCTAAAAGAGAGTGGGGGAAAAACATTCTAGCACCACAGAATCATGGAGAACTGGGAAGAGAAGGCAACATAAACAGGGAAGGGGGGGCCCTTCTCATAATGCTAGAATAACAGGGTGAGTAGTTTGGCCTCCATAATCCATTCCTTTTTTTTTTATCAAAATAAAAACCCCTCTTTAAGTGCTCAAGAGACAACCTAGGAGTGAGGAGGGAGGGATCATATTATCTATTGTAACACAGGCAGAAAGCAGACTCAAGGGAAGAGCCAGAGAGGTAGATATATACTGCCTAAAAATCCAAAACAAAATGAGGCCACCCAAGGAACTCTTTAGGGGAACTTGCCAATTCCTCCTTTCCCTGTTTAAGAAATCACACAAGTAAATAGACATTCTAAACACATAAAGACAGACAAGGGAGGAATACAGATCACACAACATGCAACAGAATTTTCCAAACTGAATTTCAAAACACAGGCCAATGGCAAATTCCTGACATCTCAGGAATGCAGAGAGGGCTCTCCCTCCCAAAGGCAGACCAAATTCATTACAAAAATTAATCATTTTCTTCTTACTTTTCCTTTGTATTTTAGTCATATTTTCCTGTCTTGCCATGGGGGAAGGCTTAGGACAGGGTCCATCCTATTTTAAATATTGACAGAGACCTCTCAGGATCATATGCCCTTAGGTCCATGTCCCTTACACCCAAACCGGAAGGGGTCACCTCCAACCCTCAGTCACCCAAATGGACCCTCCAGGAATCTAGTGCCCTCAGATTCCAAGGTCTAGGTTTACCCAAATGGACCCTCCAGTAATCTAGAGCCCTCATATTCCAAGGTCTAGGTTACTGTCTTTTGGGTCTCTATGCATAGAGGTTTAAAGAATGCTCTTTGTCCTCATTGACTTCAGGTTCCTGCCATGGATTTGCTGTTCTCTTCCTACTGAGTCTCTCCGCTTTGGGTCATTTGCACAGAGGGGAAACCAAGGCTTCCCAGAAAATGAAAAACTACCAGAATGTATGGCAGCAGAGCTATTTTTCCAAGAACTAAGAAGCAGAAGTCCCCAATGGGCATGCTATCCCGAAAGAGCCCCCAAATTGTGTGGAACAAATGCCACTTAAATAAATTTCAGAGATCTCTCAAGGTATGAAGAGAAGACTTTATTCCTTTCTCAAGAAACGGGCCACAATCAATTAGAGAGATTGAGGGAAAAAAAAAAGGCCGAAGAATCACTTTTATCCTATCTTGATCCCCCCGCCCCCCAACTGACCCATCCTCTTTAATGAGGAATGTGGTTTTACAATCTAAACATATAAACTACCCTAGGGAAAGGGGCATAGAATTGAAACAAAGCAAAATGATCTAGGGAAAAGAATATAAAATTCAAACCAAAACCAGATTATCTCTTTAGTGCCAGGAATTGAATGATTCTCTAGACCACAATAGATAAGATGAAGTCAGTTGACTCTTCAACAATAACCCAGAAGTTTGCTTTGTCAAGGGAGGAGGGGCACATAGTTAACCAAATTCCATCTATAATATTTTACTGAAGAAATTTCAAAATTTTATCCCACACACACTTAACCATGATTGCTTCACATTCAGGGCCATCTCCAGTCATACTGATTCTTATCTGACCTTGGGACCTAGATGACTCTGGAGGAGAAAGTGAATGGTGACTTAGCACAGCATCCCCTCACTCAAATCCATTTCACTTGCTTGTCAAGGCAGCACCTTCCTGCTGTCATGGTCTTCTTCAAAAATGAAGGGCAAACATTATATTTTAATCTTGATCATTTGAAAGTCTATAATTGGGCAGCTAGGTGGTGTAGTGGATAGAGCTCTGGCCTTGGACTCAGGAGTACCTGAGTCCAAATCTGGCCTTAGTCACTTAATAATTACCTAGCTGTGTGGCCTTGGGCAAGCCACTTAACCTCATTGCCCATTGCCTTACAAAAAAGAAAAAAGAAGACAAAAGAAATTCTATAATCTAGTTTGGAATTTGGGAATAGAGTATTCAAATGGACTGACACCTCTTTCTTCAGTTATTTGTTAGAAAGAGAAGGGGACTTTTGGAAAATCCTGGACTCCTGAGAAGAGCAGTAAAGTTGGACCTATTTAAAGTCATTCATTGCATCTTATTAACCATATGATCTTGGGTTTCTTTGGGCATGACAATTAGATATTATATTCAGTGTTCTACACTATAAAGTGGGAATAATAATTGTGCTGTATATTTTAAGGGGGTTATTTATATTTAAGGGGTTATTGGTGAGAAAATACTCTTTTAACATTAAGTCACTAGAACATTGTCATCTGTTATTACTAGTATACTATCTCTAAATCATCTCATGGAGGTAAATAGAAAAGATTAATTTGTTCCCATTTCACAGTTTTAATAGAAACAGAGTTGTAATAATTGGTCCAGAGTTACAGTCAATTAATTAATTTTTTTTCTATTAGCTCAGATTTAAGGGTCTGGAAAGGTTGTTTTTTCACACCTCCCTTTTCTGATTTGAGCAAAGCCTGTCAGTGTTTATTTAATAAGTATGAAGTCTTTGGCTTGGTTGTCAGGATCTAAGCATGGATTCTCTCTCAGGATCCCAACGCCAAGATCATCCCTCTCTATTCTCTCTCCTGTCTTTATACTATTAGGAGACACCCTGCTTCCCAGACTAGGGACCAGTAATCAAGCTATGCCCTGAGCTTTAACAAGGCATCTCTCTTTTTTTTTTGCTGTTGTTGCAAGGCAATGGGGTTAAGTGACTTGCCCAAGATCACACAGCTAGCTAATTATTAAGTGTCTGAGGTTGGATTTGAACTCAGGTCTTCCTGAGCACCTCCTAAGTCAGGGCTGGTGCTCTATCCACTGCACAGTTCTAGCTATCCCACAATGCATCTTTGCATTCACCCTCTGCATGAACACTACTAAATCCTAGAATTGGCTCGAGTCAATCCCAGCTTGACACCGTAGGTATCACATTCCAGTCATGAAGCCCTGATTTGAATAGATTTTTTTCTAGCCAAATTTGTCTCATTCTTATTGTTACTCCTCACTGTGGACTTTTTGTTGAACCTCAACTTAATATGTCAAGGGTTAACCTTAATACCTTTGGTCTACTGGAACAGACTTAGGCATGTGTGTCCAATTTCTCTCCTTCAACAGCATAAAGACAGATTTTTTGCTTTTAATCTCTGTGAGATTTTTGGTTTTAATTTATTTTTCAGTTGACAGTTGGTGTATTAACCTCTTTGGCTCTTTGATCATTTATTTTCATAGTTTGACACCTTTATCCTTTCTGTCCAGTTCTTGTCTCTGTCCCAATTGCAGAGATATTTCTCAGAACCCATCTTATCTCCAACTGATGTCTAGTGGCTCAGAAGTGGGTCAAGGATGGTTGGAGCAGAAAGAAAACAGTGGCTTTCCTCTTTTCATGAAACTTGATTAAAAACAAACAAAAAAATAAAGCCCTGAAGGCTTCCCCAAGGTCATACAACTAGACATAATATGATTACATTAATTATCACATTATCAACTATATTATAATACATAATGATAATGCAATATTAACATATTGCTGTATTTTACAATTATAATAATGATTGTAATATTATTATGATAAAGTCTTAGGGCTTTATTTTGTTTTGATTTTTAATTTCTTGCAATCATACACAACTGATATTGTCTTTTTTCCTTTTGGAGGTTTTCCTTATTAGTCATTTTAATAAGAATAAATACACAGTCTAGAAGCCTAATCATAAACTGATTCCTAGAACAATGAGAACCCAGACTGTGTGTATTAGAATGTGGTGGGTATATGTGACACAAGGTTTTATCACTTCCTTTTTCCAGTTAACACAGATATCATTTAACTTTTTGTAAATTTTTCATGTAACTTGCCACCCTTTGCTATAATTTAGTAGAGAAAGATTCTAAAGGAGGATCTCTTCTTGATCTTTGATATGTTGAAATTACTGCAATAGTGTGCCAAGATCCTGTAAACTGTTGAGAAGGTATATAGAAGATTTCAATCCTCTTATTTATTTATTTTTATTTTTGCAAGGCAGTGGGGTTAAGTGACTTGCCCGAGGTCATATAACTAGGTAATTATTGAGCATCTGAGATCAGATTTGAACTTATGTCCTCCAGGGTTGACACTCTATCCACTGTGCCACCTAGCTGCCCCTCAATCTTCCTATTTTATAGATGAGGAAAATGAATCCTTCAAAGTAAAAAAAGTTCTCATCTTGCCTTGTGCATAAATACTCATTTTTTTTTGTATGCTAGAATCCACTTTAGACTATTAAAGGTTTTTAGATCTATGACACTAATTAACAAAGTACTGATGGGCAAGGCAGATTATTTCAGTGTTGCAGTTTGCTCATCTGCAAGATAGGGAATTCAAACTTATATTTTTTCATGCCTAAAGAACTTGTTGTGAAGACTAAATGAGATTTCAAAAAAGTCTTACTCTGTTTCTTCCTCCTAAACATCATTCTACTTCAATTGGGGAGGTCCAAGATGGGGATTATCACTGCAACAAGAGCTTCGAAATGGTATTTTAACAGTTTGTTACACTCTCATTTTACAAGACTTGTTCTCTGATTCTCATCTATATTTGTCTAAGGAATTATTTTGTCACATCTCTCACAGGACCTGACCATGACATGAGAGAATCTATATAATATCCAGTCCCAGAGGCTGTACAGACTTAAAACTCCAAAGCTATCATTTGGATCCTGCCAGCACAATGGGTGTGAAGGGTGGTTCTTAGACCAGACACCTTGTAGCACTATACTTTAGAGTGATAGTTCTGCCAGGAAATAATCTTGGCGTTTTTGGATTCCTTTTCAACTGGTTTCATTTGAAGTCAGGTAGGTAAAGATGAGTCAGATTAAAGAAAAGCCTTGAAGAGTAATGGATTTCTTGAACTAAGGGGCCTATAGAAGTTATTTTATGTACCATTTTACTGACACAGAAAATGTCCAATTTATTTAGACTGTGAGAAAAGTGAATTTGTAGCATTTCTTATACTGATTGTTTTCAAAGGGGTTGGAGAGAGTGCTTTTATACTCAAACCTAATTCATACCTATCACCTCACTCCCCTTCCATATCCACCCTCACATCATTTTAGAGAATAAAATTAATTCAGGAATTTATATGCTCCACAAGCATTCAAAAGGACACCTTTGAACTGGAAGATATAAATCACATGTCCCTTTTATCTTTGCACTGAAAGTATTTATTGGAATAATAAGGGGAAACTCTTCACTAGATCCTCCATGCTATGAAATCACAGGTTCAGTATCCATCTCATATACAAAGGTCACTTGGACACAAATAAATATGTACTTTTCCATCATGTTAGACTTTCAAGTAACTTCAACCACTCACATTCATTAGAAGTACTCAAAATTTTTAATTAATTTTTTAATTCAGCAACCACTTATTATATTCACTTCATGTTGTATACTGAGTCAAATATGTTTATATAAGACTTGATCCCTGAGTTGATCAGATCTCCTAGTCTGGTACCAAAGAATGCATGATAAATTTTAAAAAATAAATCTGTTTTAAAAGACTTTAAAAGAATTTTAAAAAGTTTTAAAAATAGTAATCACTTCGGGTAGAACACAGCAGACATAAAGGGAAGCAATAGTTAGATGCTAATGATGATGGCAACGGGGGGAAATTCCTATCTACTTAAATTAAGAGAAGTAAGTTTGTCTTTGTGTGTGTGTGTTTGTGTGTGTGTGTGTGTGTGTGTGTGTGTGTGTGTGTGTGTGTGTATCATTATATGTCTCTATATGACTGCCCTCACGGTTTAGTAACTCTGGCTCTTTCATAGAATAAAGAGATTCTTTTATACTGGTATTCTTTAATGTCCTAAACCTGTAGAGATTAGGTGCTATGTGTAGAATAGCAACAATGAGTCTGTGAATAAGATTGGAAGAGGATGGCTTTGAGGGAGTAGTTCAAGATTTGCTGCTAATAAGTGTGATTGATTGACATGGGAGAACATGGGCTGTCAGCTTGGGTTCTGAAAAGGAATCTAAGTGCTTCGGGATAATAGCAATTTGCACATGAACATGAAACTAGAAGAGAGGTTTAAGAGAACTAGGGGAGAGAGCAGCACAGTTTGTCTCGCTCCACTTGTATCCTCTTACTGCTCCCACAGCCGTCACCTTAGCTCAGTCTGTCATCATTTTCCACCTGGACTGTTGCCATGGTCTCCTGAGTTTCACTCTATTGCACCTCTCTCTTCTCTTCAGTCCAGTCTTCTCAGTTCATTTGACTTCCAAACACTCCAAAGGATAAAATCACATTAAAGAAAAGAAATGCAACTAGAAAGGAAAGCATTTCTAAATATTTTTTTGTTATTGTTTAATTGATTAGTGCTGTCTAACTCTTCTTGACTCCATTTGGAGTTTTCTTGATAAAGATAGGGGAATATATTGCTATTTCCTTTTGCAACTTATTTTACAGTTAAGGAAATTGAGGATAACAGAGTTAAGTAACAGGTAGTAAGTGTCTGATGCTGATCTGAACTCAGATCCTCCAGCCTGTAGGACCCAGCACCCTATCCACTGTGTCACCTAGCTGCCCATCTCTAGATACCACTAAAAAGAAAAACAAACAAACAATCATATAGACTCCCATGGAGTTAAAAAAAAAAGAAATATCAAAAGTGGGAATATTAGAAGATTTCTTTCTAAAAATACACAATGGGATAATGTTATTGTTGAGTTTAAAACAATAGGAGAAATTATGGTGGAAGAGAACTGAAATTCTATTGACTAGGCCTCATGTGCCCTACAGAAAAACCAAGTTTTCTGTGGAACTAAATTGCAGTATAGGTGGGTTCAACATAAGGGAAAGTCATAGTAGAAGATATAGTAAAATGTACCATATATCCTAATCAAATTAATGGTAAACAGAGGGAAAATAACTTCAGTAGTCTCTCAAGAGGAGGAAAACTAACAGTCAGGCTGTCACACAAAGTAAAAGCAAAAATTCTTAAAATGGAGATAAATAAGGAAGCAGTATTTTACTGAAAGGAGCATGAAAACAAACCAATGTTATAATTAAAATTATATGATTTGGAGTTCTTAAAATTAATAGAGGCAAAATTAAATGAATCAAGAAAACAGCAATATATTAATAACATTAGACTTTTAATTCTTTTTTCTTGACTTAAGGAATACTTAGAGCTGAAGAAATTGCTGGAGAAGTAAAGCTCAAAGACTCATGGCATCTGATAAATAGGATTCTGAAAGAATGTGTTTTTTTTCCAAGGATCACATTGAAGTTTTTTAGAAGTTCATCATGTGTTAGAATATGAAAATGTCATGAGCAAATGTAAAAGGACAGAAAGAATAATCACATCATTTTCAGATAGTAAAACTATAAAAATAATAATTATTTCAAGGAGCATAAAAGATACAGACACAAAAGGAGACCAATGGAATTCTCAATAATTAATGGATCAAAGAATAAATCATAGTCTTTAAAAAGTATAATGTTAATTTATGTTAGAAACCATATAAGGTAAAGGCATAGAAAGATCTTGGAAAATATCACTAAAAGTATCTAAAACCAAAAGCATCCTATGCAATAGGGATTCTCTAGAAGCATGCTCAGTAAATAGAACAATTAATTAGGATGTCCATTCTCTCCTCCACTGGGTGATACAATTCTAGAAACATTAGTAATAAAATAAGATGAAGGAATTAAAGGTGTAAAGATACTCAAAGAAGAGTTAAAACTTTCCTTATTTGTTGATGACATTAGTTTGTTTGGAAAATTTTCTTTTTTAATTTCCTATTTTCCATCAAAGGTATTGAGACAGTAACATCAGTAAAATATACTTCCTTGCCATGAGTCAACAGCATTTCTATTAGTAACTAAAAGGATTGTAAGCTTCTTGAGGATTTGGACTGCCTTTTAACTCTTTTTATATTCCTAGAACATAGCACCGTGTCTGGGACATAGTGGGTGCTTAAGAAAAGTTTGTTGATTGATTTATTGGAAGAGAAATCCCATTCAAAAGAACCATAAAATGGATAAAATATTTGGGTAGGGTCAACTTACCAACCAACCAAAGTACATAAAATATTGTTTGGATTTAATTATAAAATGCTCCTATAAAAAGGAAAAGTAAATAGTTGGAGGTCTACATTGTGCTCATGCTATACAAATCAAACTATCAATGAATTGCTTTATAGATCTCTGAGACAGTGGATAGAGGGCAATATTTAGTTAAATTGGTTAACTACAACATGGAAATCGTTTGACCCATAAAACCTTCCTAAATCTGGTACCAGACTATCAATTTATACTTATATAAGTCATCATAAAGTAACACATTCTAGTCAGACTAATTTGTTAGGTCCTTGAACATATCATTTTCTCAGATCTTCTCAATGTCATATAGCCTTTCATCACATCTGTCTTATCCTTCTAAGTTTGGCTCAGAAGTTGCATCTTTTCAGATATTTTATATCTTTTCAATTATTTGTGGACTTTCTCCATCCTTAAATTATAAGGCATTACTTACTTCTGTAAAACATTCCATTTCCCGATGGATAGTAAACTAATTTTTCATTAGTTTGGTCTTTTTAGTCCTTCTAGTCTGGCACAATCCCTTAATGTTCACAATACTTTATTTCTATTTAATTTTATTCATTAACCCATCTTTACCACTTTGCATGTTTCTAACAGAAACAGGGTGAGTAGACTGGTATTGTTGGTCCAGTCAAGACTAAGATTTTAAGTGGGGATGACTGGATTATGGATAATAAGAGATTGGATGGTGTTTAATTTTGAAAGGTCTTGAATGTCAAGCAAAGGAGTTTTACTTATAACAAAGTAGGGAGCCACTGAAGATTTTTGAGTAGAAATGATCTATTTAGATTGATACATAAGGAACATAAAAAGTGTATCAGAGACAACAAAATAGTAGTGTGATGGTCCCTGGGGCAAACAGAATACTCTCTATCATGCCCCAGTTAAGTCTCTAGTTAACTTAAGAAGATTATTATGAACAAGCTAAAAATCATATTTTTGGGGAAAATTTTTTTAAAAATAGAAATTAATAAACACCCAAAAAGAAGGTAAAAGAGAAAGAACATTTCCATATACAAAGTAAAAGTGAAAAAAAAGGATTAAAAAGAAAAATAAGGAAAAAACAGCTCTTGACTCTTATGTTTAGCTTGCTTTTTAAAGAACTGTATAAATTAAATAAATATTTTGCTTTGAAATCTGCCCTGCTTGTCTGTGTTTATCTCTGAATTTCATTGCTTTTTTTTTTGCAAGGCAATGGGGTTAAGTGACTTGCCCAAGGTCACACAGCGAAGTAAGTATTAAGTGTCTGAGGTCAATTTAGCACTCAGGTCCTCCTGATTCCAGTGTACCACTTAGCTGCCCCTATCCATTTTCAGCCAGTATATTTTTCCATTTTTTTCTGCATTCAGACTCCATAGTTTGTTTTTTTTTCCCCATCCTTATTTCTTTGACTTTTAAAATCTCTTTTGAGCACTTCTATGAGGTCATTTTGGATTTGAGACCAATTCAAAAACCCCTTTGTGACTTTACATGTATGCATTTTGTTGCTGTTTTCCTCTTCTGAAATGGCATTTTTATTAATCCATTTCTCCTGAATTTGACAATCCACTGTGATAAATCACTATTTGACCCAGGAATGTAGGTGTTAAAAGAAAATAGAGATTTAGTAAAAGAAGTTACCACACAGAGAAAGTGATAGAGAAATTAAGAAGAGATTAAAGAAAAGTTGCATGTGCTAATTAATCTTGGCATGCCAGCTGCCAGGTTAAGCAGAAAGTCTGGAAAAAGAGAGAGCCTGAGCCTTTCCTGAAATCTCTTTAAATTCCCCCTCAGGGTCCATGGTAAGAGGTGGTGACTTGAGGACTTGTTCAAGTCCCACATTGGAGACTGGAAATCAAGATGGAGTGTCTCAACTGAGTGACAAAGGAAGAATGAAGATCTTCTTTAATAGTGTAAACAAAAGATTTTCAAAATCTATTTTAAAATTGATTTCAATATTCTCCAATGCCTATAGTTCTCTTCATTACATTCCCCTTCAAATTATTGGGGACAGATTCTTGTAGACCTTTCAGTATCCATTTGGAGATGAATGCATAGCATTGAGACCTTCTTTGAGGCAGGGTCCAGAGAACGATTGTCTGGCACAGTTGGCTGGCATCCTGAAGAGGCTAGAGAAATGAAACTCAAGGGAAAAAATTGAGCAAGCAAAAACTAGAGAGACTTTTTTTTTACAGAGAAAGGTATTTAACAGAAGTACAATAATTAGAAAAATACCTATAAAGAGCAAGAACTATACAATCCCAAGTCTGTATCAGAATGGCTTTTCTTCAAAGCAAACAAGCAACAGTTTAGTCCCAGTTGATATATATATATATATATATATATATACATATATATATGTATATATATATATATATATGTATATATATATGTATATATGTAGCTAGAAACTTCTATACATAAACTTGTTTAACTAGCCAACTTCAAAATATAAATTATTATTTTCAGAATTTTTAAAAATCATTAGAACATCTTAGGTGACCTTAAATTTCTAGCATGTTATTGATTCCAATGCAATAAAACAATAGTAAGAACAACCAGGTATTCAAGTCAATTAACGTATGAGTTACTAAAGTATTACAAAATAATATTTCTATCATGAGCCCACAGATCTATCCCAGAAGGGATCATAATTTGTGATATTTCCTTTATTACCCCTTCTAAGCAATCAATGTTAATTCCAGGCTTTAACATTACAGTATTCACATAGCTTATATGTTCACAAGAGATTACCAAATATTGCAAATATAATTTCTTTGCTGTTACAAAAGAATATCACATAACTGATAAATGTATCTTACTCATCATTAAGTTACCTTACAGTGGGAACACACAAGTGCTATTTCTTCAGCTATCTATCAGAGCCTCCCCTCTCCACATCAGCAGTCTGCAAGTTATGATTAGAAAAGTCCACATTCTTGATTTCTTTAAAATTAAACATACATTACTAATTTACATTAAATAAAAAAATTCTTATTTAAACATCTCATTCCCTTTAGAAGAAGAGCAAAATCAATATTCCTTTATCTTTTCACTTTTGTCTTCTAGACCCCTTTACCCAGTTCCTCCAAGAATCCAGTCTCATACTTAGGATAAATTAAAAACTCCAATGCAATTCTTATTTGTTATAAATGCTAGCCACTGTTAATACAGTTTCTTACTTTCAAATAACAGATGTTAAGTAGATTTTAATTTCAGTCACACACACATATACATATACATATATTCCTTTCCATAACAATGTGATGAGACAAAAATTGTCACAAACTTTCTTCTTTTTCCAATAAAAGGTCTTATGATATGTTTGACAATGTATTATCAATATTAATTTAACATCAGATTTAATCAGATTACAAAATTTAGTACAGTAGGTTTCCCAAAAGAAATTAATAAATATCCCCGATAACATAATTACATATGATTCAGTATTCCCAAATTTAGTGACATATACTTTAGATCAATTATATTTTCTTTAATGGCACATGTAAATTCCCATATCTGTTACAGAACAATTTTTTTTTAGGTTTTTGTAAGGCACTGGGGTCAAGTGGCTTGCCCAAGGCAACACAGTTAGGTAATTATTAAGTGTCTGAGGTCAAATTTGAACTCAGGTACTCCTGACTCATGGGCAGATGTTCTATCCACTGTGCCACCTACCTACTCTTATTACAGAACTTTTAAATACTTTGAACTCAAGGTGACTAATTACTCTCCTATTTAGCGATTTTCTTTTTAACCACAAGATGGAGGTCTTTCCTATCAAAGGCTTTCTGACCCTCTTCAAAAGCTCTTGAGGGCAGACTGGAGAAAAATTTCCCACTTCTTTTTCAGGATTAATGAAACAAATGAACCAATAACTACCTTTTTTTCTAAATCCAAGAGATTACTTAATTAGTCAACATAGGCTGAATACTGTTGTGTCACAGGTATTTTGCAAAGGAATTCATAACACAAAAAATTACAACTTACACTTTCAAATGTAAACTTAAACTGTGCTTTTTATTTTTTAAGTTAAATGTGATTTACTAATTTGATTCAAAGGACAGGTATCTAGTCTTTGGAATTCCTAATTGAGGTCAAATGATATAAAATTACCTAGTAAAGAGGTAGGCTCCATTCTTATTAATTACTTAATTTTAACTTAGACTTTTTGAAATAATTAAATTCAAAGCCCAAACTAAAAGGAGTAACATTTAACTCAGTTAACTAACTACTTCAGATCTGAATTACACACATTCACACAGACACACACAGACACACACACACACACACACACACACACACACACACACACACAGACACACACACACACATACAAAAAGACAAACAGACCCCGACGAGTTTAGACACAGACAAGGATTTCAGATTTATAAAGTGAGATTTTTGGACACCCTGGCTGGCACTAAAAATCTCAAAGTATAGTAACATTTTCCTATCTCTCCAGGCTGCTGGAGAGATGTAAAAATGTCTGATTGATGTTTAAATACATACATACGCAAATATATTTATATTATTAATTTTGAATCATATTAATTAAGATTAAAAATAAAATAAAAGAATTTTTAGAATCAATTAAAACTTCTTGAGGAGCCTCATATGTACATTAAGATTTTGAAATAGGCGCGGGTAGGTGGCCCAGTGGATAGAGCACAGGCCCTGGAGTCAGGAGTACCTGAATTCAAATTTGACCTCAGACACTTAATAATTACTTAGCTATGTGGCCTTGGGCAAGCCACTTAACCCCATTGCCTTGCAAAAACCTATAAAAAAAGATTATGAAATATCCAATCTGTAGTTAAAATTCCTTAATATAGTCGAATGCATGCTTTAAGTTAATTTATAAAGTTCAAATCCAGTTATTCTATTACAGATATCTTGGTTATTAGCATAGGCTTAATTAAAAAATGAAATCTGAATTTCTTAGTCCCAGAAAAAGTTGATCCTGAGTCATGACAATCAATCTGCAGGCATCTCTTCCATCTCCTCTCAAGGGTGGGGCTTCCCTGGCCTGAGTTTATGCCTTTAGGGAAGGGGATTAGAATTATTACCTGGGTTGGCTGAGCCCCCTCCCTACTCCCCAAACCAGGAAGACAGCTCAGAGATCCCTTATTTTAAACAATGGTACTAAAAGAAGTTTCGGGGCGATCTTACCCTTCTGCAATGAAGCCATGCATTCCAGCTGGGACATAGGTTTGAGATCCTAAGCCCGAAAAAGTAAGATTCTTTTCTTCTCCCTGCAGAAGGTGGGGGCCACAGAAAGTGAGAGAGAACATTTCAAAGAGAAAGAGAGAGAAAGTACAAGTCCAAATATAAGAATTTTGCCCTCCATGATGAGGAAAACCAAGCCAGCCAGATCTATAGAGATCTCCCTAAGCTTACTGTGTAAAGTTTGCCAGCCTCCCTAAGAGGGCAAGGACACTGATTGGAATTTTATTCGGGTAAAACCTTCTGACAAAGTGACCCCTCCTTGCTCGGAGAGAGAGTGCCACAGCACCCCTCTCAAAAGCAGGCCTGCCTTATCACAGTGCCCACACACCGCCTCCCTCGCCATGCCAGGAGTCAATGGAGGACAAAGAAAGTGATGGAGTTTTGGCTAAGTCCAGTCTGGTCTGATCTGGGAAAAAGACTAGATCATAGTTCCTCCCACCTCATAGATGTCCAATCAGATCCAAAGAGATTGGTTGGGCAACACAACCTGGGGCGGTGTCTTCAGTATTGACTAAGTTTTCCCATGTTTTAATTCTAATAGTTATTTCCTAGACTTCTAGATAAACAGAGAAATTGGGACCCTTATTGCTGCATCCCAGACCTGAACTCGACTGTGGCTAAGAGCCTCTTCTTGACTTTCCAGCTCTCCTGGCTCTGCTGAGACATGTGAGGTAGACATTTCCTGAAGTTTCTCCAGTATATCTTGAGTTGAGAACTTGCTTCATGCTATTTTTTTTTTGTGGGTTCTGTCCTTCCTCTTGATCTTTTGTTACTTCAGAAGAAATTAGTTTTTTCTTAATGTAATAAAACAATACTTTGTTAGTCTGACTGATATTGCACTGAATAAGGATTAATTTCAGTAATATTGTTAATTTTGATGTTAGCATGGTCCAACAATAAACAATTAGTGTGTTATTTAGCTCTTATTTGAGATCTGTCATTATTTCTATGAAAATTACTTTGTAGTTGGATTGATATAGTTCTTATTTTTGTCATGGTCTCCCAAATAATTCATATACTGTGTAGTTGTTTTGAATAGGTGTTCCTCCTATCTATTCTTTGTAGGTTGTATTGCTAATATGTAGAAATGTTGATGTTTTGCGTGGGTTTATTTTATATTCTACAACTTTACTGAATTCATTAGTCATTGCAGTTGATTTTTAGTAGACTTTCTAGAATTCTCTGAATAAAGCATTATATATATGTGCAAAAAGTTATAATTTCGCTTCCTCCTTTTCTGTTTATTCTTTTAATTTCTTTTCTTAACTCATTGCCAGCATGAACATTTTCAATACTAAGTTGAATATAGAGTTGATAATAGATAGGCATACTCTACCTCTGAAATTGAAAAGGACTCTATTCCAATTATATGTTATAGAACCTTGATTTTAAAGTTATTATTTTGAGAAAAGGTTTATTCCTTCATGTATTTTTTAGTTTTCTAAAAACAAAAACACAAATGGTGTTCTATTTTGCCAAAAACTTTTTTCTGTTTTTATTCGTAAATCATGTGATTTTTATTGTTTTTTGGTTTTTAATATTGAGTGGGATAAAGTCTGAGATTTCTTCAGTAGAATATTATAGATTGGAAAATAGTTAACTATGTGTCCCTCCTCCCTTCACAAGGCAACTTCTGGAATATTGGTGAAGAGTCAACTGACCCCACCTTATCTGTTGAAGTCCAGATGATCATTCAGTTCCTGGGGCTGAAGAGATAATCTAGTTTCGGCTTGAATTTTAAGCTATTTTCCCTAGAGTAGTTTGCCAGTCTAGACCACATTCTTCATTAATGAGGGTGGGTCAGTGGGGGGATGGAATTGAGTTAGGATAAATGTAATTCTTTTTTTGTTGTGATAAATGTGATTCTTGGGCCTTTTGCTTTTGCCTCAATCTCTGGAACTGTTTGTGGCCCATTCCTAGAGAAACTAATAAAGCTTTCTCTTCATAGGTGTTCCTCCTATCTGTTCTTTGTAGGTTGTATTGCTAATATGTAGAAACGTTTATGTTTTGCGTGGGATTAGTTTGCCTGTCTAGATTGTAAGACCACATTCTTCATTAATGAGGGTGGGTCAGTAGGGGGCTGGAATTCAGTTGGGATAAATGTGATTCTTGGGCCTTTTGCTTTTGCCTCAATCTCTGTAATTGATTGTGGCCCATTCCTTGAGAAATGAATAAAGCTTTCTCTTCATACCTTGAGAGATCTTAGAAAGTTATTTAAGTGGCATTTGTCCCACACAATATGATTTATTTTCCAAAACTGAACCAACATAGTGTCAGTCCTATCTAGTCACAATGTGTTTCTGTAATCTTTTTGTTAGGATCTTATTTAAAGTTTTGCATCGATATTAATATTATGAAAACTATAGTTTGATTTTTCTAGTTTCTTTCTGTTGTTTAGGAATCAAAACCATATTTGTATCCTAGAAAGAATTTGTATTATTTCCTTTTATCTATTTTTTCAGCAATATTGGAATTAATTTTTCTATGAATATTTGATATAATTCACCTGTTTATGTGTTCCTGCTTTTTTGGGGGACATGGTAGAAGTGTTCATTTGTGACTTATTCTATATCATTTCTCTGAAGTAGAGTGTTTTAAATTCTATATTTTTTGTTTAATCTGGGCTTTTTATAATATCAAGCATTTATTAAGCATACAATATTTGCCCAACATTACTCTAGGAATATATGAGAAGCAAAAGATTGTTCTTGATCTCCAGGAAATTACAATCATTCATTTCATTTAGATGTCAGTTTTGTTGAAATAGAATTTGATGGCATATTTTCTAAAAATTCCTTTTATTTTTCTTAATCTGTAATGATTTATCCTTTTTCATTTTTGATCCTGGAAATTTAGTTTTCCTCTTTGTTTTTAATCAGGCTACCTAGTTAGTATCTATTTTCTTGCACTCTCCCTAAAGGAGGTTCTAGGTTTACTCATTCATTCATTTTTTTTTAATGTCAATTTTGTTCACCTTCTCAGGGATCATCTTTGTTAACTGCTGAATTCTTTGTTGCTGCTCCCTTCCCTTTGTGACATAGCCCTAAAACCCTTAAACCTTAATGGATCTCTGTGGTCTTCCTATGAAATTCAATACTGTGTCCATTCAATGTAGCTTCATTGATAGCCAGTGATTTTTTTTTTTTTTTGGTTAAAAAGATAATGGAAACCAAATGAAAGAACTAATCCTGCAGCAGGAGATTCTTAGGTTTCCCACAGTCAGGTCTTTTTTCCAATTGTTCTACTCTACACAAAATAGTGTCATATTTAAACTGAAAGTACGATACTAGGATTCCAGTGTGAGCTTCTTTTATTTTTATTTTTTTTAATTTTTGAAAGATTTTATTTATTTTGAATTTTATAATTTTTCCCTTAATCTTGCTTCCCTCCCCCCACCTGCCACAGAAGGTAGTTTACATGAGATTCTTTTAAACAAATATCTGTCTTTTACTTCCATTAGATTTGAATTGTGCAGTGATTAAGGGGAAGACTAAGCAAAGACAGGATCATCATTTATTCCTCTGTTGAGTGAAGGAACACTTTTTCAGGAATGAAATGATGCCCCCTGGAAAAAACTTGCACCTCTGAAAGCCTGTGAATTTATGATTTTCTTAAGATTATAGCTTTAGAGTAGTAAGGGTGATCGAAAATCTTTTAACCCATTTTCTCCTTTGAAGCCTTAAGAAACTTAAGCCTCAGAAATTTAAGTGACTTATTCAAGGTCACTAAGGTGATAAAATTAGAGCTAGAATATGAAACCAGAGGATAGGATAATAAATTCATATCTCCTTCCATATACTTCATTGTTCTTAAACAAGTGGATATTATCCAATAATTTTGGATTTTAATTTGGATAAATTAAGTTTACTTACAATGGTCATGAACAATCTTTGTAGCCTTGGAAATCAATCATTAGTTATAGCATTCACATTTATCATGGTTCTTCTGAAATAATTCCTAATAGCCATTATTATGAATTGTATACTTTTTATATATGTATTCTATAAAGTGTGTTACAGAAGAAAAGTTACCCAATTATTACTGATAATTTTTGTTACTAATAATAACCATCATTTATATAACATTTTAAGATTGGCAGATTACTTTTTTTTAGGATTTTGTGAGGCAAATGGGGTTAAGTGGCTTTCCCAAGGCCACCGATCTAGGTAATTATTAAGTGCCTGAGGCTGGATTTGAACTCAGGCCCTCCTGACACCAGGGTCAGTACTCTATCCACTGTGCCACCTAGCTGCCCCTGAAGATTGCTTTTTAAATATTACCATGTTTCCTCACATATAAGTTACACTTTAATTTTGGGAACTGGAATTAAAAAAATTTAATAATAAATTTATTGAACTCAAGTTTTCTTCATCATAAAATTCATATAACTTCTTATAACTGCTAAAACTCCATCCATTAGCTCCTCCTCCTCTGTGTTTGATGACAAATCACTGTCTTAGGAGAGGCTCTGCCTGCTCTCCTGCCTGTGCTCTGGTCTGAGCTTGACCACAAGCTCACCCTGGGCAAGTCTGTTCCATGGACACATACTTAGTCCATTCTGCTTCATGAACCTGAAGCACCAGTGTGTGTCCTCCTTTGAAGGGATTCTTTTCTTTTTCAATTCTTTGGCATCCTACTGAACCATCTTTGTGGACATAGGAATTCCAATGACCCTTGGCTCTTCAATCCATCTCTTAAATTCCTTCTCTAATTCAGGCCATTTAGCTGACTTGCCTCTCATGGCCTTCTTTTGCAGTGGCTTTCAGTAGGGTTTCTTCTTCCCATAGTCAGTCTCTGATTGTTTTCTCAGTTGGAGGGGGAACAAACCGATGTTCAGCAGCAGGATTTCCATTCACTTTTGCAAACTGGATCACTTTGAACTTGAATTCAGCAAGTATGAAAATATTTTCTGAGCCATTTCTGGTCAGAAACATGGCAAAGGTTAACCTAATATACTGGAAACTTGTGAACCAATGAATGCAAAGACAACAAGCACGAAAAAGCAGGAAATGCAAGTAAAAAATCTGCAACCACTTTATAAGATGCTCCCAGTTTTTAGACCCCAAATTTTGGTAAATTGACTTGCTCCACATCACACAGCTAGTAAGTGTCTGACTGGATATGAACTCAAGGAAGAGGAACCTTTCTGATTCTAAGCCCAATGCTGTATCCATTATCTGCCTTGAGAAGCAGTGAGAGGACTGCTATTATTGGAGCAGTTCAGGAATTGTTACACATAACAAGAAAGTATATGTTAAGGTTAAAGGAGAACAATGGTTAATTGAACCAGTTCCTATTCTAGGAAGGAGTCTGGGAGATTAGTCAATGAGTCTGAAAGAAGTCAATCTGATAATCTGATAATAATACATTGTTTGCATGCTATACATTGATCTAAATTGAATGTGTTGAGAGAGAAATCATACCCTTGAGAAAATAAAATATTAGTGATAGCTAAATTATGTAGTACCTAAGACACTTTTTTAAAAATAGCTGAAGGTTATGTGCTTTGGTCTTTGGTTAAACTCCATTGTTCTTTCTCTGCAGACAGGTGATATTCTCCATCACAAGTAGTCTAAAATTGTTCTTGATTATTGCATTGATGGAATGAGCAAATCCATTAAGGTTGTTCATCACCCCCATGTTGCTGTTAGGTTGTACGATGTTATTTTGGTTCTGCTCATCTCACCCAATATCAGCTCATGGAAGTCCTTCTAGGCTTCTCTGAAATCCCATACCTCTTGATTTCTAATAGAATAATAGTGTTCTATAACATACATATACCACAATTTGTTCAGTCATTCCCCATAAAAATTTAATTTTCAAGAATGAGTGGATCAAACAAAAAGTCATAGGAATAATCAAAAATTACATCCCAGAAAAAGCTAGCAATGTGACATAATACCAAAATTTATGGGATGTAATCAAAGCAGTTTTTAGGGGAAATTGTATATCTCTCAATACTTATATGAATAAAATAGAGAAATAGGAGATCAATTAATTGGCTTTGCAACTAAAAAAACTAGAAAAAAGAACTAATTCAAAATTCCCAATAAAATACCAAATTAGAAATTCTAAAAATCAGTGGAGAGATCAATAAAATTGAAATCAAGCTATCCATTGATCTAAAAATAAAGCTAGGTGTTGCTTTTATGAAAAAAAAAGCAGTAAAATGGATAAATCTTGGGTTAATCTAATTTAAAAAAAGAAAGAAGATAACCAGTATCAAATGTCATAAGGGTGAACTAATCATCAATGAGGAAGAAAGCAGAAAGAGAATTCATAACTATTTTACAGAACATATGACAATAAATTTGATTACCTGAGTGGGATGGATGAATATTTACAAAAATACAGACTGTCGAGATTAACATAAGGGGATATAAAATACTTAAATAACCTCATTTTATAAAAAAGACATTGAAGAAATCATCAATAAACTCCTTAGGAAAACATCTCCAGGTCCAGATGGATTTATGGGTGAATTCTACCCAACATTTAAGGAACAATGGATTCTAATTCTACATAAAGCATTTAAAAAAATAGAAGTAGAAATTCTGCCAAATTCTTTTTATGACATGAATATGTGGTTTATGTCTAAATCAGGAAGAACCAAAATAGACAAACAATATTATAGCCCAATCTCCCTAATGAACATTGATGCAAAAATCTTAAAATTTTAGCAAAGAGATTACACCTAGTTATTCTTATACCAGATAGGCAGGGATGGTTCAATATTAGGAAAACACTCAACATATATGGATGTGTAAATAACAAAGCCAACAGAAATCATATAATTATCTCATTCCTATTAAAAATACTAAAAAGTACATAAATATTATAAATAAATAAAATAAATTAATTATCTAAAACCAACAAAAATATTATATTTATTGTGGATAATACAAGAGCATTTTCAATAAAATCAGAGATGAATCAAGTATGCCCATCGTCACCATTTTTATTCAACAATAAAATTAGAAATGTTAGCTTTAACAATAAGAGAAGAAAAAGAAATTGAAAGAATCAGAATTGACAATGAGGAAGTAAAGCTTTCACTCTTGTGGTGGTAAACTTTAGAGAACCCTAAAAATCAGCTCAAAAAACTCCTTGAAACAAAAACTTCAGTAAAGAAGCAGGATATAAAATATGTCCACATAAATCATCAGTTTTTCTATATAGGAACACCATAGCCGAAGAGCAAGAGATAGAAAGAGAAATTCCCTTAAAATAATTGCCATCAACATTAAATACTTGGGCATCTACTACCTAGGACAAACTCAGAAACTGTAAGAACACAATTACAAAGTACATAAATAAAATTAGATCTAAACAATTAGAGAAATATCAATTGTTCATATTTAGGTCAAAGTAATATAATAATAATGACAATTCTACCCAAATTAAATTACTTATTCATTGTTATCCCAATTAAAATAGCAAATAACTATTTTTGAAAAGTTTTCTTTATTTCTTTATTTTGTTTTCCCTCCCCCCACCTCCCCACAGAAGGCCTTCTGTTAGTCTTTACATTGGTTCCATGTTATACATTGATCTTAGGTGAATGAAATGACAGAGAAATCATATACTTAAGCAAGAAAAATAAAGTATGAGATAGTAAAGTTACATAATAAGATAATGCCCCCCCCCCAATTTGAAGGTAACAGTCTTTGGTCTTTGTTCAAAGTCCATAATTCTTTCTCTGGTTACAGATGGTATTATCCATTGCAGATAGCCCAAAGTTGTCCCTGGCTGTGTGCACTGATGGATTGAGCAAATCCATCAAGGTTAATCATCACCTCCATGTTGCTGTTAGGGTGTACTATGTTCTTCTGGTTCTGCTCATCTCGCTCAGGATCAGTTCATGTAATCCTTACAGACTTCCTTGGGCTATATAAGAGGCCATTCTTTTCTTCATTTCTTTCTTAGCTGCCTTAATCAGGGAATGGTTGGTTCATCAATCAAATTGAGACCTAGGAAAGACTTACCTTAAAAAAGTCAAAGTCTCCCACTGCATCCAGGGCCATCTCCAGTCATCTTGATTTCTATCCGGCCTCTGGACCTAGATGGCTCTGGAGAAGAAAATAAGCCTGGTGACTTTGCACTACTTCACTTAAATCCAAGTCACTTGCAGGCCATGGCGTCACCTCCCTGATATTATGGTCCTCTTTGAGAAGAAAGAACAAAAAGCAACTGAAGTGGTTTGCCATTTCCTTCTCCAGCTCATTTTGTAGATGAGGAAACTGAGGCAGACAGGGTTAAGTGACTTGTCTAAGATCACATATCTTCTAAGTATGTGACATCACATTTAAACTCAGGAAAAATTTCTGACTTCAAACACAACACTCCATCTACTGTGTCATCTACCTGCTCCAGTATGCCTGAGGCTAGCTAAATATGAAGTACCATCAAATGTCTTTACTAATATCCTTAATATCTGGTACCAGAAGTGACAGAATAACTGGTTCTAGAGGTACCAGAATATGAATCCCAGACCAAAAAAGTGAAGTCATTGAGGGTGTAGCTTTTGTTCTAGAGAGTTCAACGGTAGAGTAAATGCCAAGGTTTCATGGTCTGGTGGGTACAGTGGGGTAGATGTCAAAAAATAAACCAGCCCCAAAATAATTACTTAGCCTTTTCTGAAATTTATTTGTGTGTGGAATTCTAGAATATAGGGGAAAAGATTTATAGAATCATATTATCATAGAATTTTTGGAACAGATCTTAGACACGAGCTAT
This sequence comes from Macrotis lagotis, assembly GCF_037893015.1. Lineage (NCBI taxonomy): Eukaryota > Metazoa > Chordata > Mammalia > Peramelemorphia > Peramelidae > Macrotis > Macrotis lagotis. Next base: position 280,182,175 of record NC_133658.1, on the reverse strand, counting down.
TACAAACCATACATAAAAGGAATATTCACTATAAATACCTGACAAGTGATGCGCTCTATAGATGGGAAGAAGAGAAGAAAAATGATAAAATAATATCCTAGTTTAGATCAGGTCAATAACATTTTCTTTTTTAAACTTCATAGAACAGGAATATTTGCTCATATTTTTCCATTTTTGTTCTCTTCTTTCTAGCCTGCATTTCAAAGATTAAAATAAATAAGGAGGGTTCCTTCTAATTTTAAATTATTTTGCTTTATTTCTCCCCATAATTTAATTGCTCACTGTTGACAGACTTGGGAACTAGGTGGAGGAGAAAAATGATAAAGCAGTGTTTGAAGCCAACAGGATCTAATGGAGGTAAACAGCAGGTCAAAGGACCAGAACTATAATTAGGAATTTTTCCACCAGTGATAATCATTATAAACTCAGAGAAAGTAGTCACAAAGATGCCTTTACCCATTATATACTCAAGAAGATATATAGCAACTCATGGAGAGAGACAGAGAGGTCTTTATTGAGATTGATTCCTTGTTCTCCAGTCTCCAACCCTCCCACTCCCAGTAGGGATAGTTTTGAACATTCATCCTCTTGCAAGTTTTTGAATTCCACATTTTTACCACCCTGCCTTCCATCCCTCTCCTTATGGCAGTAAACAATCTATTATAAATTATACATGGACAAACATGTTTAAGCTATTTCTATATTAGCAATGTTGTGAAAGAAGACTTAAAACTAAGGAGGGGGAAATGACCATGAGAGAGAAATAACATAAAAGAAGTTTTCAAAACTGAACATAGTATGCTCTGGACATGGATGTCATTTTTCCATAAGTCTCTTAGGATTGTCCTTGATCACTGAACTGTGGAGAAGAGTGTCCCTCATATTTCATCATCTCACAATGTTGCTGTTGTTATGTCCAATTTTCTCCTGGTTCTACTCGCTTATCTCAGCATCACTTCATGCAAGTCTTTCCTAGATTTTTAAAAAGTCTGGCAGCACATAATTTCCTTCAGAACAACCATACTCCTTAGCATTCATATGATTTGTTCAGACATTCCCTTTCTGATAGAAATACTCTCAATTTCCAATTCTTTGCCACTACAAAAAGGACTGCCATAAATAGTTTTGTGCATATGGGTCTTCCCCTCCTTTTTAATGATCTTTTTGGGATATAGATCTAGTAGTGGTGTTGCTCAATCAAAAGATATATATGCACAGTTTTATTTCCCTTTGGGCATAATTGCTCCCCAGAATGGTTGGCTCTGTTCACAATCCCACCAACAGTGAATCAGTGTCCCAATTTCCCTATACCCTCTCCAATATTGATCACTTTCTGATAGGTATGAGGTATCACCTCAGAATTGTTTTAATTTTCATTATTCTCATCAATAGTGATTTGTAGCATTTTTCCTATGACTCTAGATAATTAATTTCCTCATCTGAAAACTACCTGTTCATATTCTTTCATTATTTATCAATTGATGAATGACATATTCTTTTAAATTTCATTCAATTCTCTCTATATTTTAGACACAGTCCTTTATCAGAAACACTAGCTGCCAAAATTGTTTCCTAGTTTTCTGCATTCCCTTTATCTTGGTTGCTTTGGTTTTATTTGTGTAAAAACCTTTTATTTTTCCTCCATTCTATCTCCCATTATTTATGCTTTTCTTTCTCTTTTCCCCCTCATCACTTTTCACCAATGTTTTGCTTTCTGATTGCTGCTTGCCTCATTCTGCCCTTTCCCCTTTCCCCTCTTATTTCCCTATAGGACAGGATAAATTTCTAAACCCAATTGACAATATATGTTATCTTTAACCAAATCTGATGAGAATCAGATACTCAGTGATAATATGCTCCCTTTCCCCCTTGTATTGTAATAGGTCCTTTGTGCCTCTTCATGTGGTTGTTAATTATTGACTAATGCCTCCACCTTCTTCTCCAAGAATATTTCTTTTTTCATATTTTAATTGTTTTTACCCATCTTGTGCCCATGTATAACTTTTCTGACAGAAATAGAATTCTTCTTAGGCATTATTACATCACGATCAATTATACTGAAACTGTCTGTTCTGAGTATCCTACCTCCAACTGTCCAAATGCAAATACATTCCCATGAACCAAAGTAAATCATCATATTATAATAAATTTATAACCCACACTCTCTAATTATGTTACTTCAACTGTTCTAAGAGAAATACAGTTCTCAAGAGTTACTAGTATTGTCTTCCCATAAAATTATGTAGACAGGTAAGACTTATTTGCTCACAATTTATTTTCCTTTCCATTTACATTTTTACACATCACATTTTCCATTCAGTTCTGGTCTTTTTATCGGGTAACTTTAAAAGTCATTTATTTCACTGAAAGTTCATCTTTTCTCCTGAACAAATATGCTGAAATGTGCAGTGTAGTTGATTCTTGGTTCTAGTCCAAGCTATTTTGCCTTCAATGAGGAAACTGATAAGTCCTGCATAATCCCGACTCTGACTTTCCTACTATCCTACCTTCATTGGGCTAAATTTCCCTTTTTTACCTATGTGAGATAGGCATTTTCTGAAGTTCCTCCAAGGTATCTTGAGTCGAAAGATTGCTTCACTGTGTTTTTTTCTGTAGGTTCTGTCACTTTAGGGTCTGGGTAGAGGTTTCATTTAAAGTTGCTTTGGGGAAAACTCTGGGAGCTTTCTAACATTGCATCATTATCTTGACTCTGCCCCAAGAAGTTGGGTAGGATTGTTTAAAAAAAAATTCAGGAGGGGACTAAAAGGTCTTGAAGTCAATTTCCACCAAAGTCTCAAAACTTTATATGAGAGTGTCAGAACATCTATTGTTGGGCCCTAGTTATGATTACTTAGAACTAGGTTTGACTTAAGGCAATTCCCAACCCCCAACTAATTCCAGAAAATCTATATCATTTATAAAATATAGCTCTGGGGAAGATGCATATGGTTCCTTTTAGAGAAACCAGACACAACTAAGCCAATATAATTGAGGAAGGAAATAACAGGAGATAATGAATAAAATCTCAAATGATCAATTGTCTACCTTTCTCCCACAATTGTATGATCTTTTTGGGAATGAGGGATATTCGCTCAACCATCAGTGAATTGAAATTCTCCCTTACACTGCTTCCTAGAATATCCATGAATCAGCCAATTATAACAGTAGGACATATAGGTGCTTCTTAATGATATATTTCATTTTGGGAGATGTGTCCTAATCAAGAATGAGAGACTATACTCTGTGGTAGAACAGGATGGTTCTAGCAAAGATAGAATTGTGGGAAATTCAAGATCTCCTGCTAAAGGATTGTTACTTCAGCTTATATTCCGGAAGAATTTCAATTTAAAATTTTATTTTACTCCTACAATCTGTGGAAGGTTCATATCAGTACAGAGGCCTGCCCCCCCTCACAATTCTTGTCTATCTGAGTCCTCAGGCACAATAAACAGTTAAACTTTAAAAACAAAATATTAAAAATAAAGGACTAATATTAAATCAGAAAAAATAGTTTGGATATGAAGTTTTATTCTCTGGGATTTACCATTTACCTATAATAATAGACTGAGTTCATTCAAGTAATGACCAGCATTCACAGTCTTAATGTTCCTATTCCATAGGTAGAAGTTACTCTCATTAACTTAATCTACCAGAATATCAGCATAAATGGGACCTCATGATGCTACTAAGTATGCTTTGGAAACAGCTGAGAGCACCCACAAGTTTCTATAGCCTTGAGTGCACAGCTGGATTTCCATGGCTAATATTCTCAGATGCTTCCTCCTATGTACTCTGTACTTTACTAAATGTAATGGAACTAATGAGATTACCTAGAAGACTAAGATCTAGAAAAAGTAATAACAAAGTTAATTTGGAGGAAGTAAAGGTCAAGAATTTGAAGGGAATAAAATAAAAATGAGAAGGAAAAGAATCTAGCAGTATCTGATTTCAAACTGCACCTTGAAACTATGATCCTGAAAACAATTTGGTATAAGGTAAGAAATAGAGAGGTTTTTGCTCAGTGAAACATTTATGGTGAATAATTCATAGAAGCAAATAAACATAGCAACCTTCTGTTTGATAAATCCAAGGATTCCAATTACTGAGGGCAAAACTCAATATTCAGCAAAACCTTTGAGGGAACTTAGAAAAAAATCTGGCAGAAATTAGATAAAGATCAAACATTTCACAAGAAAATACTAAGAAAAGCTTCAAATGAACTCTTGATTTAGTCATAAAAATAACATTATATTCAAGTTAGAGGAACTTGGAAGAAATTATCAGATTCAGTACTAGAGGTAGATTTCATTATCAAAGTTAGAGAGGTTCACAAAAAGTAGAGTGTACAATTATTATTACATAAAATTAAAAAGATTTTGCACAAATAAAATCAATGCAATTAAAATTAGAAAATATGCTGGAATTTGGGCAATTAATCTTTGTAATAAATTTCTCAGATACAGATTTCTTGTCTAAGATACATAAGAAATTGAGTTAAATTTAACAAAATAAGAGCCATTCTCCAATTGAGAAGTAGTCAAAAATATGAATGAGTAGTTTTCAAAGGAAGAAATCTAAGTTATCAATAGCTATGTGAAAATAATTTAAATCAATAATAGAGAAATGCTCATTGAAATAACTTTGAGGTTCTACCTCATACTTATCAAATTGTTTGACAAGAAAACTGTTCCCCAATAGGTGTTAAAATATGATAAAGCCACTAAGTCTATATCTCAAAGGGAACAAAGACAGAAGAAAAGGACTCTTTTGTACAAAAATAATTATTTAAGCTCTTTCTGTAATGATAAAGTATTAGAAATAGGGCATGGTCATCAATTGAGGAATAGTTAAAAACATCATTATGCTACTACTCGTCTTTCATATCAAAGATGATCACACCAACCAACCAAGTGATTGGAGGTGTGAGTTGCACAATTATTTTTAATATAGTGAGGGACTTGCTGTGCAAAGCATCCTTCTCACTTGCCTTCATCAGAATTATTCCATCCTAGGACTTGATTTTTAGGAAACAGAAGTATTGGAGATGGACTGGCTACTATGGAAGTCTCTTGGCCTTAAATAGTTTCAATTCCTCTCATATCAATGAGGAATTCACGATTTGTCAAGAATACCGGGAAAGTACTACCCTATGCTAAGTGATGGTAATGTTTGACTTATACTTGATGGGCTAATTGGCAGTAAAATCTTTCCTCTCAGACCTTCCATCTTTGAGTTAGATGGCTGGAACTATGATGATATCTGATGATCAGCTCACTAGATGCTGCCTGAACCACAAGACTCTCCAAGGTGCAGGTCCCTGTCTTGGGGTGAACCCATTCCAGAGTGGTTCTGCCCTTCGCAAATTAAAGGGCACTCTCCCCAGGGCTCCCACTCACTTCTTTGAGATCAGTCATGATACTGCACTGGATGTCTCCAGGTGCTGGAGACCCAACTCCCTTTCAATCTGCTGAAGTTAAGGGAGGCCATCACATATTCTTTCAGAATGGTGCTTGCCTATCTCTATGGGTCCTACAGACCCATGTTCAACTGTTTTTCACATAGAACTCTTCTCCACTTTGGCCTTCAAAGTGGTGGCTGTAGCAAATATCCAAACAAGAACTTTGAATGTCGATTTGGAAAAACATCATAGTATAAGATGAAATATATCTGTGTTGTAAGAAATGATGGAAGGAAGACTTTTATGAACTGATTCAAAATGAGGTGATTAGAACCAGGTGAATAATTTATATAATAAAAGCAAAATTGTTAAGTTATAAAGATAATTAACTTTAAATGATTTAGGAATTCTGATCAGCATAATGTCCAATCACAATTCCAATTCAACAATCATGAGTTTCCCATATCACTGTCATTCCTCCTTCCAATTTTTCTTCCACCTCCCTTACTTGATTTTCAATATCTTTTTTGTGCTCTGAGACCAATTCATATTTTTCTTGGAGGTTTTAGATACAGGAGCTTTGACTTTGTCATCTTCTGACTGTGTATTTTATCCTCCATGGGATCAAAGTAATTATGGTCAGATTCTTTTTCTTCTATTGTTTGTTCATTTCCCAAACCTTGATCTTACCTCTTTGTTAAGGTGGAGTTCTGCTTCCATTGAGGAAGATTCACCCAAAACTTTTGAGGTTTTTGCAATGGCTTTCAGGACTTTCCCTACCCCCACCTCAATTCCTTCAAGATATTTTGAGAGACTCTGACTACTCTCCAGACCTGTGCTCTGCTCCATGGATGACCATAAACAACCCCCTCTGCCCTAGAATAGTGAGGAAGGTCCCTGCTCTGCTATGGCAGTATGGAGCCCCAGACTGTGACCTGATCTGAGTATGGGTAAAGCAACAGAGTACTCACCCAGGGATAGCAGAAATACCTCTGTTGTTTCCTCAGACCCTTAAACTGTCCTTTGCCTGATCACTCAAAAAGCAGTCACTGGGTGACTTTCCAGGTTCACTTAAGGTTTTTCTGGGGCCTGTGCTGGCTTAGGCTCCACACCAGTTATGATGGGGCAGAGTTTTCCCATTTATCTTTCAAGTTGTCCTTGGCAATCTCTGGGCTAATAGATCTTGAAACTGCTCTCACAACCACAGACCCAGGCCCCCAGGGACTATGGGCACCAAAGCCTGTTCCTGGATTGCTGGAGCAGGTTTGTTCCAGCAGCAGGTGTGATCTGCAGTGTACTTTGGCCATTTCCAACTTTGGTGAATTTTCCAAGTTGTCATGGATTGTAAAATTGTTTCAGTCAATCTTTCTGTGGATTCTACCACTCTAGAATTTGATTAGAATCATAACTTAAAGGTATTTAGATTAGTCTGGGAGACAGCTTCTTGGGTTTCCTGCCTTCTCACCACTTATTTGCTTCCATCTCCCACTAGAAATATTTTAAAATGAGTTTTTTTTTCTTAACTTCTTAAGGAATAGGAAGGAAGGGGGAAAAGGAAAAGAATTTAGACTTGAAAATGAAATAAAATTGCATTTCAAGTGTCCTTTGTCAATCTAAAAAAATTTCTTTTAATCAATGCTTCAGTTGGCTAGCACTGAATTCCTGAAAGTATGTAAAAATGTCACTTAGCAAGACTGGAAGAACTGAATGGAAGTCATGGCCATTATCACGATTTCTAGAAGTCCCCAAATAACAGTTTTCCCTAAATACCCATGTACTCTGCACACACATATTCAAATACATCAATTAACAAAAAGTAATATATGGCAGCATTTCATATACTCCTTCCTCATTTCAATTTCTCCTTTCTTTCACATCTGATCTTGACTCACCTTCTACATAGGCCTTTTTCCTTATCATGCAAGGTCTTTCTTCTCTACCACATTTCCCTTTACCAAATTACCTCATTTTTTTGTATATACTTACATATGTACATAATGAGTAGAATGTTAAGTCGGAGCTAAGGAATGTTTCACTTCTGTCTTTGTCAGCCTCACACTTGTTAACAAATAATAAATGCTTGTTAATTCAATTGATTAACTGTCTCATAACTAGGATTTTCATCATTCAATGGTGTTAAAATGCATCAGAAGAGTCTTCTAACTTTATTATCTTAGTAGGATATAACGTTCTTGTGGGAAAATCTTTTTGATTTTGTTAATTTTTTTCCTTTAATGAGTAACACAATATCTTACACAAATGGAGATTTAATAAATGCTTCTTGAATGGAATACTCTGGCGTTTCCACACAGGAAAAGAGACTAATATGTTTCTCTATAACTAGTAGACAAAAGGAATCCCTGAAAATTTTTGAGAAGAAAGACTAAATAGATTTTGCCTAAGAAACCTAGGGCTTTCTTAGGGACAATAAGTCAGAGAAAGCTCAGGAAGATCCCAGTGAAATAGTAGCATAATGATAACAACCAACGAAACATAAGACTTTCATATTATTGAATTCCTTTGCTGCTACTCCTTTTTTCTTCCAGATTCCTTCTAAAGTTTTCAAGAATTAGAATATGCCCTTCCTTCAATCTCTTTCTCATGTCCCAATTGTAGGTCTCACCTTGGCTAGTAGAAATAAGTTGTTCATAGTGAATAGATCTTGAAATAAGAAAAAAAAAGAATTAATCCTGAAAGAAGATACTCTTGGATTTCAAATAAACCTGTCTTTGTAAAAACAATCTTAGTGCAAACCCCTTTTGTTATTCCTTTTTTTTTGGTACTTATTTTATTTTCAAGTCAGGGAACAAAACAAACATTTCCAAAATATAGTACAATAAAGATGATTATACATGATACTGCATATCTAACACGTACAACTTATAATTTCCTCCAAATACATAACAAAGTTATCATGTTAATTTATTTTTCCCTTTTTTATTTGCTACTTACTCTCATGCAAAGTTGCCTACCATTAGATACAAATAAGTATATGTGCATACATGTATATGTATTTATGTGTGAATGTGTATGTGTGCATATATTTCAAATTATTCTATACATCTATGAGTTTTCTCTGTATGTAGATATTGTCTCTCTTCATATGTCCTTTATTTTTATTTCCGTATTTATAATGGTCAAAATGATTTCGTCACTCAAAGTCTTTCTTTTTTTTTTGAGTATTTGATTTAATTTTTTCAATTACACACAAAGATAGTACATAAGAAAATGAAATTCTTATATGAGTAAGTTCACTCGAGCCTGTATGAGAACATGTCCTTCCCCCCTGGAACATGTCCTATGTGATTTGACTGCGTTCTTAGAGTCCCAGGAACTAGCCATTCCTTGGAACATAAACAGCACTGTAAAGAACTGGCTATTCTCTCAGTACTGACCTTAATTATGTTATGTCTTGAGGCCCCATATGACATCTTCCTAATGTCATAACACTTACTGACTTCCTATGTTCATGATAAGAACTCTGGGATCCTTTCCAATTGAATTTGGCAACAAACTTTTGTTCTCCCCTAATAAAGATCCTGAGACTCTAATCATATAATAATAATAATAATAATAATAATAAGAAGAAGAAGAAGAAGAAGAAGAAGAAAACGAAGAAGAGGAAGAAGAAGAAGAAAGAACAAGAAGAAAAACAAGAACAAGAGGAAGAAGAAGAGAAGAAGGAGAAGAAGAAGAAGAAGGAGGAGGAGGAGGAGGAGGAGGAGGAGGAGGAGGAGGAGGAGGAGGAGGAGGAGGAGGAGGAGGAGGAGGAGGAGGAGGAGGAGGAGGAGAAAGGAATTCCACCCAGGGAGAAGACGTTCTGTCTGTGGCTCTCCCATTCGGGACTGGCTGTTGAATCGGAATTCTCCAGCCAAGATGATAGGCGTTGGTGCTTCCCCGAATTAATGATGTTTTCTCTATCTTTCTCTTTTACTTTTCTTACAATATTATTAATCCTTTCTCATATATATATATATATATATATATATATATATATATATACACACACACACATATATATATATTATTTGCTATATAGAATATTATTGTAAGCAATCTATTCCTTGCATTATTAAAATACTTTTGTTTTCAACTGTGTGAGAGCATCATTTACAGGAATGAATCCGAACCTCATTAAAATCCCAATACAGATAGTTTTCATCTTTTTTGTAAGCTTTTGATTTCCACATTTTCCTACCTCTTTCCCCTGACTCCCCATGAGAGTGAGCAATCTGATTTGTTATATATGTGTAATCATGTTTAACATATTTCCATATAAGTCAGGTTGTGAAAGAAGATTTAGAACTAAAGGAAAAAAAGTGAGAAAAGGGAAAAAAACATAAAGCAAATTTTAAAAAGTGAAAATAGTTTTCTTTGGCTTGCATTGTCTCCATAGTTTTCCTCTGAATGGAGATGGTATTTTCCATCACAAATCATTTCTTAAAACAAAGTTGCTGCTTCTATATACTTTATTCTCTTGGGTTTTGTTCATTTTGCTTTTTATCATTTCTTATAGCACAGTAGTATTCAATCACAAGACATCATAACTTGAATCTGCATTAGGGCACATATACTATCATGAGAATTTCTTTAATGATTGTCAGGTGTTGTTATGCTAATATTTGGTTTATTCAGAGTTATAGGTGGTATTGGTGCCAAGATGATTTCAAATTAGATAATAATTAATAATTTATTATCACCACCCTTTCCCACATACACAATAATGAAGTATTCTAAGTCAATCAGATATCTGAAAATTTAAAGCAAATTTATTATATTCTTGACTCTTCCTTGAAGTTGTTTGTTAATTATAAGAAAATTCAAGGGGATCCATTCTGGAGGATGTAGGACAAATAAAATAACTAGATCTAAGTGTAAAATGGACATTGGATTCATTTTGTAGTGAACCATATATTTAGAGAAGCAGCATCTACTTCCTTCTAGCTGCTACCATCTTCTAATAACAATATCATTTCACTAGTTTATAGTTATAGGATGACTTAGAAGGACTGACCAAACCATATCAAGCTGCAAAGAACAGATCAAACACTATGACCAAGTGGGATTTATATCAGAGCTGGTTCAATATTAGGAAAACTTTAAGTATAAACTGATCATGTCAATAACAAGACCAACAAAAACTCATAATCATCTTAAGAGATATAGAAAATAACTTGAGACAAAATAAAATACTCATTCCTCTGAAACACTAGAAAGCATGAAAATGAATAGAGCTTTCAGTAAAATTTTAGATAGAAACCAACAAGATCTAAAATACACAATAGTTCAAGGTCATCAGCAATCTAATTTTTGGCAAATGCAAAGATCCAAGAGTTTAGGATAAGAGCTAATTATCTGATAACAAAACCTTCTGGGAAGACTGGAGAGCAGACACACATGAATGTATATAAATTCATACACATGTATATGCATACTTATATACATACATATACATATGTATCTACATTTTTCCTGTCTATATATACACCTACACACATATATATCCACACCAAGATAAGTTCAAAATGAATATATGTTTTAACCATGAAGTATGCTATCATAAGCAAATTAAGGGAACATGGAATGATTTACTAGTCAGATATATACAGAACTAAACAAGAGATAGAGGAATATGAAACTTTATATTTTCTCTTTCTTTTAATTAATTATTTAATTATGCATATTTTTGTGTTACAAAATTTCCTTTCCACCCTTCCTTCTCACTCCCCTCCCCTTAGCAGCAAACAGTCAGGTTAGCATTGTACATATGTATATTTGATAAAGATGTTCTCAGATTAGTTGTTTTAAGTATGAGGAATTAGGATTAAGGAATTAGGATTTAGTATGAAGAATTAAGAGATACATAAGAGATACTTTTTTACATAGTGTTCATCAGATTTTGAAGGATTTTTTATGCTTGTGTGCTTTGTATTTCTTCCTCTGGATAGGGATAACATCATCCATAGCTGGTCTAATACAGTTGTCCTAGCTCTCTGAACTGCTAAAAGGAGCTGTTTCCATCACAGTTTTTAATCTCATAATGTGGTTGTTAATGTGTACATTGATCTCTTGGTCTGATTACATTAAATCACTATTATTAGATAAATGAAAATTAGAGCAAAGTAACAGTTCATAGTTCTCAGATTGGATAATATGACAGGGAAGAAAAATGATAAATGTTTGAAGACATGAGAGAAATCTGGGAAACTAATGCATTGTTGATAGAGTTATAAACTGATTTAATAATTCCAGATAGCAGTTTGGAAGCCCAACAAATTTTAAAACAATGCATACATTTTGCTCTAGCAATACTACTATTGGGCTCGTATTTCAAAGAGATGAACAAAAAGAAAACCTAATAGGAAAGGGTACAAAAATATATTTAGCAGCTCTTTTTTTGATGAGAAAGAATAGGACATTAAGAGAAATACTTATCAATTGGGGAATGACTGAACAAGCTAGTATATGATTGTTATGGACTACTGTGTTATAAAAATGATGAGAAGGAAATTTTCAGAATAATTTGGAAAGGTTATTGATGCAAAGTAAAGTGAGCAGAACCAGGAGAACAATGTACAAAACAGCAATATTGAATGACAATCAATTGTAAATGACTAAGTTATTCTCAACAATATAATGATCAAAAACTCTTCCAAAGGACTTAAGGTGAAAAATTCTGTCCACCTTCAAAGAAAGAACTGATGGAATCTAAATGCAGATCAAAGACTAATATTTTTACTTTTGTTATTATTAATATTTTAGCATTTTTGGTCTGTTCTTTCTCTCACAACATGATTAATCTGAAAATATGTTTTCCGTGACTGCACATGTATAACCTGAATCGAATTGATTGCTTTCTAAGGGAGGTGGGGAGGAAGAGAAGAAAGGAGAGAATTTAAAACTTAAAAAAATAAATATTAAAAATTGCTTGGGGGTGGCTAGGTGGTGCAGTGGATAGAGCACCATCCCTGGAGTCTGGAGGACCAGAGTTCAAATCTGGCCTCAGACACATAATAATTACCTAGCTGTATGGTCTTGGACAAGTCACTTAACCTAACCCCATTGCCTTACAAAAAAATTGCTTTTACATGTAGTTGAAAAAAGAAATATTAAAAAGAATAAATTATATTTCAGAGTCTATTCACTAGTACAGGTTCTAGCCTCTCTTAATTAGCAATTCTTTTACCTCTTTGTAATCTTGGATTGCAATTCAGGGATAGAGAGGAGCACTTGAGTAAGATAACAAAGGAGTAATCATGACTGCAAATCCAAGGCAATGGCAGCTCTAACAGTAGATTACCAAGGCCCTTACTGGATAAATAACAGAGTATAGAATAGGAGAGCAAGACCATACTTGTCCCAAGATTACACCAACTTGGAAGTACAAACACCTTACAGATCCCCAGATCTAGCTTTGAAAACAGCAATACAAAAACCAGAAACTTGGAAGAGTGCTTTCCCATCCCCAGATAAACAGAGCCTATCTTTTACTTAAAGTTCAAAGTAAAAAAAATTAGCCAGAAAAATAAGCAAACAATAAAAAATTAATGTGATCATAAAAAAGCTACCACAGTAGAATGGAATATTAAGACATTAATTCTGAAAAACATAATATTCAGAAAAATGTAAAAACAACTACAAACAAAGAAAAAAATTCTAATTAAATTCAAGACCACCAAGAATTTTGGTAAGAGTTAAAGAAATAGATAAGACTGTTAAAGGAAAAATTGGAAAACAAAAACAATGATATTAGAAAATAATGAAAAGAGAATTAGAAGCTTGGTAAAAGAGGCATAAAAATTCACTGAAGAAAAGAATTCTTCTTTTCAGTTTTTTTTACAAGGCAGTGGGGTTAAGTGATCTGCCCAACATCAAACAGCTAGGTAATTATTAAGTGCCTGAGTATAGATTTGAACTCTGTTACTCCTGACTCGAAGTATCGTGCTCTATCTACTGCGCCACCTAGCAGCTCCAGAAAACAATTCTTTAAAAGTGGAAGTATCCAAGGGAAAAGAGATATAAAATCTTAATACAAAAAATTAAATTTTAGTTGGGCAATTAAATTATGCCAAATTAAATTAAACCAAATTAAATTAGGCAAGTGAAAGGTAATGATGATGTGTGGTATTAAGAAAAAGTAAAATAGAATCAAAGGATGAAAAAGTAGAAGAAAATGTAAAAGATCTCATCTGAAACACAAATGACTTGGAAAATACATTGAGAGTTAATTTGAAAATTTAAGAATTATTAAATTACCTGGAAACCATAAACAAAGAAAGTTGAGATTTATATTTCAAGAAATTATCCATGAAAAATGCTCTGATATCTTAGATCCAGAGGGTAAAATAGAAACAGAAAGAATCCATCAATCACCCTTTGAAGGAAAACACAAAATGTTTCTTCACAGTGATGCTATTGCCAAATTCCAGAAATTCCATGTCAAAGATATAATACATCAAGAAACCAGAAAAAAACTTCAGATATTCTAAAGCCAAGGTCAAGATTACAGAAGTTTTAGGTACTTCCTTATTACATGATATTCTGGAAAGTAAGGTGACTAGCATTAAAAGCAAGAATAATCTAACCAGTAAAACTGAGTATAATTCTTCAAGGGGAAAAATGACATTTAATAAAAACCCTTTTAATAATTCCTAATGATAAGTCCAGATTTGAAAAGAAAATTTTACATTAACAGCAGCATAAAAGGGAAAGATGGAAAAAATAAGCATAAGGTTCTTAATAAAGTTAAACTATTTAGATTCCAAAATGGAAAGATGATAATGATGAGCATGTACTTGTATGTTATATTAATGTATATAATATTAGGAAGTTAAAAGGAATTTACATAGAAAGAAGACATGGATATAAGTTGATTATGTATGAATAATCTAAAAAATGAAGGAATGATAACAAAATGTCCTGGGAGAAGGTGAAAAGGGATAATCAGAATGGGACAAATTTTCTCATTAAAAAAGTAGCATTCAAAGAAGAGTCTTTACAGATTATAGGTAAATAGGGGTGGGTAGGCAATGTTTGAGCCTTGCTCTCATTGAAATTGTTTCAAAGAGGAAAGAACACACACAGTTGTGTATAGAAATATAACTTATTCAATAGAGGAAATAAGAGGGGAAGGGGAAAAAGAAAGGAATGAGGGGTGATCAAAGAGAGAACAGATGAAGGGAGGCAGATGGTTAAAAGGAAAACAGAATTTTTCAGAAATACCACTGATATTTTTTCGCCCAATTACTCATAAATTATTTTTAACATTCTTTTTGCCTTATTTCCATATATTTATTTATACCCTTACTCCCAGCCAATTCCTTTCTCATCCTTTGACTCCAGCTTTTCAATATATTATCCCTTCAAATTCAACTACCACTTGTGTCTTGTCTCTATATATAGATATGTATATGTGTTTATATTCCTTCTAACTGTCCTAATAAATGATTTATTAGTATCATCTTGCCATGCAGAAATATAAACAGTTCAATATCATTAGGTCTCTTATGATTTCTTTTTCCTGTTTACCTTTTAATTCTTCAACTGAGACTTGTATTTGAAGTTCAGATTTTCTGTTTTGCTCTCGTTGTTTCATCAGGATAGTTTGAAAGTCCTGTATTTCATTGAATATTCATTTTTTCCCTTGAAAGGATATGCTCAGTTTTGCTAGGTAGTTGGTTCTTAGGTGGAATCCAAACTCTTTTGCCTTCCAGAATAACATATTTCAAGCTCTATTATTCTGTAATATAGAACTGCTAAAGCTTATGCTATCTTGGCTATGAATTCATGATATTGCAATTGTTTCTTTCTGAATGCTTGCAATATTTTCTCCTTGTACAGGAAGCTCTGAAATTTGACTTTAATATTCCTGGCATTTTTTATTTTGGGATCTTTCATAAGGAGATTGATCGATTCATTCAAATTCTATTTTTCCCTCTGCTTCTAGAATATCAGGTTGGGGATATTTAGGTGGTGCAGAGGATAGAGCACTGGCCCTGGAGTCAGGAGGTCTTCCATTGAAGTCTAGCCTCAGTAATGTAATAATTTGCTGTGTGACTTTGTGGAAGTCACTTAACTCTGTTTTCTTGAAACCATCCCCCCCCCCCCCCCAACGAAATAGAATGTCAGGTGAAGTTTTTCTTGATATTTTCTTGTAGGTTGACATCTAGGCTCTTTTATTGATTCTGGATTTCCAAGTAGTCCAATAATTTTTAAATTATTTCTCTTGATCAGTTGCTTTTTTCCAATGAGGTATTTCACATTTTCTTCTAATTTTTCATTATTTAGTTTTGTTTTATTGTTTCCTGATTATCACATAGTCATCAGCTTTTCTTTGCTCCATTCTACATTTTATTTTATTGTTTTTAAGAAAGATTTTATTTATTTTGAGTTTTACAATTTCCCCCTACTCTTGTTTCCCTTGCCCCACCCCCCACAGAAGGCATTCTGTTGGCCTTTATATTGGTTCCATGTTATACATTGATCTCAGCTGAATGTGATGAAAGAGAATTCATAACTTTAAGGAAGAAAAATAATGTATGAGATAGTAAAATTTTGTAATAATATACCTTTATTTTTCTAATTTGATGGTAATAGTCTTTGATCTTTGTTCAAAATCCATAATTCTTTCTTTGGATACAGATGGTGATCTCCATTGCAGATAGCCCAAAACTGTGCTGGCTGTTGCACTGCAGGGATTCCCAAGTCCCTCAAGGTTGATCATCATCAAGGATCTATGGTTCCTTGGTATTTAAATTTTTAATTTCTTGCTGCTTACAGGATTTTTTTTTCTTTTATCTGATTGTTATGTAATTTTGTCACAGCATTCCTTGGTGCTTTCATTTTACGCTTTCTTTATGGAGGGCATTGATGTATTCTTTCAATATCTATTTTGCCCTCTGGTTCTATGATATCCGGGCAATTTTCCATCCATAAATGCCAAAATATAAAGTCCAGGCTTTTTTTTCTTTTCAGTATTTTCATGAAGGCCTATAGTTCTCAGGTTGTCCCTTCTTGATTGCTTCTTAAGGTCAGTGGTTTTGCTGACTAGGTGTTTCATATTTTGTTCTATTTTTTCGTTCTTTTGGTTTTGTGTAATAGAATCTTGTTTTCTCTTGAGGTAATTAGTGTCCACCAATTCCATTCTTTATTTTATAGAAGAAGAATTTTCTTCATTTCTCTATAGCAACTATTTTTCCAGTTGGTCAATCATATTTTTGAAGTAGTTTTCCATTTGTCCTAATGTTGTATTTGCCCAACAGAAGATCTGAGAGTCTTATCTCCTTTTGTATTTGTCCAATTGTATTTTCCAGGGATTTGTTTTCTTGCTGAAAGGTATTAATTTTCTCTTGAGTTTCTTTTCACAATTTTTTTTCCATTTGATTTTTTTAGAGTTTTGAGGTTTGAGTTTTACAATTTCCCCCCATTCTTTTTTCTACCCCTCATCCCGCACAGAAGTTATTCTGTTATTCTTTACATTGTTCCCATGTTATACATTGATCTCAGTTGAATGTGATGACAGAGAAATAATATCCTCAAGGAAGAAAAATAAAGTATGAGATAGTGAAATTATATAATAAAATATTTTTTTCCTATTTTGAAGGCAGTAGTTTTTGCTCTTTGTTCAAAATACATAATTCTTTCACTGGATACAGATGGTATTCTCCATTGTAGATAGCCCAAAATTGTTCCTTGTAGTTCTGCTGATGGAATGAGCAAGTCCATAAAAGTTGATCATCACCCCCATGTTGCTGTTACGGTGTTCAATGTTTTTCTGGTTCTGTTCATCTAGCTCAGCTTCAGTTCATGCAAATCCTTCCAGGCTTCTCACAACTCATGTCCTACCTGGTTTCTAATAGAACACTAGTGTTCCATGAAATAGATACACCACAGTTTCTTATGCCATTCCCCAAATGGAGGACATTCACTTGATTTCCAATTTTTTGACTCCACAAACAGGGCTGCTAGAAATATTTTTGTACAAGGAATGTTTTAACCTTTTCCATCATCTCTTTCAGGTATAAACTCAGTAGTGGTATTGCTGGATAAAAGGGTATGCACATTTTTCTTGCCCTTTGGGCATAATCCCAAATTGCTCTCCAGAAATGTTGAATGAGTTCACAGCTCCACTAACAATATATTAGTGTCCCAGATTTTCCCCATACCTTCCGAACATTTGTCATTGTGCTTTCTGGTCATACTGGCTTGTCTGAGAATTGTGAGGTTGTATCTCAGAGATGCTTTAAGTTGCATTTCTCTTATAAGTATTGATTTGGTACAATTTTTCATATGACTATGGATTGCTTTGATTTCCTCAGGTGTAAATTGCATTTCCATATCCTTTGACCATTTGTCAATTGGAAAATTGCTTCTTTTTTTTTAATTTACCTCAGTTCTTTGTATTTCTTAGAAATGAGTCCTTTGTCAGATATACTAGTTGCAAAATTTTTTGATCTTGGTTATGGAGGTTTGGTCTGTCCAAAAGCTTTTTAATGTAATGTTTTCGAAATTGTTTTTAATGATGTTCTCTAACACTTCCTTGGTCATAAACTACTTCCTTTCCATAGATCTGACAGGTAAACTTTACCTTTTTATTTTACTTTGCTTATAATATTGTTTTTACGTCTAAATCCTCTATCCATTTGGATCTTATCTTGATAAAGGGTGTGAGGTGTTGGTCAAATCTAAGGTTCTTTCTTCCACACTTCCAGTTTTCCCATTAGTTTTTTCAAAGAGAGTTTTCATCTCAGTGGCTGAACTCTTGGAGTTTCTCAAACGGCAGATTATTGCAATCAGTTCCTGCCATTGCGCTAGTCTATTCCATTGATACACAACTGTATTTCTTAGCCAGTACTAGACAGTTTTGATGACTGATGCTTTATAATATAATTTTAGAGCTGGTAAGGCTAAGCCACCTTCTTTTGTACGTTTTTCATTGAATCCCAGGAAATTCTTGACTTATTTCTCCATATAAATCTACTTGCAACTTTTCCTAACTCATTAAAGTAATTTTTTGGAATTTTGATTGGCAGGGCACTAAGCAAGTAGTTTAGGTTTGGTAGAATTGGTATTTTTTATTGCATTAGCTTGACCATGAGCAGTTGATGGTTTCCCCCATTATTTAAGTCTGATTTTATTTGGGTGAAAAGTGTTTTGTAAGTTTTCCAAAAAGTTTTTGAGTCTGCCTTGGCAGGTAGACTCCCAAGTACATTATATTGTCTGAGGTTTCTTTGCATGGGACTTCTCTTTCTAGCTTTTTCTGCTGCATCTTGCTAGTCATATAGAAATGTTGAATATTTATGAGTTTATTTTATGTCCTGCAACTTTACTAAAGTTGCTATTTATTTCTAGAATTATTTTTAGATGATTTAGATCACTTAATGGATGAAAGGGTATGCACAATTTTGTTGGGTTTCTCTAGGTATAAGATCATGTCACCTGAAAAGATTGAGGGTTTTGTCTCTTTCTTCCCCATTCTAATTCCTTCAATTTCTTTTTCTTCTCTTATTGCTAAAGCTAACATTTCTAATACAATATATGACAGTAGTGTGGATAATAGGCATCCTTGTTTCACCCCTTCTTTATTGGGAATGCCTCTAGCTTTTCCCAGTTGATTATAATGCTTTTTGATGGTTTCTGATAGATACTGCTTATTATTCTGTGGATCTATCCATTAATTCCTACATTCTCTAGTGTATTTATTAGTGTTTTTTGTCAAAAACTTTTCCAGCATCTATTGAAATGATAATATAATTTCTGCTATAATCAATTATACTAACAGTTTTTCTAATATGGAGCCAACCCTGCCTTCCTCAGATAAATCCTACTTGATCATATTGAATTTTCCTAGTGAGAATTTTTCACAATCACTTTGCTAAAATTTTTTCAAAGATTTTTGCATCTGTATTGATCAGGGAGGTATGCCTATAATTTTCTTTCTTTATTTTAACTCTTCCTGGTTTAGGCATCAGAATCAAAATGTTGTCATAGAAAGAGTTAGGCAGAGCTCCATCTTCACTTATTTTCCCAAAGAGTTTATATAGGATTGGAACTAATCGTTCCTTAATTATTTGATAGAATTCATTTGTGAATCCATCTGGCCCTGGAGATTTTTCATTAGGAAGTTCAGTAATGGCTTGTTGAATTTCTTTTTCTGAGATTGTGATATTTAAGTATTTAATTTTCTCTTTATTTACTCTGGGCAACTTATATTTTTGTAAATATTCATTGATTTCACTTAGATTGTCAAATTTATTGGCATAGAGTTGGGCAAAATAATTCCAAATTATTACTTTATTTTTATTCTCATTGGTGGTGAGTTCATCTTTTTCATTTATGTTAAAAGCAATTTGCTTTTATTCTTTATTTTTTAAATCAAATTTGCCAGAAGTTTAATAATTTCATTGTTTTTTTTCATAAAACCAGCTCTTGGTTTTACTTATTAATTCAGTAGTTTTCTTTCTTTTGATTTTACTAATTTCCTCCTTTAATTTTCAGAATTTCTAATTTGGTATTTAATTAGTGGTTTTTAATTTGTACTTTCTCTTATTTTTTAGTTGCATAATTAGTTTATTGATTTCTTCTTTCTCTCATTTATTCACGTAAGCATTTAAAGATATAATATATCCCCTGACAGTTGCCTTGAGTGAATTGCATATGTTTTGGTATATTATTTCATTATTGTTATTGTCATTATCTAGCATGAAATAATTAATTCTTTCTGTAATTTATTGCTTTGTCTACTCATTCTTTAAAATCAGTTTATTTAGTTTCCCATTAGTTCTGTATCTATATCTCCCTGTCCCAGTATTGCATATGGTTTTTATTGCATTATGATCTGAGAAAGATGTATTCACTATTTCTGCTTTTCTGCAATTATTAGGTTTTTATGTCCTAGCATATTGTTGGTTTTTGTGTACGTGCTATGTACTGCAGAGGAAAAAAGTTTATGACTTTATATCCCCATTCAATTTCTTCCTTAGGTCTATCATTTCTAGGTTTTCTACCAATCTATTAATTTCCTTAACTTCCTTGTTTATTTTATGATTTGATTTATCTAAATCTAAGAGTGGGAGGTTGAGGTCTCCCACTAGTAGAGTTCTGCTGTCTATGTCTTCCTGTAGCACTTTCATCTTCTCTAAGAATCCGGATGCTGTCCCATTATGTGCACACATATTTAGTAATGATATTACTTTGTTGTCTATGGTACATTTAGGAGGATATATAGTTTCCTTCCTTATGTCTTTTAACACTATCTATTTTTGCAGCTGCTTTGTCTTAGATAAGGATTGCTACCCCTGCTTTTTTCACTTCAGCTGAAGCAAAATTTATTCTTCTCCAACCTTTTACCTTTACTCTCTCTCTTTCTCTCTCTCTCTCTCTCTCTCTCTCTCTCTCTCTCTCTCTCTCTCTCTCTATCTATATATATATATATATATATATATATATATATATATATTATATATGTAGGATTCTTATTTTGCTATCTGGTTACATTTTAAGGGAGAGTTCACCCCATTCACATTGAAAGTTATAATTAATAACTCTTTATTGCCCTCTAAGCTATCTTCCTTCTGTTTGTATTTTCCCCTTTATCCATATTCCCCAGTGTTTTGTTTCTGAATACTGTAACCTTCAGTGTGTTTGCATTCTTTTATGGACCCCCTCTCCTTTCTTTCCCCATTCCCTTTTCCCCTTCTTCCTTTCTGTATGTTAGTTCCCCTTTTTCTTCCCATCCCCTTCCCCCCTTCCACTTCTTTCCCCCTCTTAATGCTTGAAAAGTAAGGTAATTTGTAAACTTAACTAAGTATATCAGCCAGGTCTGATGAGATGAAGATTCAGGTGGCTCTCACCTCCTCCCTTTTTCCCCTTAATTACAATAGTTCTTTTGTGCCTCTTGATGTAATGAATTTTACCCCATTCAGTCTCCCTCCCAACTCCCTTTTCCTTTCTGCTCCCCTTTTAAGGAGGTATTGTTTTTAAATCATTCTCTCTGAGTCACAGAAAAGTTATGAGTGTCCATCAATTCTGGCTAAGTATATTCACCCTAATAGAATTACAATTCTCAAGAGTTATGAGACTCTTTCTCCCAATTGGTTATACAGTCAGGTTCATCTTATTGGATATCAGGTTTCTTTTACATTTTCATGTGTCTCTTGAATCTCCTGTTTGATGTCCAAATTAGCTCTGGTCTTTTCATCATGAAATCTTGAAATTCTCCCATTTCATTAGCTGTCCATAATTTTGCAGGAAGAGAAGGATCAGCTTTGTGGGATAGTGGATTCTTGGCTGCATGCCAAGCTCCCATGGTCTTTGGAAAACCTCATTCCAGGCCCTTTGATCCCTTAATGTTGCTGTGACCAGTTCCTGTGTAATCCTTACTGTGGCTCCTCGGCATTTAAATTTTTTTCTTTCTGGCTGATAGTTCAGAATTTGGCCACAACATTCTCTGGTGTTTTCATTTTAGAATCTCTTTCTGGAGGGGATAGATTTATTCTTTCAATAACTATTTTGACCTCTGATTCCATGATATCAGGGCTATTTTCCATCACTAAATTCTGTAATATTAAGTCCAGGCTTTTTTTCTCTTCCATGTTTTCAGGAAGGCTGAGAATTCTAAGCTTCTCCCATCTTGATCTGATGAGGTATTCTACAATTTTTTCTATTTTTTGATCTCTTGGCTTTGTTTATCAGAATCTTGTTATCTCATGAAATCATTAGTTTCCATTTATTCCATTCGCTTTTTTTTAGAGAAGAGCATTTTTTTCATTTGTCTTTTGCAACTCCTTTTCCAATTGGTCAATTCTATTTTTGAAGGACTTTTCTATTTGCCCAAGTGTAGTTTTGAAAGAAGCATTCCCTTTTTGCATTTGCACAATTGAAGATCTGAGAGAGTTATTCTCATTTTTTATTTGTCCAATTATATTTTCTAAAGATTTGTATTCTTGTTGCAAGATGTTGATTTCCTTTAGCAATGTGGTAATTTTCTTTTGAGTTTCTTTTTCCACTTTTTCCAATTGATTTTTATACTCCTTCCTGATTTCTTTAAGGAAGCCTTTCTGGGCTGGTGGTCAATTCATATTCTCCACAGAAGCCTAGATCTCTCTTGGTCAGAATCTATTTCTTCTAAGTGTTTTTCCATGGGCCCCCCTTTTTGCTGGCCTTTCTTCACTTTTCTATGATCTTGTGTTTTCATTTTTGTGTGTGTGTGTGTGGGGGGGCTGGCTCTCAGAGGTTTGGCTTTGAAGATCTTAGAAGCCTTGTTCACTAAGCTTAGTAATTCCAGGGGCCAGCTCATAGGGGGAGCTGGTTGTTTTCTCTGGAGTGTTGGGGCCCTCAGCCACAGGGTCTGAGTTGACCTTTAATAATGCTGAGCCCTGGGGGGAGGGAGTTAATCTGATTTAGCTGAGTGAACTCTGTTTCCCAAGCCTTAGCCTAAGGAGGTGGGGGTTGTTTATTTCTTGTTCTGGGCAAAGGGCTCCACTGAAAGCATGAAGATCAGGTTCCTAGCCCAGCTTGTTGTTCTCCAGGAATACTCTGAAACTCTGTGCTGGAACTCACACTCCAGTAGCTCCTCTAACCCCCAAAGAATCCTTAGCTAAATTTGGTTCTCACACCAGCCAGTCACCAAAGTCTGTATGCTTGAGGTTTGACATCTGGCTTGCCTCAGCTGCTGTCCCTGTGCTGGCCCTCTGTTCTTGTCTCCTGGTTCATCTACAGTGCCCTGAGAAAGACCTTCTTGGTAGGTATTTTTATTCTAGCTTCTCTTTCTGGGTTTTGTCCATGGAATTTCTGTTAAGAGGTTACTTTCATGTTGGTTTTGAGGTGATAGAGGAGCACTTAACACAGTGCCTTTCTTTTCTCTGCTATATTGGCCAGAAGTCCCATTTCTGTCTCCTATGACTTTTTTAGGATTCAGTCCAAGTATTAATATTACTTGATGAAAGATCATATATAGTTTTATAACTCTTAGGCATTGTTCCAAATTGTTCTCCAAAATGGATCGATCAGTTCGTAACTCCACCAACAGTGAATTAGTGTTCCAATTTTCCCACATCCCTTCCAGCTGTTATCATTTTACTTTTCTGTCATATTATTTGACCTGATGACCATGAAATCTGAGATTTGTTTTGATTTGGTTATTTAGATTATTATCTTCATAAAACTATATATATAACTTTAATTTATTCATCTAAAAGCTCCATGGTCATAGTCTTTGCTCATCCATCACTTGGGGAATGACTTGTATTCTTATAAATTTGATTCAATTGTCTATATATTTAAGAAATAAGTTCTTTATCAGAATCACTGGCTATTAAATTGTTTCCCAGGTTCTGCTTTCCTTCTAGTGTTGGTTGGATTGATGTTGTTTGTACAAAAATATTTTATTTTAATTCAGTCAGAATTTCCCTCTTTCCATAGATCTGACAGGTAAACTATTCGTTGCTTTGATAATTCCCTTATGGTATTCTTCTTTATTTTTAAACCATTATTTACCCATTTTGACTTTATCTTG
This sequence comes from Macrotis lagotis, assembly GCF_037893015.1. Lineage (NCBI taxonomy): Eukaryota > Metazoa > Chordata > Mammalia > Peramelemorphia > Peramelidae > Macrotis > Macrotis lagotis. Next base: position 280,158,263 of record NC_133658.1, on the reverse strand, counting down.
GTACAATGTGTGAGATGTTAGTCTCTGTTGAATTTCTGTCATACTATTTCTAGTTTCCTTTGTAAAATAGTGAGATCTTATCCCAGAAGCTTCTGTCTTTGGGTTTATCAAATCATGAATTATTATATTCATTATTATGGTATCTGTTGTACCCAAAGTATTCCTCTGATCCACCAATATGATGAACAAAATAATTTTGATGACTGCTGCTTTATAATATAATTAAATCTGGTACACCAAAGCCGCCTTTCTTTGCATTTTTTTATATCTCTTGTTATTGTTTTACCTTCCAGATGAAATTTACTATTTTTTACCTCTATGAAACATCTTTTTTGGTAGTATGTCTTATTTGGCACTGAATAAACAAAGGGTTTACAATTCATTGATAATCTTCAGGAAAATTTGTAAAGGAAACGTTTACTGTTCTGATACACTGGCATGTGATTGAGAAAAAAAGAAATAATGAATAACATAGTATCAAAGGCTATATGCAATGTAAAATCTGGGTGTAAAAGGAGTGATGGAATTTTGAGGTTCCTAGGGCTTGATCAAAATAAACAGCAAATACAGAGCAGGAGAGAATGGGTTAAAAGTTAAAGATAGTGGGAGTACATTCATACTGTGAATATGAAATTCAAGTAAATGGTTCATAATTCAAGAATTTGGATTTTTGTGAAGAGGATTAAACAGTTTTTTCTTTTGTTTTGTTTGTATTGGTGAGATAAGAAGACTATGAGAAACTCTCCATGTCTAAGAATTTGTGAACACTGCCTAGAGAAATGCCTGTTTGAATAATTTTGAGATTTCTGCTTCACTCTCAGCTGAAATAAAGCTAACTTGCATGCTCTTTTTGATATGGTAGGTAGTTACAAATATGTAGCGCATTGTAGCATAATAGTATTCTATCCAATAACATTTATCAAATAGGAAAATATAGAAATAAGTTTGTAGCATGAATCTTTTGACTATAAGAAGATGAATTCTGTCTTCAATAGATTATGTTTCTCTTTTAGGTAAGAAATATATATCAATAATTTCATTAGCAGTGGCTATATCTATAATTTTTATATTTTGGGGGAACATTAAGTGTCTGAAAGAAGGAGCTGAGATTACTGTCATATTAAATCTTTTTAAGTAAACCAACTTAAAGTACAATTATCCCTTCCACATTGTGAATATTAGGAGTGCAGAGCCTCCATGATCTGGAAAATCTGCTTAAATATTTTTGGACCTCTGCCATACCAGAAAACAAATTTGAATTTTTTCATTTTTGTTTTCTTCTTCTTTCTTTTATACTGTACCAAATTTACTTTTAATTTCTTTTGCCAGGATATATTGAAATTATGATAAGAAAATCCCTATCTGGAAGGGATAACTGTAGAGGGTACTTCAACTGAGGTACTGGCAGTAAATGGAAATTGGGAAAAATTGAGATTTTGAATGATCCCACTTTTAAATGTAAATAAAAATTTGAATTGATTTTGTTTCAAACTAAATTATATTGGTGTCTCAGTTAAAGTGAGATATGACTGCTATCAGGATCACTGTGAAGTTTGACCCTTTATACACAGCACAATCCTTAATGCATTACATACTTAATATTTGACGATGCAATGTTTTATTCTTTTTAAAATTTATTTAGTATTATATTTTCCACAGATACAGTTAAGACTTTTTTAAACATGATTTCAAATTCTCTTCCTCCCTCCATCCCTCCTTATTGAGAAAGCAAGTAATTTGATACGGGTTATAAATTTGTACTCAAGCAAAACATTTCCATAATAGTTATGTTGTGAATGGCAACATAGCCCCTCCCCTCCAAAAGAAACCTCAAGAAAATTAAGATTAAAAAATTATGTTTCAATATATATTCAGACACCATCAGTTTTTTCCCCCTCTGGTGATGGATAGATTTTTTCATCATAAGTCTTTCAGAATTGTCTTGGATTATTTTATTGCTAAGAAAAACTAAATCATCCACAGCTGTTCATCCTATATTTTGCTATTACCTTGTATACAGTACCTTTCATTTTGTATCAGCTCTTGTGAATCTTTCAGGTTTTACTGAAAGTAGCTTGCTCATCATTTCCTCTCACCGAATAGCACTCCCTCACTATCTTATAACACAACTTGTTCAATCATTTTCCATTTGATAGACATCCCCTCTATTTCCAGTTCCTTGCCATCAGAAAAGAAATGCTATAAATATTCTTGCACATTCCTTTTCATCTCCTTTAGGATACAGACTAATTATTAGCATTGCTAGATTAAAGGAATTTGCATGGTTTTATAGTCCTTCTGCCATAGTTTCAAATTGCACCTTAGTATAGTTGAATCAGTTCACAGCTCCACCAACAGTGCATTAATGTCTCATTTTTCCTACATCCCCTACAACATTTGCCATTTTCCATTTTTGTCCTATTTGCCATTTGAATAACTATAATGTAATAGTTCCAAATTGTTTTAATTTGCTTTTCACCAATCAATAATGATTTAGAATATTTTAATATGGCCATAAATAACAATTAATCACCTTATCTAAACAATTTCATAACTTTTGATTATTTATAAATTGGGTAATGGCTCTTATTTTTATAAATTTGAATCATTTCTCTGTATATTTGAGAGCTAGGGCTTTATCAGAGAAAGTTGCTGTAAAATATTTTTTTTCTTTTCTTTTTTTTTTTGTTTTTTGCTAGGCAAATGGGGTTAAGTGGCTTGCCCAATGCCACACAGCTAGGTAATTATTAAATGTCTGAGACAGGATTTGAACCCAGGTACTCCTGACTCCAAGGCTGGTGCTTTATCCACTACGCCACCTAGCCACCCTTTAAAATATTTTTTCACAGTTACTGTTGCTTCAGCTTACTCCCTACCACAAACTGTCATCCCTTCCATTATCCAGCCCCACCTTTCTTTTATTCCCTTTCTCCCTTACTTTTCTGTAGGTAGAGTTTTCTATACCCTTTGAGAGTGTTTGCTTTCTCTTTGAGCTAATTCTGATGTGAGTAGGGTTCATTCATTCCTTCTCAATTCCACTCCCCCATTTTCCATTCCAGTGTAAAAGCTTTTATTTTACTTTTTAGGTGAGATAACTTACCCCCATTTCACCTCCCCTTGTCCCTCTCTCCCAGTACAATCCTCTCAATCCTTAATTTTTTTTACATAGTATTCCTTCATCTTCAATTCATATCTGTGCTCTCTGTCTGTATGTACTCCTTCCAATTGCCATAATAGTTAGAAAGGTGTTATGAGTCACCAGTGTCAATTTCTCAGTTAGGAATATGAATAGTTTGACATCAATAAAGCCTTTATGATTTCCCTTTCCTGTTTACCTTTTTAAGTTTCTCTTGAGTCTCTCGTTTAGAGACCAAATGTTTTATCCAGCTTTGATCTTATAGGAAAATTTGAAATTTACCTATTTCATGGAATGTCCATCTTTTCCCCTGAAAGAGTATGCTCAATTGTTGTGGGTGGTTGATCCTTTTCTATAGTCCAAGCTCCTTTGCCTTCCAGGATACCATATTCCAAGTACTATGATCCTTTAATGTATAAGCTGCTAAATCTTGTATTATCTATGGTTCTGTGAAACTTGAATTGTACTGACTTCTTGCAATATTTTCAACTTGACCTGGGAGTTCTGGAATTTGGCTATAATATTCCTGGGAGTTTTAATTTTGGAATCTCATTCACTAGGCAATAAATAGATCCATTCAATTTCTATTTCATCCTCTCATTCTAGAATATTAGGACAGTTTACCTTGATTAATTTCTCGAAGGATGGTATCTAGGATTCTTTTTTGGTCATGGTTTTCAGGAAGTCCAATAATTTTAACATTATGTTTTCTGGATCTATTTTCTAGGTAACTTGTTTTTCCAGTAAGATATTTAGCATAGACTTCGATTTTTTCATTTTTTTAAAATTTTGGTTTATTGTTTCTTGAGTTCTCACAAAGTCATTCACTTCCATTTGCTCACTAATAATTTTGAGGGATTCTTTTCTTCACTTAAGTTTTATACTTCCATTTCTATCTGGTCAATTCTACTTTTTAACCGATTTTTCCTTCAGTGAATTTTTGGATATCTTTTCCCATTTGGACTTTAAGTCTTCTTTTCTATCCTGGACCAATGAGATGAGTCCACAAGTTCTAGTGTGTTACTGCTCCTCCTTGTCCTGGATCTGTGACCTAGAACCAAGAATGCACAAAGTAATAGAGTCCTTCCTTGGGTGTAAGCAAAGAAACCCCTGAAATTTATTTTTTTGCATTCCATTTTGATCTGTGTACTGAGAGTTGAATAAGCAGCTGCTACACCTGATGATGCAGTGGTTTCTAAGTCTAGCTCCTGGTTTAGTGAGGCCCAGGCTGAACTGGTGTGGTCTTCACTTGTTGAAAGGTCCTCAACTCTCACTCATGGATGATAGACCTTTCCCTCTGAACTTCCAAGTTGTGTCTAGTGTCTGTGAACTGAGAGGTCTGGAAACCACTACAGATGCCATTAATTCAGTCATCCTGCTGCCTCTTCCTAGATTGATGGGAGCTGATCTGCACTCAAGATTCTTGCACTGCCCTGCACTTCTCTCTCACCCTATGTAACAGGTCTGGTAACTGTCTAGGCATTTTTGGGATGAATAAACTATTTTACTTCATCTTTTTTGTTTGCCCTGCCATTCTGTCAACTATTTAGATTCATTATTTAAAGGTTTTTTTTTTTTGGAAGAGTTTAGAGGAGAGCTCTGGTAAGTTCCTGCCTCTATTCTGCCATCTTGGCTCCACCCTCATTAATTCAATATGTTAAGAAACTTCATGAGTGAGAATCAGAAGTGCTATTTCATTGAAATTACTTTGTACTGGTCTCTGAAGACAATAAGTATAGAATGCAAAATTGGTAGGTGGATGTAGTGATTTTCTACGTAAGATAATTTAGAAATGCATTCAGATAAATTAATACCATTTGACTGACTATGAATTTTGTTTTACATTTTAAATCCTTATTTTTATATAATTGCTAAGCTTCTGCTTTTCCTTGTATCGTGACTTTTCAGGAATCATTTAATAAGAAATGCTGTTAAGTTGAAAAATATCTAGAGGGTCATTGTATCCCTAAAAAGCTAACACCTCTTTCGATGTAATTTCTGTTAGATTGTGAATTGAACTATTAAGAAAATGTGGTCACAGTATTTAAAAACTGCTAAATATTTGATTGAAATATTTTCCTTTAAAAGAAATAATAATTGTAACATACACTTTGTGGAAAATACAAAAGATTTATGGATTGTTTGGTCATTGATTATGAAAGTTATGAAATTCCTCCTGGAATGGTTTGTTTTGAAATTATTATTATTTCAACAATATGAGAAAGTAATAACAATGATTGAATCTAGCACCAAGAAGATATTATTGAAATGTGCTTTTTGAGGTGAAATTGCTTGGGACTATGATTTCATAATATCATGAATTTTGATTTAAAGTATTACTATCTGAATTATCATTGATTCAGCAATTCACCTTTAAAGGAAATGCCATTAATGCTCCAATGGAGTGTAATTTGGGATCAACTATAGCTAGATGTTTGTATTTAAGAAAGCTCAGGAGAAGATATTAAAACTTAATGATAGGATCCTCTTTACTCGGTTTTTCATTATGTTATTTCATTCTGAATAGGTTGTTTTCTTAGCTAATGTTGAACCTGGCTATAACTCCCTCTGAATATTGTGAAATTTTGCTGCATTGATGAGTTTTCCAAAAGGTTAACTATCACTCTTAATCAAAAGGAAATAGAGTTAAAGAACCTTTGTCCTGTTATACTTAATGTCAAATCAGTTTGTGCCCTTGAAGGGACAATATTGATATTGTTAAAAGCATGTCCTTCCTTCTTCCTTTCTAGCAAACTTATATAATCATGGAAGATGAAATGCAAAAGATTGCCTATATGTATGTATATATGCAAGTATGAATGTACACACACAATCCTGATGCAATAGTCAAATATCTCTGAGTCACTGTAATGAGATGCAAATATGAAAACTTTATTTGTTACTATTATGAATTTGTGGTTATAGTATGGTTCAACTTCTTAACATAAGCAAATAGTTAAATGAATTCTTAGACTGTTATCAATCCCATCTTAATGGTTATATAATTTTCTCTAATTTTTTTCTTTATAGTATCTCTTTCTTTCAATATAGATATAAATATATCTATATCAAGAAAAAGTGACATAGACAGACATTTTTTGAGACATATGAGGTATATCCTCATAGGGAAGAATGAAAAAGATGTGATCGAAGAAAAATATGATGTGATAAAGATGTAAATGTTTTAAGTTTTTTATAAACCTCTTAAATTTTTATGGAATAAAAAATTTGATTTTGCAAAAGGCAACAAGATTAGCTTTTGTTCACTAAGAAATAGAATATATATATATATATATATGTATTTTTGTATTTCTATATATGATATATGTGGATATATATATATATATATATATATGTATATAAACAAAAGTTTCTGATGACAAGCAATGACAAAAGGATAGGTAAAAGTGATATTCTTGGAATACATATATATTATATATATATATATATATATATATATATATATATATGATCCTCTAGGGAATTTAGAACAAGACTGAAAAATTAGAGCAAAAGAACTAAACTAATAAGATATTTTTGTTCATTTTCTTCCCTTTTTTCTAGAATTCACAGACTTCATGTTTTAATCATTGTTTAAAATTTTAAAACTTGTTTAAGATTTTTGCATAACAAGTGCTTGTATTTGTAAAGAAACTTTTAAATCATATTTTCCTGCTACTGTGATGTCATTCCCTGATAATACTTAGAAACAGAACTCCTTTTAAGTAAAACCCTCATGGATTCTGTTTATATTGCTTCCTTTAGCCTGTATATAGCAATATCCAGGTTTAAGGTAAAGAAAAAGAGCAAGTAGAATGAACAACTATTTATTCTGGTAACGTTAGTCCTTCATTCTCAAAGAAGCCTATGACATGAGGGAGGTGATGTCATGCCTAGCACATGAAATGGATTTGAGTAAGGAGGCCCTGTACTAAGCCACCAGCTACACTTTCACCCCCAGAGCCCTCTGGGTCCACTGGGCAGATCTGAATTAGGATGCCTGGAGATGGGCTTGGATGCAAGACCATCAGGATTAGGTGGCTTGCCTATAGTCACACAGCTATTAGTGTCAAGTATCAAGTGTATGAGGTGAGATTTAGCCTCCTGACTCTAAGACCAGTGCACCATCTACTACACAACCTAGCTGGTCTATTTATTTTGAACATTCAGGGTGACTATAGTTAGTTTAATTTGTTCTTTTTATGGTTCAGTTGTTTTTAAGTATGACTTCATCACGTCTTAATTGGTTGCTACCACATAAAATATTGGAAAGTGAAATTGAAGAAGTTTTATTCTACTTTTCTAAATTATATTTTTTTAATCACTAAGTGTGAACAACATTAGTTTGGGACCTCTGCAAATGACTGACTTAGAAGGTACAACTCTTGAAAACTGCCCTGGAAATGAGACCTATTTTTTTTTTTAGTATTTTCAAGGGAAAATGTTTCTCAGGACCAGATGGCTATATGAAACTTCCAAGATCCAGGATGAGATCCAAGATGAAATATCCTGATTAAGTGGACATTTGAAGTGAGATCAAGGAGAGGAGGCCTCAGGCTCTAAGAAAGATTCTAGTATGAGACTTATGCTAGAAACATGGCATGGAAGTATAGAAAGTCAAAAGCATAGAAGAAACGTACAAAAATGATATTGTGATGGTTGAAATGCTAAGAATGGCCAGCTCTTGGATTGATATGGTGAGAGTGAGGAGTTAAGGATGATGCTTACATTGAGAATCTGAGACACTGGAAGAATGGTTATCTTAATTGAAATATGAATCCTTGGAAAATACACACCCTTTCTTTTCTTTTTTTAAGATGACAAATTTGATCATAGATCTGATGACATTCTTATGAGAGATTCCATTTGAGATGTCCAAAGGACCATTGGAGATGCTGGATTGTCACTTTCTCTTCCTTCACACCATCTCATATGATGAAGTGGCCTTAACTCCCACCAAGGCTAACCTCTCTACTTGTTCAAGTGATCCCTTCTCATTCCATCTTCTCTAAGTGTGACCCTTCTGATATCACCAATCTTTCATTTATTTTCAATCTTTCCCTTTCTACTGTCTCATTTCCTACTACCTACAATCATGCCCATGTCTTTCCCATCTTGACAAAAAATTCTCAATCGATCCTTTCATCGTTGCTATCTATCATCCTTTATCTTTTCTGTCCTTTGTAACTAAACTCCATGTAAAAGCTGTCTACAATAGATACTTCCATTTTCTCTTCCATTTTCTCAGCCTCACAAAAAGTGATTTCTGATCTTACCATTCCACTGAAATTGTTGTCTCCAAAGTTACTAATAATTTATTTTATGTTGTGATTTATCTAATTCTGAAAGAGGGAGATTGCAGTCCCCCACTAGTATAATTTTGCTCTATGGATCTTCTTGTAACTCATTTACCTTCTCCTGTAAGAATTTGGATGCTATAACACTTGAGGCATACATGTTTAATATGGACATCACTTCTTTGCGTATAGTACCTTTTTGTTTTTTGTTTTTTTTGTAAGGAAATGGGGTTAAGTGACTTGCTCAAGGTTACACAGCTAGGCAATTATTAAGTGTCTAAGGCTGGATTTGAACTCAGGTACTCCTAACTCTAGAACCGGTGCCCTATCCGTTTTTCCAACTAGCCACCCCTTATAGTACCCTTTAAGAAGATGTATTTTCCTTCCTTATCCCTTTTAATTAAATATATTTTTGCATTTGCTTTGTCTAAGTTAAGAATTTTGACCACTGTTTTTTTCTTCAGCTAAAGTGTAATATATTCTGCTTCAACCTTTTGCCCTGTGTAGATTTATTTTATTTTATTTTATTTTATTTTATTTTATTTTATTTTATTTTATTTTATTTTTTGCAAGGCAAATGGGGTTAAATGGCTTGCTGAAGGCCACAAAGCTAGGTAATTATTAAGTGTCTGAGACTTCATTTGAACCCAGGTACTACTGACTCCAGGACCGGTGCTTTATCCCCTGTGCCACCTAGCCGCCCCCCCGTGCAGAGTCTTTCAATGACTGTTTTACCTTCAGTCTTTGGCAGTTTTCCTTGATAATTTCTTGAACAATGCTTTCCAGGTTCTTTTTTTGAACATAGTTTTCAGGTAGTCCAGTAGTTCTTAAATGATCTCTTCTGCACCTATTCTTGTCCATTATTTTTACAATGATGTATTTAACATTTTCTTCTATTTTTTCATTCTTTTGATTTTTTGACATAATATGTGAAATATACTGTGCTAAAATTTCAGAATGCAAATGGAAAAAAAGACAGTAATTATTCTCAAGGTAGTCATTCTCTAATAGGAAGAGACGATATTATATTTCTACTTTGATCTGAGTACTTTGTGTGAGGCATTATGCTAGTAAATACTAGGGATCCAAATAAAAGAAAAGACAACTTCCATTCTCAAGAAATTCACAGTATAATGGTAGAAAAAGCACTAGCACAGGGGAATCAGGGAGCCTGTGTTCTGGTCCAAGCTGCTAAGTGACTAGGTGTCTATAGGTAGGTGGTTTTAGATGCAAGTAAGGTAGAAAAGTCACATAATTCTTTTGATACAGGGACAAATCAGATGACAATGCATCTTTGATATAATATCAGTTAATGTAAACCATATTGGTTTCTAATATAGATTTATATGACAATGTCAAGAATTTTGAGGATAATGATATTCTTTCCTGGGTCTTTTTTAACTGTGACTGCTGAAGAGGTGAGAGAAGAAGACTCTACAAGGAAGTTGCTAGGTCATAACTTCACAAGGATTATTTCCACAGAACATGACTGAGTGAACTGGAAGCAGGATCATTGAACTGGAGAGGCTGCTATTTCCAGTGCCTTTGGGCAACCATGCACATCACTGGCTATTAGTAAGCAAGTAGTGATGACTATTTGCCTTGTTGCTGATTAAAAGGTTTGAGCTGAAGGTTGAGATAGTCTTCTGCAGGGTTTTGCTAGTCCTCAAGCTTAGATTCAGTGTATGAACTAGAAACTAAGAAGAGATGTGGTTGAGAGAGTTTGACCCATCTGGCATATGTGGCCTCCTGCCTCTCCCAAAAGATTTTCTAAGTAGCTTGTGAATGATGACAAATGATGACAAAATCAAAATCTTTTTGTACCTAAAGTGGAATGGAGGAAAAGATCATCCTAGTTGAGTAGATTGAGGAACTAGGAAATAAGGTTGTTTGAGGGACCATTAAATTGTATGTTAAATGTCCTGGCATTAGGGCAGATGTTAGAGTGAAGAAAGAAACCATGAGCCAGAGGGGCGGCTAGGTGGCACAGTGGATAAAGCACCAGCCTTGGAGTCAGGAGTACCTGGGTTCAAATCCAGTCAAAGACACTTAATAATTACCTAGCTGTGTGGCCATGGGCAAGCCACTTAACCCATTTGCCTTACAAAAACGTAAAAAAAAATTAAAAGAAACCATGAGCCAGGCATTAAACTCATCAAGGAAGGAGGAGGGTCCAGGGAATCTATTAATAATGGGTACCATGATCTGTATTGGGTCATAAATTTTGAAAGTAAGAACATTGAAGATGGAGAGGGTGATGAATGGTGACAGTAAAGACACAGTCTGAAAGTGACAATGGGGACCAATTATATTCCAACTGTCCCCCCGAATCAGGGAGCCTGTGTTCTGTTCCCAGCTGCTAAGTGACTAGGTGTCTATAGGAAATCTCTGGGCCTTAAGGTTTGCATCTGTAAAATGGGGATAATCATCCCTATCTTGTTTACTTCTAAAGAGGAGATGAGTACAAAATGGTATAATCTTTCAGAAAGATAAATTGCTCTATCAATTTGGGATGTTATTCCAGTTACTTGGTGGAGGTGCAACAAGACATTTTTGCGTCTTAGACAAGATTTATCTATTGTACCAACTTGTGTGTGACTGTGTACTGGAGTCTTTGAAGTTTTCTGTAATACCTAGGGCATGATTGATCACTAGATAAATGTCTATATACCATTAAGGGCAGGATTCTATGGTGTGGGTGTGTGCATTTTTAAAAGTCATAATTTAAAATGTCTATTGTATTTTCCTCCTACCTGGGCTACTTATGTTCAATTTAGCAGATAAAAGATTATCAAATCCTTAACTATGTTCAAAGTGTGATATTGGGGTACAAAGGGAATTTAAAAGGAAGGAAAGAAGGAAGGAAGCATTGAAGGAAGGTGAGGGATAGAGGAGAGAGGGAAAGATGAAGAAAAGAAGAAAGACAGGGGAAGAGGGGAAAGAAAGAAAGAGGGAAGAGTGGTAGGAAGGAAGAAAGAAGGAAGAATGAAGGAAGGGAGAAAAAAGGAGGAAGGGAGGAAAGTAAAAATGGAAGGAAAGAAGGATGAAGTGAAGGAAAAATAAATCAAGAAGGTAGAAGGGAAAGAGGAAGGAAGGAAGCAAGGAAGGAAAAAGTAGAAAGGAAGGAGGAGGGGAAGGAAAGAAGATTGGATGAAAGAAAGTGGGGAAAAGGAGAAAGGAATGAAGGAAGAAATTAAATTCTATGGAATTTACCTTTGTAACATTTCACTTGTCAATTACTTCCTTGTGTATAACACTGATCCTACTAGACTGATTCAGGCTCTTATCATCTCACACCTGGAGTATTTACAATAGTTGATCATGTTTCTGCTTGTTCCAAATCTCTCCCTGTTCCACATCAACCTGTATTCAGCTGTCAAAATTATCTTCCTAAAGTAATACTCTGAATATGTCAAACCTTCATTCCACATCCTTCTCAATGAATTCCAGATTTTCTCTATCACCTTAAGTATCATATATAAAATTCTGTTTGATATTCAAAACCTTTCATAATCTGAATCCTTTTATAGAAAGATTTTATTTATTTTGAATTTTATGATTTTCCCCCTAATCTTGCTTCCCTCCCCCATCCCCCATAGAAGGCAGTCTGTTAGTCTTTACATTATTTTCATGGTATGCATTAATCTAAGTTGGATGTGATTAGAGAGAAATATCCTTAAGGAAGGAACAAAAATTATGAGATATAGCAGAGTTATATAATAAGACAACATTTTAATAAAAATTAACGCTAATAGTTTTTGGTCTTTGGTGAATCCTTTTTTAATGTTTTTCATGTTCAAGCACTTTGCACTTCCCCACATGCCCTCTTCAATCTACAGATACTAGTCTCCTAAAAGTTCAACTAACAAGACAATTCATCTAACAAAATAATGATTTTTCTTTGGCTATCGTTTATGCTGGTATGCTGTCCTTCTTCATCTCTGTTTTCTTGTTTCTTTCAAGCACAAGTTAAAATTCTGCCCTCTCTATAAAGACTTTTCCGATTCTCCAATTATTCTAGTACCTTTCCTCTGTTGATTATTTTAAATTTATCCTGTATGTAACTTATCTGTACATGATATTGCACATAGCATATTCATTCGATTGTGAATTCCTGGGGGTCAGGGATAATCTTTCACTTTTATGTGTGTTATTACCACTTAATACAGTGCTCAGCACATCTAGGGCACTTGAGAAATGTTTCTTAACTAACTGGTGTGTTGGTTGGTTGTTGATCTTCATTCTTGAAGAGTTCCAAAATAATCTCACTATGTTGAGGCCAAGATACAAGGTATCTCTCTGATTGTGACTAAAAAGAGCAATATGAGTTTGAAAGGTTCTACTACAGGTTGGGCACAATTAGTACATAGGAATATTTAAAGTAGAGATGTCTCTAAAAGCATGAACCTTATTCAACTCTGCTTTGGTCAGAGAACAGCTCCATGTTTGATACAGGTATACCATTCTGGATATTCCTATACCATTTCTTGAATCAGTTCCAAAATTCTTCAGAGACCTTGAGAGTATCTTGTATTGCTTCTTGTGACCTCCATGTGACCACTTACCTTATATGAGTATTCTATAAAATAATCATTTGGACAAAATATTTTTGACATTTGGGCTATAAGGTTGTTCTATTGGAGAGTATACCCTGTGTAGATGCTTGGCAATTCAGGTTGAGAAACTACCAAATCACTGGATACCTTACCTTGCCAAGTGACCCTCAAAAGGTTTCAAAGGCCTACAGTAATGAGGTCAACATAAAAGTTCTGTGGAACTTCAGGCTAATACATCCGTCACTTGCACACTTTCCTTCAGAACCTACCAAACACTGAGCTAACTCTGAGAGTGCCTGTGTCAACTTCATCATCTATGTTGGCATTACTGGAAAGTAGATGAGAAAGTAGATACAACTTTCAAAATTTCTCCATTTTCTGTAATCAATAGTTTATATATGGTTGGTGAGGTATTAGCTAGTGGAGAACCACTGTTTTCTTGATGATAATTGTCAGGCAAAAATTAGCACAAACAGCAGAGAATTGATCCATACCTTATTGTATCTTGGCTTCAGAAGTGATATTGAATGTACAATCATCTGTGAACAAAAAATCACACAGCAACTCTCCCTCCACTTTACAGTCTTGACTTGTGACCTGTTCGAGTTAAATAATTTATTATTCATTATTGTGGTAATTGACCCTGATGCTTCTTTTATCTTACTTAAAGATGTTTTATAATGATGCTGAAAACATTATGCCAAAAGCATGGGAATGAGCACATAACCCTCCTTCACTCCACTGGTGGCTAGGAAAACATGAAAGTATTGTACATTATACAGAACCTAGGACAGTAAGCCATTATAAAAGTGTTGTACATTACTGATAAACTTCTCTGGGCACCCAAATTTTACTACAATTTCCCACAAACCCTAAATTTTGTGTATAGACCTGTGCTTTGCCACTGTGGCATTTCTTCTGAAGCTGGAGATAGTAAAAACCCTATCAACAATTCCCCTCTGCCTTTTCTGAAGCTACACTGCCACCCAGGTAGGTTAACATCTTCCAGGTCAAGACAGACTGGTACAATTCTTACCAGTGATGACTGAGAATGACTCTCTTGTGACTCTATTAGGACAATCTATTCCCTTTACTTGTACAGAGATGGATAATGAAGGTAATCTTGACCTCCTGGGGATAATCTTCTCTTGCCTTAGGAAAATTTTCATTAGCTTTTGTGTAAACAATGGACTTGCTGCCTTGTAAATCTCAGCAGTAATAAAAACAACACTAGGTACTTTGCCACACAATAGCATTCTAAACCTCTCCTTCAGTTGAAAGTTTAGCCAAAGAAGGATTAACTTCAACTTGAGATATACAATCAATGATTTCAGTATTGATTGATGATAGTTGTTTGAGAACACCATAGAACTGTACAACTTATTGAGCAGGCTATGTCTTTATCAATAATCAATGTAACTTCAATCAGCACTGAGTAGTTGAGATGCACCCATTAGTCTTGGGCCCATAAATAACCCTAAGGGCATCATAAAAGTGCTTTGGATCATTACTATCAGTGTAAAACTAAATTTCTCCTGCCTCCTTACTGAACCAATAATCCAGCATCTCTCTAAACTTCTCTTGTACTTTGCTTTTGATTGAGTTGATTGAGTTACCTTCTTAGATACAGATGCACTATTCTACTGGTAAAATCTACTGATGGAGTTCCCTTATTCATTTAGCAATTTTCCACATTCTTTTCATCAAATCACTCTTGATATTTCCAAGTAGTTAGACCCGGACTAGTAATTACAGAGCTGCATCCTGAAATTTTATTTCTTTTCTGCTCCACTGTTGCCAACTGTGTTGACTCAACTTTCCTTCCAAGTTAGCAACAAATTGTTCACTCTTGGACAAACACTCTAATATGTTGATTTTAGGTTATGACCTTTCCTTGATGCTGTACTTTTGTTGAATGTGAATGTTTAGCTCGGAGAGGATAAATCCAAGCATTCCGCACCACATTTCTCTCAGGTAACTCTCACATTTTATCTATGTTTTTCCCCTCACAGTGACATAGTCTCCTAAATGACAATGTTTTTGAGGGTGCATAGACAAAATTTTATTGCATTTAAGTAAATTTCAAATAATGCTTGTGATGAGAAAGTCATGAGATGCACAAATCATCAGTACTGACTCTTAACTCTTTCTGACTCCATTCCTCCCAAAACTCTCTGCCATGTCTAATAGTCTTCGCTTATTCTTGCATTGAAGTCACCCATAATTAACGCTTGTACTCTTTGAACACATTGATGATGAGGGTGTGCAGGTTTTCATAAAGTTTTTCCTTGACCTCTTCAAGGTTTGTCATTATGGGAACACACTTGTGGATGATGGTGGTATGGTGATTTCCTGCAAGGGAATGTCATTCTCTCTTCTTGGAAGACATAAGAGCTTGTTGACTAGATTAGTCTTTATCACAAGAACTATGCTTTTTAGCCCAGTGAACTTAGACAAGCCTTTTAACCTTTCTGTTACCCCTCCAGATAAGTTTTCAAAATTTTTTCAAGGCAATGAAGTTAAGCGCCTTGCCCAAA
Source organism: Macrotis lagotis (assembly GCF_037893015.1). Classification (NCBI taxonomy): domain Eukaryota; kingdom Metazoa; phylum Chordata; class Mammalia; order Peramelemorphia; family Peramelidae; genus Macrotis; species Macrotis lagotis. The sequence goes on along the minus strand of NC_133658.1, from coordinate 280,142,737 downwards.
GTCAAATAACTAGGTAACTATTAAGGGTCTGAGGACAGAATTGAAGTCAGATCCTCCTGATTCCAGGTCTGGTGCTGTATCCAATAGCTGTGCCCCCCCCTCCCAGCCAGAGGTGTTGAGCTATACTAATGAAAGATGGTTCATCTCTGGGAGCTCTCTATACCTTAAATTGAAAGATAAAGACCCAACCCAACAAAGACTGTCCTTATTAGGATGCTTTATTGTGTGCCAAACTGTCGGCACCACAAAAGAAATCATATCCAGAAATTTCAGTTTGACCAAAACCTTAAATTTTGCTCTGTGTGCAATAAGAACTTAATAAAATGTTCATTGAATTTCTACAACTAGGCAGAAATCTTGCAGATATTTATTTGCTTGGGTATTCTTCTGATATTGCCTCATAAAAGACTACACGAACCTGAGGTATTTTGTAAATGTGTTAGTTGTCTGACTTTCACAGAACATAGGAACTGTATTATCTGTTCTCTAGATAGACATAAAGTTGATCCCAAGAAATTGATCCAACCCAAAACATGCTGTTGATCTTGGAAATGTCCATTTGAGAGCTGTCAATTTTTGTTGCCAAAAAGCACATTACTAATATGTCCTTGAGATCTTTGGCTAACAATTGTTCTTTGGCTAGGGACTGAATAAAATATACTTCCAGGGATTAGGATTACCTTAGTGCCACATCATCAGGAGCCTGGCATGAGATTGAGGTAAAAAGGCAGCTGACTACAGAGTCTAGGATACTCTTCAGAATCCTTCTGACACATTCAGCTGACACATTGCAGCATCTGTGAAAAACTCTGAGATGAACATACTGTTGCTGACTGTGGTCTTTGGTTTCATCCTCCAGGTCTTTGATAACAATATGGTAGAGCCATACATTTAATTAAGCAAGAATGGGACTCCCAAAGAGATCATTAGTTCTTCATGGATTTTAGGATTAGATGACACATGGATTCTGTCATAGAGAGTAATTTCAGGCCTAGGTAGAGAAGAGGAAAAGAGAACCCTCCACAGAACAAGGAGAGATTAGAGTTGGAAAACCAACACATCTTTCATAAATATGAGTAGAAGAACTGCTGTTAGGACCCCAGTAGAGACCTCTCTCTTCCTGAGGCAATGTCTCAACCCATATCTCATACAATTGCCGAAATAATCAGTAATATCTAAATCTGAGATGCAGTAAAAGGAGGGGAAAGTATTATTATCTCTAGCTTAATACCATGAAATATATAATACACATATAGTTTCTCTCTTTTAATAGATGAACTAACATAGGCATTGAAATGTTAAATAACTTGCAAAAAGACACAGATTGAATTATTATAGTTAGATCCAAGACCACAATTCAAATTTTCTAATTCCTAGTCTCACGATTTTTCTTCCGTACTATGAAGATAATGAACCTGTATGATTGGCATAAGAGTTTCCTCAATTGTAAAAAGAGGGATTTGGATGATGATATTACCCATCTCTAAGATACTATGGGTCTGGGTGGCCATTATAAGGTTTTCATCTCTCTTCCACACCCTTCAGCTGAGTGGTTTGGTGTTGCAGTGTGCTCAAATGTGATATTTAAGATTGAGGAAAGAGGTAGCTTGAGAAAGTTTATCAAATAAATCACAGAATATGATGGTAATCTTAGTGGAGTCTTCTTCAAAGGGTAAGTGCTACTTTTGTTCACTGGTGAATATGAAAGAGGTAACAAAAACATGGGCAATAGTTTTTTCATCCTTTAATGCACACAGGTTGATCCAGGAATAAATTAGTGATGAAGTTGCCAGGTTGTGGTTGATTTTATGACTATCAAGGGCAACTATTGAATGGAAAAGGAATTAATAGATAAGGTTGATTGCAAATATTTTGATATTGTTTGGATCTTTTTAATCATCATCTGGGGAACTAACAATTTCATCCCTTTTTGAGCAGTCTATTTTAGGCTAGACATGACACATTAAGACCTCTCTGCTGGACTTCCACCCAAGATGGCGGACAGAAGACAGGCACAGTTCTAAAGTCTCCTGATCTCTTCCCCATCTATCACATGAAACAAACCTCTAAAAAGAAATCCGAACCAGGAAACCCAGAAAGAAAAGCCAGGAGAGGAAAATATACCTCAGGATTTGTCTCCCACAGCAGCCTTGGCTGAGTACCGGCAGCTGAGTCTGAGCTCTGAGGGAAGATCAGCCAGATCAACAGCTGAATAGGAACCGGGAGGCTGAGGGCTCGAGAGCTGGACCTGCTGGATCAGCGGTGGGGCTGGACGAAGGGGGCTTGGGTCCACCGAGAAGCAGAGGCGCTGGTTTTGGTGCTGTCCCCCTGGAGCTTGGGGAAGGGGCTGCAGGGAAAGGTCTGGTGCAGGAGAGCTCCAGACAACATCCCTGGGCTCCTCAGGTCTGAGAAACTCTGAGCCCATGCCTCCATTGCACTGAGGCCTCCTCCCAAACAAATGCAAATTACTTCTGCCTCAGGCCCAGGTGTGTGAGCAAAAGAACCAGCCCAGCTGAGGAATGACCTCAGGCCAGGGTAAAGCCCACCATTGATTGAAGGCAAAAGAATTCAATACCTCCAATTCCCTCCCTCAAGCAAAGGGAGAAGGCCTTGCAACCAAGGTCACAGACACCCCAGAGCGGGCAACCAGCACCTCCTACTGCACTCAGTAAAGCCTTTAGAGATCCCAAGCCCAGGTGAACCAGCCCCACCCAACTCAAGTCTTAGCATAATGGAGAAGGTTCAGCGGAAAGGTGGATCCATAGAAAAATTCCTGGAAGGGAAAGACCCCAACCCAGAGAGACCGGGAACATCTGAGGAGAACACAATCTGGTCTCCTGCACAGAAAGACTTCCTTGCAGAAATAAGGAAGGAGCTTAAAAATCAACTGGAAAATTTGGGGGAGACAATTAATACCTTGCAACAAGAAAACAAAACCTTAGAAAGTAGAATTGGACAAACACAAAAGGAGAATAAATCTCTCAGATCATCAATTGGACAATTACAAAATGAGAATAATTCTCTCAGATCCTCAAATGAGCAAATGCAAAAAGAAATTAATTCTCTCAAAACCTCAATTGGTCAAATGGAAAGCTCTTTCAAAAGTAGAATTGACCAATTGGCAAAGATTAATGAAGAAAACTCCTCCCCCCCCAAAATAATGGAGTCTACAGAAACTAATGACTCCACGAGACAGCAAGAGTCAGTTAAACAAAATCAAAAAATAGAAAAAATAGAAGCAAATGTGAAATACCTCATCAACAAAACCACTGACCTCGAGAATAGATCAAGGAGGGGCAACCTGAAAATTATAGGACTTCCTGAAAACATTGAAGAGAAAAAAAGCCTGGACTTAATATTACAGGATCTAGTGATGGAAAACTGCCCTGACATCATCGAATTGGAGGGCAAAGTAGTTATTGAAAGAGTACATCGATCCCCACCAGAAAAAGATCCTAAAATGAAAACACCAAGGAATGTTGTGGCCAAACTCCAGAACTATCGGATAAAAGAGAAAATTCTGCAAGCAGCCAGAAAGAAACAATTTAAATATCAAGGAGCCACAGTAAGGATCACGCAGGACCTGGCTGCATCAACTTAAGGGATCAAAGGGCCTGGAACGAGATATTTCAAAGAGCACGGGAGCTTGGAATGCAGCCCAGAATCTACTTTTCTGCAAAGCTGAGCCTTCTCTTCCAGGGAAAAAGATGGACATTTAATGAAATGGAAGAATTCCAAAAATTTCTGATGAAAAGACCAGAGCTAAACAGAAAATTTGGATATCAAACAGGAGGTTCAAGAGACACATGAAAAGGTTAAAAAAAAGGGGGGGGGTGGTAAAAGGAAAAAAAATGCAATCCAGCAAGTTGAAACTGGCTATATCCCAACATGGGCGGGGTAGAGACTCTCATAAATCCTGAGCAATGTAACTCTAACACAGAGAATATACCTAGCCAGAAATGATGGACATCCATGACCTATCCATGATACTGATATCTAATGGGATGTAACTGGCTTTAACTCCACTGGGGAGAAAGGCTCTAATAACTCTCAGGAATTTTGACTCTATTCAACAGAATGTACTGAACTAGAAAGGACAGACACTCAGAATTTTCTATGACTTAGATAGAATGATATAAAATAATACACTACCTCCCTAAAAAGGGGGGACAGGAAAGAGACGGGAGGAGGGAGGGGATTGAATGAGACAAATCTCATTACACTAAGAGGTACAAAAAACCTATGGTTAATAGAGGGGAAGAAGGGAGTAGAGGAGAAACACCTGAATCTTCTTCTCATCAGACTTGGCTTAAAGTCAACCTACACATACTCAGTTAACTTATAAAACATCTAACCTTTCAAGAAGTAAAAGGGGAAAAGGTCAGGGGGGACAGAGAAAGGGAAGGGGAGTGGAGGAAATAAGGGGAAATAACAAAAGGAATGGAAGGGAACAGGGAAAGGGGAAAGAAAGGGGAGGGTGTGATATAGGAGGGAAAACACACTGAAGGGGGTTGTATTAAAAAACAAAATACTGGGGAATATGGATAAAAGCAGAGGATGGGGGAAAAATACAAACAGAGGGAAGATAGCAGAGGGCAATAAAGAATTAGTAATCATGACCTTGAATGTGAATGGGATGAACTCTCCCTTAAAACGTAAGCAAATAGCAGAGTGGATTAAAAACCATAATCCTACAAAATGCTGCTCACAAGAAACTCATTTGAAGCAGAGAGATACATATAGAGTAAAGGTAAAAGGTTGGAGCAAAATATATTTTGCTTCAGCTGAAGTAAAAACAAGCAGGGGTAGCAATCCTTATCTCAGACAAAGCAGCAGCAAAAATAGATAGCATTAAAAGAGATAAGGAAGGAAACTTTATCCTCCTAAAAGGTACCATACACAATAAAGTCATTTCAATATTGAATATATATGCACCCAGTGGGACTGCATCCAGATTCTTAGAGGAGAAGCTGAAAGAATCACAGGAAGACATAGATAGCAAAACTCTATTAGTAGGAGACCTCAACTTCCCGCTATCAGATCTAGATAAATCATATCATAAAACAAGAAATAAATTAGGGAGGTAAATAGATTGTTAGAAAAATTAGATATGGTAGACTTATGGAGGAAACTGAAAGGGGATAGGAAGGAATATACCTTTTTCTCTGCTGTACATGGAACTTATACAAAAATTGACCATGTACTAGGGCATAAAAACCTTATGATCAACTACAGAAAGGCAGAAATAGTGAATACATCTTTCTCAGATCACAATGCAGTAAAAGTCATATGCAGCACTGGGCCAAGGAGATATAGACCCAGAGCAAATTGGAAACTGAATAACCTCATCTTAAAAAATGAGTGGACCAAAAAACAAATTATAGAAAGAATTAACCATTTTATCCTAGATAATGATAATAATGAAACAACATACCAAATCCTATGGGATTCATTCAAAGCAACTCTCAGGGGATGTATTATAGCTCTAAATGCTTATATGAATAAATTGGAGAAAGAGGAAATCAATGAACTAAACATGCAACTAAAAAAATTAGAGAAAGAACAAATCAACAATCCCCAATCAAATACCAAATTAGAAATTTTAAAAATTAAAGGAGAAATTAATAAAATTGAAAGCAAAAAACTATTGAATTAATAAATAAAACCAAAAGTTGGTATTATGAAAAAAACAATAAAATTGATAAACCTCTGGTCAATTTGATTAAAAAAATGAAAGAAGAGAACCAAATTGCTAGTATTATTAATGAAAAAGGTGAACTCACCACCAATGAGGAGGAAATTAAAGTAATAATTCGAAATTATTTTGCCCAACTTTATGCCAATAAATTTGATAATCTAACTGAAATGGATGAATATTTACAAAAATATAAGTTGCCCAGGTTAAATGAAGAAGAGATTAAATACTTGAACAACCCTATCTCAGAAAAAGAAATTCAACAAGCCATTAGTGAACTCCCTAAACTCTTTGGAAAAATAGGGAAAGATGGAACTCTGCCTAACTCTTTCTATGAAACCAATATGGTACTGTTACCTAAACCAGGAAGAGTTTAAACAGAGAAAGAAAATTATAGACCTATTTCCCTGATGAATATAGATGCAAAAATCCTAAATAAAATCTTAGCAAAATGACTACAACAAGTAATCACTAGGATAATACATTATGATCAAGTAGACAAAACTCTCACTATTCACAGATGACATGATGGTCTACCTAGAGAATCCCAAGAAATCATCTAAAAAACTACTGGACACAATTAGCAATTTTAGCAAAGTTGCAGGTTATAAAATAAACCCCCATAAATCTTCAACTTTCCTATATATGACTAGCAAGAAACAGCAGGAAGTACTAGAAAGAGAAATTCCATTCAAAGTAACCTCAGACAGTGTAAAATACTTGGGAGTCTATTTGCCAAGACAGACTCAGAATCTTTTTGAAAACAATTATAAAACACTTCTCACACAAATTAAATCAGATTTAAATAACTAGGCAAATATCAACTGCTCATGGATAGGTAGAGCTAATATAATAAAAATGACAATTCTACCAAAACTAAACTATCTGTTTAGTGCCCTACCAATCAAAATTCCAAAAAATTACTTTAATGAGCTAGAAAAAAATTGTAAGTAAATTCATATGGAGAAATAAAAAGTCAAGAATTGCCAGGAGCTTAATGAAAAAAAGAGCAAACGAAGGTGGCTTAGCACTACCTGATCTAAAATTATATTATAAAGCATCAGTCATCAAAACTGTTTGATATTGGCTAAGAAATAGAGTGGTGGACCAGTGGAATAGACTAGTTGTAAAAGCAGGAGAGGATTATAGTAATCTGCTGTTTGATAAACCCAAAGAGTCAGGCCTATCTGTTTGCTCTTCTTCTGAGATGATATAAGTATAAAATACAATAAGAAACAGTTCATTTGGATATAATTCATTTTAAAGTGATTATAAGTTTTTTCCACAATGAGCCATTGAAATAAGCCAGGAAATTATTAATCCTGTTTTGTAGATAAAAATTCTAAGAGTCAGAAAAGATAAGATTTGCATGCCCAGTTTACACAGTCGGGGGAAGAGACAACCCCTGAACACACATCTTCTGAATCCATCTTCTCTTGATTTTGTAGGAAATCACAGTTATTATCAAAAATACTAGTATATAGAACTACTAAAGATAGAGTTTTCTCTTATTAAATATTGTGTTTAATTGCATATTTTCATATTTATCACATCAAGGATTCTGGATTTTTGAAGAATTCAAATTTAATTAAAATATCCAACAATTTTAAAATGCTGAACTCAGTTTAATTACTTCAGAGAAGTTAGAAATCATTTTGGATTCAACATCATTCATAATGTTATAGTTAGAAATGAAAAACACTGTATACATTTTGTGAACAAAATTGAAGTTCATAAAATAAATGCAAAAGGATATTTTACAATGAATTTTTTTCTTTTGATGCTATGGTTTTTTTTTTTAGGTTTTTGCAAGGCAAATGTGGTTAAATGGCTTGCCCAAGGCCACACAGCTAGGTAATTATTAAGTGTCTGAGACTGGATTTGAACCTAGGTACTCCTGACTCCAAGGCTGGTGCTTTATCCACTACACCACCTAGCCGCCCCAATGCTATGTTTTTAAAAGTACAAAGTATTTGAATCTTTTCATTTTTCCCGTTTTAATTAATTAATTAATTAATTGATATATTTACTTATTTTCATCTATTTCCACGTGCATATTTTGAGGTTGCAAAATTTCCTTCCACTTTCCATTCCCACCACCCTCCCCTTACCAGTGAACAGTCAGATTAGCAATGTACATACATATTTACATAAACATGTTTACAGGTCAGTATTACTTATTTTTGGAATGAGAAATTAGGATTATGGGGAAGAGAAACATAAGAGGTAATTTTTGTGAAGTGTTCAGCAGATTCTGAAAGGTCGTTTTGTGTGTTTGTGTGTGTGTATGTGTATGTGTTTTGTTTTGTTTTTCTTCCTCTGGATGGGATAACACAGTCCATAGCTGGTCTAATATAGTTGTCCTAGTTCTCTGAAATGCTGAGAGGAGCTGTTTCCATCAAGTTTGTTCATCTCACAATACTGTTATTGATGTGGACATTGTTCTCTTGGTTCTACTCCCTTTGCTCAGCATCAGATCCTGTAAGTCCTTCCATGCTTCTCTAGAGTCTGACCATTTATGGTTTCTTATAGAACAATAGTATTCCATAGTATTCATATATCATAACTTGTTTAGCCATTCCCCAGTTGATGAGCATCTCCTCAATTTCCAATTCTTTGACATTACAAAAAGGGCTTGCTATGAATATTTTGGAACAGGTAGGACTTTTCCCTTTTTAAATAATTTCTTCTTGATATAGACCTAGAAATGGAAATGCTGGATCAATGGGTATGAACAGTTTTATTGCTCTCCCGAAAAGTTGGATCCATTCATAATTCCACCAGTAATACATCAATTTCCCAATGTTCCCACAACCTCTTCAACATTGATCATTTTCCATTTTTCTCTTCTTGTCCAATTTGATAGGTGTGAGATGACACCTCATTGTTGTTTTAATTTTCATTTCTCTAATCAATAATGATTTGGAGCATTTTTTCATATGATTATATATATATCTTTAAATTCTTCATTTGAAAACTGTCTGTTTATAGCCTTTGACCATGTATCAACTGGGGAATAATGGGGACCTCATAAATTTGATGCAATTCTCTATATATTTTAGAAATGAGACCTTTATCAGAACTCTTAGTTGAGAAGACTGTTTCCCAGTTTTCTGCTTACCTTCTAATTTTGAGAGCATTGATTTTATTAGGGAAAAATTGTTTAATTTAATATTTTCAAAATCACTTAATATAGTCAAAATTTATCCCCTTTTTATAGCTCTGGTAGATTATTTCTTGGTCTAATATCTTATTTATGGGTGTCACTCTTTATTTCTAAATCCTGTACCCATTTTGACCTTATTTTGGTATAGGGTATGAGATGTGGATATATGCCTAGTTTTACCATTCTATTTGCCAGTTTTCCCAAAAATTTTTGTTCAATAATGTGTTTTTATCTCAGAAGCTGATGTCTTTGGTTTTGTCAAATAGAAGATTGCTGTCGTACATTTACGGCTGTTTCATTTGAACCTATCCTAATCCACTGATCCATTGACTCTATTTCTTAATCAGTGCCAGGAAGTTTTGATGACTGCTGCTCTGTAGTATAGTTTTAGATATGATAGAGCTAGGCTACCTTCCTTTACATTTTCTTCATCAGTTCTCTTGCTATTCTTGCCCTTTTGTTGTCCCAGATGAATTTTTACCATTTTTTTTCCTAGTTCAATAAAGTGGTTATTTAGTTATTTGACTTGTATGGCACTGAATAAGTTACTTAATTTGGGTAGAATTGTCATTTTTATTTTCTAAACTCAACCTAACCATGCACATTTGACATTTTCCCAATGACTTTACTTGGGTGAGAAGTGCTTTATAATTGTGTTCATACAGTTTCTGGGTTTGTCTTGGGAGGTAGATTTCAAAATATTTAATGTTGTCTATAGTTATTTTAAATGGAATTTCCTTTTCTAGCTCTTGTTCTTGGGCTTTGTTGTTCATATATATAGAAATGCTGATGATTTATGTGGGTTTATTTTTTTCCTGCTACTTTGCTGAATTTGTTAATTGATTCAATGAGTTTTTAGATGATTTTCTTGGATTTTCTAGGTATACCATCATAACATCTGGAAAGAGTAAACATTTTGCTTCCTTATTGCCAATTCTGATTCCTTCAATTTCTTTTCCTTTTCTTATTGCTATAACTAGAATTTCTAATAATGGTGATAATGGCCATCCTTGTTTCACCCCTGATTTTATTGAAAATGCTCCCAGTTTATTTCCACTGCATATAATATTAGAAGATGATTTTAGATAGATACTATTTATTATTTTTAAGGAAAACTCCATTTATGGCTAAACTTTCTAATATTTTTAAAAGGAATGGATGCTGTATTTTATCAAAGAATTTACAGCATCTATTGAGATACTTATATGGTTTTTGTTGGTTTTACTATTGATATGTTAAATTAAATTGAGTGTTTTCCTATTGTTTCAAAATCCTTGTCTACCTGGTATCAATCCTAACTGATCATGGTGTATTATCCTGCTAATAACCTGCTGTAGTCTCATTGCTAAAATTTTATTTAAGATTTTTAGATCAATATTCATTAGGGAGGTTGGTCTATAATTTTATTTGTTTGTCCTGGCTCTTCCTGGTTTAGGTATTCCACCATATGGTATCATAAAAGGAGTTTGGCAGAACTCCTTCCTCTCCTATTTTTTTAAAATATGAATTAATTGTTTCTTAAATGTTCTGTACAATTCACTTGTAAATCCATCTGGACTTGTAGACTTTTTCATAGGAAGTTTCTTGATGATTTCTTCAATTTATTTTTCTCAGATGTGGTTTATTTAAGTAATTCATCTCCTCTTCTGGTAATCTGGGCAGTTTGTACTTTTGTAAATATTCATTCATTGCATTCAAATTGTGCAATTTTTTGTCATATAATTCATCAAATAGCTCTGAATTATCTTTTTAATTTCCTCCTCGTTGGTTAGTTCATAGTTTTCCTTTTTGATATTGGTAATTTGGTTATCTTCTTAATTATTAAAATTAGATTAACCAAAGGTCTGTCTATTTTATTAAATTTTTCATGAAAACAACTCTTAGTTTTATTTATGAGATTAATGGTTTTCTTTAATACCATTTTTTAAATCTCTCCCTTTATTTTCAGAAATTCCACTTTAGTATTTAATTGGGGATATTTAATTTTTGTTTTTCTAGCTTTTTAAGTTTCATACCAAATTCATTGATCTCATCTTTCTCTACTTTATTCATATAGGCATTTAGAGATATTACATTTTCCCTCAAAACCACCTTGACTGCATCCTATACATTTTGGTATGATGTCTCATTAGTATCATTCTCCTGAATATAATTATTGATTATTTCTATTGTTTGTTGTATGATCTAACCATTATTTAAGATAAAGTTATTTAATTTCCAATGCATTTTTGGTTTATCTTTTCATGTCCTGTTATTACATGTGATTTTCATTGTATAATGGTGTGAGAAGTGTGTATTTATTATTTTTGCCTTTCTTCATTTGGTTGGATATTCTGCCCTAATATATGGTCAATTTTGTTATAGTTGACATGTACTGCTCAAAAAAGGAATAGTCTTTTCTATTCCCATTAAGTTTTCTCTACAGATCTATCATTTCTAAGTTTTCTAAGATTTCATTCACCTTAACTTCCTTCTTGTTTATTTTGTGTTTAGATTTATCTAGTTCTGAGAGGAGGAAGTTGAGGTCCCCCATTATTATAATTTTGTTGTATGTGTTTCCTTGTAATTCCCTCAAGCTTTTCCTCTGGGAATTTGGGTCCTATACCACTAAGTGCATTTATGTTTAGTAATGATATACCTTCATTACCAATGATGCCTTTTAAGAAGATGCAGTTTCCTTCCTTATCCCTCTCAATGAAATTGATTTCTGCTTTTACTTTACCTGAGATTAGCATCAGCAGCACAGGATTTTTTTACTTCAGCTGAGGCCTCCTATATTTTGTTCCAACCTTTTGCCTTTATCCTGTGTATATATATATATATCTCTACTTCAAATGTGTTTATTGTAGACAACATATTGTGGGATTCTGGTTTTGAATCCATTCTGCTATCCACTTCAGTTCATCCCATTCACATTTATTGTTAAGATCACCAATTCTGTATTTCCCTCTATGCTATCTTTTTCCATTTATATTTTTCTGTTTCCTTTTCTCTTATTCCTCTTTATGAAAATTTTACTATCTTTCCCCTCTGACTTTTCTTATAAAAATTTAATTTTCATTTTATTTTCTTTTTATACCTTCCCTTCCCTTTTATCAGTCCCTCTTCCCTTCCCTTTACATTTCCTAGTCCTGCCTTTCCTGCAGAAATTGGGAATGTATCTTATTCCCTCTCTGGGCTAAATCTCTGGAACCGAATTTACTCAGCATTTTCATTCTCCCTTCTTTTCCTCTAAAATTATAAATATTTGTGCCTCTTCCCTTAGTCTTATTTCTTGCTCTAATACTACTACTCCAATATCATCAATAAGTGTGATTATTTGATTGCTTGACAAATTAATTTTGTTATCAAGATACCATCACATATTGTCTACTTGATTTCTTGATAAGCGGCATTGACTCAAACTGCATAAAAGTGCAATTTTAATCATTTTTACTTTACCCCCTTTTCAAATATCTTTCAAGTATACACAATCTTCTTCAAGAGCCAAAGTATCATCCAAAACCATATGTGCCTCTCCCCTAGGCACATTTTCACTCTCACTCTACTGCCCTCTCCCTTCCCCTACCCACAGTTAGGGCACTTAATACCTTGTTAAGTGAAGTAAGATCTATTTTCTTTTACACTAAAGTTAAGTTAAACCCTGATCAAATTAACTGCAAGAATCCTAGAGATCCCTAAGTACTAGAAGACTCTGGAGGTCTCACGTGAGAACATTATAAAATGATTGAAAGTCACAGAGACACTGGATCAGGTCCTCACAGTTTGTGATACTTAAAAGTCTCTATGTACTGGGTTTCTGTAGAGGTCTCATCTGAGAATTTTACAAATTATTGTAGGTTACAGAGATACTGACTACAGGTCCTTGTAGTTCTTAATGCCCTCATTAGACAGGTGCTAAGCAAGTAAGATTAAACTGATTCAAAATATAAAGAGAGGGGGCGGAGCCAAGATGTCAACAAGAAGGGATCCAGTCTTAGGAGCTCTCTGATAAAATTCATCAGCTAAGGACTGTAACTAAACTTTTGAGAGGAAGAACCCACAAAGGGACCCAGTGAGGCAATTCTCCTACTCAGGTTAACATGGAAAAGAGCAGAAAGGCTCTGCTCCCTGGGATTGGAGAGGCGGCCTCCCAGAGGGGTGGCCAGAGCCAAAGAATTTCAGCCTCCCGGAGGCAGCCCCAGGGTGCTGGGAGTGTCAGCTCACAGCAGAGGGGAAGTCTCCTGAGCTGCAAACCGAGGAGCACAGGGCACAAAGTGGGGGAACAGTGGAGGACCTCTGCCAGAGCGAGCACATGGAGCCCAGCCCTCAGGGCACACAGCCAGCAGCATGGTCTTTCCCCAACCCTGATCCTGGAAACAGAAATAGGCGGAGCCCGTAAGCAGGAGACCACATTCAGATCCTGATCCCAGTCTAGGCCCCCCCATAGAACAGCAGGCCCCCCCCCACACCTCAGCCCCATCGCAGTCAAGGTGCTTATAGTCATTCACAGACCAGGAGGGAGGACAGAGCCTCACACACTGAGACCCTTGTGGGAGTGTCCCAAAAGCTCAGGAAGCACCCCAGACCAGGCCCAGGCTGGGAAAATGAGCAAGCAAAGAAACAAAAGGAACACTATTGAGAAATATTTTGCTCATGAGCCCAAGAAGGATCAAAATACTCAGTCTGAAGATGAGGAAGCACAAGCTCCTGCATCTAAAGACTCCAGAAAAAACAGAAATTGGGCTCAGGCTATGACAGAGCTCAAAAAAGACTTTGAAAATCAAATGAGGGAGTTGGAAGAAAAACTGGGAAAAGAAAGGAGAGAGATGCAGGAAAAACATGAAAATGAAGTCAGCAGCTTAGTCAAGGAAATCCAAAAAAATGCTGAAGACAATAGCATGCTAAAAACCAGCTTAGGTCAAATGGATAAAATAGTTCAAAAAGTTATGGAGGAGAAGAATGCTTTAAAAAGCAAAATTGGCCAGATGGAAAAAGAGATAAGAAAACTCTCTGAGGAGAACAAATCCTTCAGACAAAGAATAGAATTCAGGGAGATTGATGAATTTACCAGAAATCAGGAATCAATACTACAAAACCAAAAAAATGAAAAATTAGAAGAAAATGTGAAATATCTCATTGAAAAAACAACTGATATGGAAAACAGACTTAGGAAAGATAATTTAAAAATTATTAGAATACCTGAAAGTCATGATCAGGAAAAGAACCTTGACAACATTTTCAAAGAATTACTACAGGAAAATTGCCCTTATATTCTAGAAGCAGAGGGCAAAATAGAAATGGAGAGAATCCACCAATCCCCCCGAGAAAGAGATCCCAAAAAACCAACCCCTAGGAATATTATAGCCAAGTTCCAGAACTCCCAAGTCAGAGAGAAAATATTACAAGCAGCCAGAAGGACACAGTTCAAATATTGTGGAGCTGCAGTCAGGATCACACAGGATTTAGCAGCAGCTACATTGGAAGCTGGTAGGGCTTGGAATACAATATACCAGAAGGCAAAAGAGCTTAGAATGCAGCCAAGAATGAACTACCCAGCAAGGCTGAATGTCCTCTTTCAGGGAAAAAAGATGGACTTTCAATGAACCAGGGGAATTTCAAATGTTCTTTTTGGAATGGCCAGAGCTGAACAGAAGGTTTGATCTTCAGATACAGGACTCAGGTGAAGCATGGAGATTGGAGGAGAGGGGGGAAATATGAGGGATTTAATGAGGATGAGCTGCATGTATTCCTGCATAGAAAAATGATACTGATAGTATTCATATGAACCTTCTCAGTTAATAGATTATGTAGAGAGAGCTTTTATAGTTGAAGCACAGGAGAAAGCTGAATTTGAAGATAAAATATGGTGTAAAAATGGAGTCAATAGAAAAAAAGGGAAATGGAATGGGAGAAAGAAAAAGGAGAGGGGGAATAGTTCAAGATATTTCACATAAGATTTTTTTTTATTACAATGAGCTATTGCAATGATATGGAAGTGAGGAGGCAAGGGGGAATGAGGGAAACTGCTCTCATCAGAGATGGCTAGGAGAGGAAACAGCAAATATACTCAATGGGGTATAGACATCTGGAGTAAGAAGGAGCGGGGAGCAGGGGGAAGGGGTAGGGAAGTGAATAAAGGAGGAGAAGATGGACCATGGGGGGAGAGAGTGGCCAGATATAACGCATTTTCTTTCTTACTTCTTGCAAGGTGCTGGGATTAGAGGGCCTTCCCAGGACCACAGGGCCAGGTGGTTTCTGGGCCTAAGGGGTGGTATGGGGCCTCAGGGCTTCTTGGCCCCAGGACCAGGGATCTGTCTGCGGCACCACTCAGCAATCTTACAGCCGAGTCAGAGTGAAAGGAGAGAGAAAATAGAGTACATGATAGTGGAGAAATAAGAAAGGAGGGAGTTGCGATCAGCAATGGCAATAGCGGAAAAATATGGAAATAACTTTTGTGATGTACTTATCATAAAGAATGAGATCCACCCATGCCAGAGTTGTTGGTGTTGGAACAAAGACTCAAGCACATTTTTTGTTATTATTATTTGGGGGAGGGTGCAGGGCAAGTGGGGCTGGATGGCCTGCCTGGGGCCAAAAAGTGGGTGATCTTTGGGTGTCTGGGGCCGGATTTGGACCCAGGTGCTCCTGGCTCAAGGGCCAATGCTCTGTCTGCCACCCAGCCACCACTACTACTATTACTATTTTATTTTATTTTGGGTCTTTCTTTTTTTTTTTGTTTTTTTCAGGGCAGTGGGGATTGGGTGGCTTGCATGTCACATGGCTGGGTGATTGTTGGGTTTATGAGGCTGGGTGTGGACTCGGGTGTTCCTGGCTCCAGGGCTGGTGCTTCGTCCATTGTGCCACCTTGCTATACCTACAATTATTACTATTATTTTTTATTTTAATTTTTTTCTCTCCCCTTTACTTTTTTTGCCAAAGCAAGTCTATATTCATGGGGGAGGAGGGGTATTTTGTTTACTTGTAAACAAGAATATTTTATTAATGTAAAAAAAACATTTGTACAAAATGAGAACAAAAAATGAATTTAAAAAAATGTATTGAGACACTTAATTTTAAAATTAGCCCCCTGATTATCTTCAGGGCTTTTTTTCTCAAACATAGGGATGTCATCTCGGACCTCTTCAATTAAGAGATAAAACATAAATATACCCATATCCTTCAGGATCATTCTCTTTAATTATATTCTACCCTTTAATTATCCTAAGAGAAGTAAAGTTCTAAAGAATTAGAAGTGTTATATTGGGCTTCTGGTCAAAATGACGGAGAGAAGTCAGGCACTGTGCTGAGATCTCCTGGTTCCCCCTCAGAAATAATATGAAAGAAACATCAGCAGAAATCTAGTCAACAAAACACAGAAAGAGAAGAACATTGACCAACAAGGTCTGTCTCAGGGGACTGTGGGTGAATCAGGAGTGGAGAGCAGAGAGCCAGACCAGAGGCAGTCAAATTTTCAAAAATAAAACTATTCCTCAATTGACAAATGGTCAAAGAATATCCAAAGGAAATTTACAACTGAGGAATCAAAGTGATCCATAGTAATAGTAAAATTCCTCCAAATTATTTCTTAGTAGAGAAATGCAAATTAAAGATCTCTGAGATATTACCTCACACCTCTCAGACTGCCCAATATGACCAGAAATGACAATGATCAATGTTGGAAGGCTTTTGGGAAATCTGGGACACTAATACATTGTTGGTGGAACTGTGAACTCATCTAGACTTTCTGGAGAGCAACTGAGAATTACACCTCAAGGGTAACAAAAATGTGCATACTCTTTATTCCAGCAATACCACTACTGGGTCTATACCCTGATGAGATTATGGAAAAAAGGTAGAAGCTTCACTTGAACAAATTATTCACAGCAGCGCTGTTCGTGGTGACAAAGAATTGGAGATTGAATGAATGTCCATGAATTGGGGAATGGCTTAATGAACTGTGGTATATGTATGTGATGGAATACTATTGTTCTATTAGAAACCAGGAAGAATTGGAAGTCAGGGGAGCCTTGTAATATTTGCTTGAATTGATGCTGAGTGAGGTGAGCAGAACCAGAATAAACAATGTACACCCTTACAGCAACATGGAAATGATGATCAATCTTGATGGACTTACTCATTACATCAGTACAAAAATCAGGGTCAATTTTGGCCTATCTGTGATGGAGAATACCATCTATATCCAGAGAAAGAATTGTGGAGTTTGAACAAAGTCCAAAGACTATTACCTTCTATTTAGGAAAATAAAGTTATCTTATTATATAATTTTGCTATCACTTATAATTTCTTTTTCTTCATTAAGGATATGATTTCTCTCTCATTACATTCAACTTAGATAAATGTATGTCATGGAAACAATGTAAACACTGGGGGGGTGGAGGGAGGAAAGCAAAATTATGGGGAAAATGTAAAATTCAAAATAAATAAAATCTTCTATCATAAACAAAAAGTAAAATAAAATAACTATAGACAATATTAAATACTTCTGAATCCACCTCCCGAGAGAAACCCAGAAACTGCATGAACACTATTATAAAGCACTTCTCACCCAAATAATATCAGATCTAATTAATTGGGAAACTATCAAATGCTCATGGTTAGGTCAAGTGAATATTATAAAAAATGACAATTCTACCCAAATTAAATTACTTATTAAATGCCCTACCAATCAAACTACCAAATATTACTTTACTGAGCTTGAAAAAAAATAGTACCAAAATTCATCTGGACCAACAAAAAAGACAAGAATAGCAAGGGAATGCATGAAAAAAATGTAAAGGAAGGTGGTCTAGCTCCACCAGTTCTACAACTATACTATAAACAGTCATCAAACCTTCCTGGCACTGGTTAAAAAATAGAGTAATGGATCAGTGGATTGGGATAGGTTCGAAAGGAACTGCAGTACATGACAATAACAATCTGCTATTTGACAAACCCAAAGACACCACTCCTTGGGATAAGAACTCATTATTTGACAAAAATTGTTGGGAAAACTGGAAAAGAATATGGCAAAAATTAGGCATAGATCCACGTCTCACACCCTATACCAAAATAAGGTCAAAATGTATACAGGATTTAGACATAAAGAGTGATGACATAGATAAATTAATAGGCCCAAAATATTCTATGTGATCTATTGAAAAGGGACAAAACTATGACCAAAGAAAAATTAGAGCACATTATCAATGGCCAAATGACTGATTTTGACTATATTAAATTAAAAAGGGTTTAGACTAATAAAATCAATGCTGCCAAAATTAGAAGAAAAGCAGAAAACTGGGAAATAATCTTCACAACCAGGATTTCTGATAAAGGTCTCATTTCCAAGATATATAGAGAATTGCATCAAATTTAATAAGGTCACAAGTCATTCCTCAGTTAATAAATGGTCAAATGATATGAACAGTGTTCAAATGAAGAAATTAAAGCTATATATAATCATATGGAAAATGCTCCAAATTGCTATTTATTAGAGAAATGCAAATTAAAACAATAACGAGGCATCATCTCACACCCATTAGATTGGCCCAGATAGGAAAAAGGGAAGATGATCAATGTTGAAGAGGATGTGGGAGGATTGAGAAATTGATGCATTGCTGGTGGAGTTGTGAAGGGATCCAACCTTTCTGGAGAGCAATATGGAACTATGCCCAAAAAGCAACAAAGCTCTTCATATACTTTGACCCAGCAATTCCAATTCCAGGACTATATTCGAAGAAATTGTATAAAATGGGAAAAGTCTTACATGTTCCAAAATATTCATGGCAGCTCTTTCTATAGTGGCAAATAATTGGAAATTGAGAGTATGCCCATCAATTGGAGAACAGTGAATCAAGTTATGGCAAATGAATTCTATTGTTCTTTAAGAAACCATAAATAGTCAGATTCTAGAGAAGCATGGAATGACTTAATGGGATCTAATGCTGAGTAAAGACAGTAGAGCTAATAGAACAATGAACACATTAACATTATGAGATGAAAAACTTCGATTTAAGCAAGTCCTCCTGACCATCCAGGGAGCTATGACAACTGTATTAGTCTGGTAATGGTCTATATTATTCCCTCCAGAGGAAGGAAAACAAAATAAAACACAATACAGAAAAAATATCCCTACCGAATCTGATGAATACTTTATAAAAATTATCTCTTATTTATCTCTTTCCCTTAATAGTAATTCTTCATGCCTAAAATGACTAATTTGTTAATATGTTTAATAAAATATGTATTCAAAATACTTACTTCAATGTTCCCTATTGAGGGGAAGGGGGTGAGATGTAAAGGTGGAGGGAAAATTTGTTAACTTGGAAATATGCATGCACAAATGGATGAAAATAAAAAACTAAATTTAATAAATAAAAAATCCAATACAGTGGTTTGTTCCTGACCCAGTCTTGTCTTTTATCCCAGTATACTCAGTGTTCATACTTTGGGGTTGGAGTCCTCCCTTCTGGCTTCCTATCTAAATTCAGCGACCTCTGCTGTTGTTAAGTTTTGGGGGTCTGTATTGCTATGTGGCTAAAAGCCTCCTGCTGGATTTCCTGCTCTTCTGCCTCCTGGACTTTACTTCCCCTTCCCCCCAAAGAGACAGATGGCTATCGTTGAAAACTTTGAATCTTCTCTTGTGTTGGTGGGATCTGTAATTTCAATATCAGAATAGAAGCTTCATTTATCTTTAGTAAGGAAAAGTTCTAGGATCATAGCTTCATCCTGTCATGTTGACTTTGCCACAGAAGTTCACCCAGAGTGAAATTTTTTGTGCAAATCTTTTTGTGCAAATTTTTGGTGGTATCTTCGAAGGAAGATAGCATATACATTTAATTTTCAGAGGAGGCGATGGTCAAATGCATTTTCAATTTGAGTAGTAATGTGGATCTCAATATCTTTCAGTATTATTCTGAATTAATTAATGGACTCATAACTTAACAGAGAAGTGTCTAATGGTCAGACTATCCTTTAGGGTAGTAGAGGAAGTTTTAGAAGTCCCTACATTACCTTGTCTTAATTATATCATAAATGCAAGGTGAAAAAACCTAGATCAGATTCTCTTATCTTTTCACTTCTAGAGGTCTGATTTCTACTTATATTTCTGAAATGGAAATTTACTCATTGGGGAACTTGGCACAGGTTTTTTGCTATCTCTTGACTTCAGTTTCACCATCTATAAAGTGAGGTGGTTGGACTACATGGCTTCCAAAATTCTTTCTTCCTAAGATTCTGTGACTCTAGTGGAAGCTTGGAGAAATGTTTGCAAAAATACAGCTTTGTTAATAATTTATCAATTTAATTGAAAGGTTAAAGGTGATGATGGAATTGCAGTCTGCATAGCATTCAACTACCCAAAAGCCTCAAGTCTTTTCCTGTAGCATCAAAATTCTGACTTAAGTTTTTCATGTCTTCACAAGTGATAGACTGAAAGATTTCACCCTTCAAAGTTTCAATGAAAAAATACATTATGTTTTCTTTGAATAATTTAAGAAATAGGATGAAAACCATTTGGAGAAAACTCATTGGTGTGTTTGCTATAATTTTGCACCAATACTTTTCAATTTCCCTTTTCCATGATAGGATAAGAGTAATAAAGGGAAAACTTTTTCTATTTTATCATGGATGGTGCCCCAGATTGTGTCTGACTGCCGTGTACAGTGCCTGAGAAAAGGGAAAAGACTTTCATGGACAGCAGATTCTCCATGTTGAGCTTCCTTCAGTTTCTTCTGAAGGAAACTCTGAGGCTTCAGTAGAATTTTTGCAAGTCAGGTCAGTTAGTTTTTAATCTTCAAATAATTATCTAGAATAGTAATTGGCACAAAGAAAGCAATTAGAGAATAAGAGAGAAATCTCAATGTAAATTGTCCTTCCTTTCTCTTCTGGATAATGGTAAATATGAAATAATTGTTCTCCTCTGTTCATCTCAAGCCTTTCGTAATTAAAAAAAAACAAGATAGGAGAGAGGGAAGCTTGTCGCCTAATATTGAACCAATTATTCTATTTGTCTTTCATCTTGGCTGCTTCAGTGTTGAAATTTTGATTTGGACTTGCTGAATGACAAAAAATAAGTTGGTAATGATATGGTTAATTGTGTTTATACTAAAATCAAATTAGAAAGGACAAATCTCTCAGGAGAATGAAATATACTTTAGTTTCTGGTGGAATGAAGGGAACCTGCCTCAGTGGTTTCAAGAATGAAATCTTGTCCTCTGTTTCTCTTCATTGTTCTGTCATATGGTCCTAGTATCCCAAATTTGTTCTTCATGGATCCCAGTCTTTCTCAATTTCAGAGATGACTGTTGGTTCCCCATATTGATCTGCTCTATTTCCTCAACTCCACATTCTGAATACCCTAGCTTCCTTCAGGGCTTATTTTATGAGCCATATCCATCAAAAGGCCTTTCACCAAAAGATAGTTCTCCCCACAACAATTTCCCATGTACTTTTCTTTCAAATTTCTTGTATAATAGATATTTAGAATTTGTAACACCAAAGATTCACACTTGCATTACCTATTTGTGAAGATATTGTTTCTTTCCTGTACATTGGAATATTTCTTGGGAGAAACAGCTGCTTCTCTTTTGTCCTTTCAATACTTATCCCTCACATAATATTTAGCATAATAAAAACATGTTGAATGACCTACTGATAATCAGTAGGAAATTCTCTGTCCTCCTTTATTACTTGTAACATCAAATCCTAGGGCATATGATGCTTCCAATTCTCAAAGTTATGTTTAGTCACTGAGATCAAGAATATAGGCAACTTTCTCATGATCCTCTCCACCCCCACATATTTACTTAAACACCCCTTCTTCACATATTATTGCAAATGGTAAGTGAGAGAGATTCAGCATCAATCTCACTCTCACCTTAACTGCAGGTCAAATTACAGAACTGCCAGATGAAATAAAGAAGAAGTTTGTGAAGATGTATGAATACTTTGGGATTAGGATCAATCAAATCTTAGATGTGTCCATTGATGGTAAGCTCTGTTCCACTCTGATTCTTATTCCTCAATTTTCCTTTGTGAAAAGATAGATGGATTTCCATAGAATGGAAGCACTTCTTATTTGACTACTTTTGCTCTTACCCAGATAAACTTAGTCCCTTTTCTCTGGGATAGTTAGATTATTCTCTGAGAAGGATTCATGCCAGAAAAACATTAATGTCTTGAACTTCATTTTGTCATGCAGGAATTTAACTACAGAGTTATTGCCAGAGCCATATTACTTAAGAAATCCAGAACAGAAGTTTATGACCAAGGAAGAGAAGGAGAACATCATTTAAAATTTTTTTAAAAGATATATTTATTTTGATGTTTGCAATTTTTCCCCTAATCTTATTTCCCTCTCCCCCACTCCCCAATTGAAGGCAATTTGTCATTCTTTACATTGTTTCCATGGCATACATTGATCAAAATTGAATGTGATGAGCAGAAATAATATCCTTAAGGAAGAAATAAGGTAAAAGAGATAGAAACATCAGAAAATAAGATATCAGTTTTTTCCTAAATTAAATTTTCTAAAATTTTTCTAAATTCTAAAGGTCATAGTCCTTGATCTTTCATAAAACTCCACAGTTGTTTCTCTGGATACAGATGGTATTCTCCATTGCAGAGAGCCTGAAATTGTCCCTGATTGTTGCACTGATGGAATGAGCAAGTCCATCAAGGTTGATTATTGCCTGCATGTTGCTGTTAGGATGTACAGTGTTTTTCTGATTCTGCTCATCTCATTCAGCATCAGTTCATGCAAATCCCTCCAGGCTTCCCTGAATTCCCAACCCTCCTGGTTTCTAATAGAACAATAGTGTTCCATGAAATACATATACCACAATTTTCTAAGCTATTCCCCAATTGAAGGACATTTACTTGATTTCCAATTCTTTGCCACCACAAACAGGGCTGCTATGAATATTTTTGTAAAAGTGATGTTTTTACCCTTTTTCATCATCTCTTCAGGGCATAGACCCAGTAGTGGTATTGCTGGATCAAAGGATATGCACATTTTTGTTGCCTTTTGGGCATAGTTCCAATTTCTCTCCAGAAAGGTTGGATGAGTTCACAGCTCCACCAGTAATGTGATAGTTTCCTGGATTTCACCCAATCCTTCCAACAATGATCGTTATCCTTTCTGGTCATATTTACCTGTCTGAGAGGTGTGAGATGGTACCTCAGAGAACTTTAATTTGCATTTCTCTAATAAGTAATGACTTAGAGCATGTTTTTCATATGACTATGGATTGCTTTGTTCTCCTCATCTGTAAATTGCCTTTGCATATCCTTTGACCATTTGTTAATTGGGGAATGGTTTTTTAAAAAAAATATGACTCAGTTCTCTTTATATTTTAGAAATTTTAGAAACATTAGTTCTAAAAATTGTTTCCCAGTTTACTACATTTCTTTTGATCTTGGTTACAGTACTTTTGTCTGTGCAAAAGCTTTTTAATGTAATATAATCGAAATCATCTAGTTTGTTTTTAGTGATGTTCTCCATCTCTTCCTTAGTTATAACCTGTTTCCTTTTCCATAGATCTGACAGGTAAACTAGTCCTTGATCTTCTAGTTTGCTTATAGTATTTTTTTTTTATGTCTAAATCCTGCATCCATTTAGATCTTATCTTGGTATGGGGTGTGAGGTGTTGTTCTAATCTAAGTTTCTTCCATACTAACTTCCAATTTTGAGGGAGAACATCATTAAATATATTAGATAATTTTTATTACATTAAATTAAAAAGATTTTGCAGAAATAAAACAACTATAACCAAGATCAAAAGAAATGCAGTAAACTGGGAAACAATTTTTACAACTGGGGATTTCAGACAAAGGACTCATTTCTAAACTATATAGAGAACTGAATGAAATTTTTAAAAAGACAAGCCATTCCCCAATTGTCCAATGGTCAAAGAATATGCAAAGCAATTTACAGATGAGAAAATCAAAGCTATCCATAGTCATATGAAAAATTGCTCTAAATCATTACTGATTAGAGAAATGCAAATTAAGACAGCTCTGAGATACCATCTCATACCTAACAGATTGGCCAATATGACCAGAAAGGACAGTGTTCAATATTGGAAGGGATGTGGGAAATCAACATTGTTGGTGGAGCTGTGAACTCTTCCAGCCTTTTTGGAGAGTAATCTGCAATTATTCCCAAAGGGAAACTAAAATGTACATTCCTTTTGAACTAACAATATCATTATTGGGTCTATACCCTGAGGAGATTATTTAAAAGGGTAAAAACATCATTTGTACAAAAATGTTCATAGTGGCCCTGTTTGTGGTTGCAAAGAATTAGAAATTAAGTGACTGTCCATCAATTTGGGAAGGGTTCAACAAATAGTATTCCATTGAGGAATGAATCCAGGTAAAGTGTCAGTGGATGAGGAGAAGTCTATTGAAGAAGTCAGGTGATTAGATAATTCATGGTCATCTCTCAAGTTCTTGACCTTATGGCAGCTGGTACTTTGCTCTATAAAAGCTGGGGAATTCTGAGAGAATTGTAAATATGTATGAGCTTGTAATCATCTAACCATATCCAAAGACTCTTCTGGAGGTAAAATTTTTTTTAGGATTTAATAGTTGCTATCAATACTTTGTAAAGAGTTCTGATCAACATTATTATACAGTTGATTGTGTAGGGTTATGAAGCTTTAAGCAAGTCCAATATGTCACACTTTGGAAATCAATCTGGAATACCTGGAGTTTTATTCCAGGAGGAACATGATTACTGTTTTGTTTTTTTTAGGTTTTTGCAAGGCAAATGGGGTTATGTGGCTTGCCCAAGGCCACACAGCTAGGTAATTAATTGTTAAGTATCTGAGGCTGGATTTGAACTCAGGTACTCCGGACTCCAGGGCCAATGCTTTATACACTGTGCCACCTAGCCGCCCAAACATGATTATTATTAATAAATCAATAGAGAAGTTCACTGACAATAAGCCTCAACATCCTGTATAGCAAATATCCAACATACTACCCAAACCAGATTAAAATTTAAGTAGGAAAAATTTAACAGTATAATTGAAATGCAATAAAACACAAGTAACATTACAACCAAGTGAATATGTGGCCTTCAGGTATCTTTGTATATTGTTTAGTAGCCTCTGTCTCCATTAGATTTTGACAAAACTGCTGACCAATGTTGAAGTTTTTATTTTGAAGGCAGTCATCGTAACTTGCTTTGGAGAATATATGGGGAGAACTTGGTATCAAATAAGCGTTGACATAATCTAACAAGTTCTAAATTGGGTATTGCCTGATTGAGATGAGCAATGACACTAACTATCTCTGAGTTCAGCATATATTACCTTATCAGGAAAGAGTGACTTGCTTACACATACTGATGCTCTAATAGTGCAAATGTGTACAAAGATGTAATATTCATTAAAGGTTGAAACTGAACTCTAACAACAAGAGAATAAGTCACCAGCATATTAAAAAATTTGGTTATTTTACTAGAAGTAGATTTTACTGCATTACATCAGCATCCTCTTTGTTTCAGTGTTTTATGGCCAGGTACTTAATTTTTTTCACTTTAATATAAAAATTTTATTTATTTTTTCAATTATATAAAATAGTAGGTTCTTCCTACCATTTTTGTAATGTTTTGAATTTACCATTTTCCCCAAACTTGCTTCCCCCCCCACCGAAAACAGTCTGATAGTCTTTTCTAAGAAAGATTTCATTTATTTTAAGTTTTACAATTTTCTCCATTATTCTTGCTACCCCCTCCATAGAAGGTAGTCTGTTAGTCTTCACATCGTTTCCATTGTATACATTAATGCGATGAGAGAGAATTCATATCCTTAAAGAAGAAAAGTAAAGTATAAGAGAAAGTAAAATTATGTAAGATAACATTTATTTTTTCTGAATTGAAGGTATTAGTCTCTGATCTTTGTTCAAACTCCACAATTCTTTCTCTGGATAAAGATGGTATTCTCCATCACAGATAGCTGAAAATTGTCCCTGATGGAATGAGCAAGTCCATCCAGGTTGATCATCACCTGCATGTTGCTGTTAGGGTGTACAATGTTTTTCTGATTCTGCTCATCTCGATCAGCATCAGTTTCTGCAAATCATTCCAGGCTTCTCTGAATTCCCATCCCTCCTGGTTTCTAATAGAACAATAGTGTTCAATCACATACATATACCACAATTTGTTAAGCCATTCCCCAGTTGAAGAACATTCACTCAATTTCCAATTCTTTGCCACCACAAACAGGGCAGCTTTGAATTTTTTTGTACAAGTGATGTTTTTACCATTTTTCATCATCTCTTCAGGGTATAGACACTGAATTGGGGTATTGCTGGATCAAAGGGTATGTACCTTTTTGTTGTCCTTTGGGCATAATCCCAAATTGCTCTCCAAAAAGGTTCACAGCTCCACCAACAATGCATTAGTGTCCCAGATTATCCACAACCCTTCCAACACTGATCATTGTTCTTTCTGGTCATTTTGGCCAGTCTGAGAAATGTGAATTGGTACCTCAGAGATGCTTTAATTTGCATTTCTCTAATAAGTAGTGGTTTGGAGAAATTTTTCATATGAATATGGATCGCATTGATTTCCTCATATGTAAATTGCCTTTGCATATCCTTTGACCATTTGTCAATTGGGGAATGGCTTTTTTGTAAATATGATTCAGTTCTCTGTATATTTTAGAAATGAGTCCTTTGTCAGAATCATTAGTTGTAAAGATTGTTTCCCAATTTACTGCATTTCTTTTGTTCTTGGTTACAGTAGTCTTTGTCTGTGCAAAAGTCTTTTAATTGAATGTATTCAAAATTATCTAGTTTGTTTTAATGATGTTCTCCATCTCTTCCTTGGTCATAAACTGCTTCCCTTTCCATAGATATGACAGGTATACTATTCTTGATCTTCTTGTTTGCTTATAGTATTGTTTTTATTTAATGTCATCATCCTGCATCCATTTTGATCTTATCTTGGTGTAGGGTGTGAGCTGTTGGTCTAATCTAAGTTTCTTCCTTACTAACTTACAATTTTCCCAATAGTTTTTATGGAAGAGAGAGTTTTTATCCCAATAGCTGGAGTCTTTGGGTTTATCAAACAGCTGATTACTCTAATCATATCCTGCTATTGTACCTAGTGTGTTCCACTGATCCACAACTGTTTCTTAGCCAATACCAGACAGTTTTGATGACTGATACTTTATAATACAATTTTAGAACTGGTAAGGCTAAGCCTCCTTCTTTTGCACTTTTTTCATTGAAGCTCAGGAAATACTTGATGTTTTATTTCTCCATATGAATTTATTCACAATTTCTTCTAATTCATTAAAGAATATTTTTTGGAATTTTGATTGATAGGGCATTAAACATATAATTTAGTTTTGGAAGAATTGTCATTTTTATTATAATACCTTTGCCTATTCATGAGTGGTTGATGTTTGCCCAGGTATTTAAATCTGATTTTATTTGTGTAGAGTTTTGCAATTGTTTACAAAAATTTTTTGAGTCTGCCTTGGCAGGTAGACTCCCAGGTATTTTATATTGTCTGAGGTGACTTTGAATGGGATTTCACTTTCTAGCTCTTTCTGCTGTATTTTATTAGTCATATATGGAAATATTGAGAATTTATGAGGGTTTATTTTATTTCCTGCAACTTTACTAAAGTTACTAATTATTTCTAGTAGTTTATTAGATGATGTTTTGGGATTCTCTAGATATACCATCATGTCATCTACAAAGAGTGAGAGTTTTTTTCTCTTCCTTCACAATTCTAATTCTTTCAATTACTTTTTCTTCTCTTATTGCTGAAGTTAACATTTTTAATAGAATATTGAATAGTAATGGTGATAATGGTCATCCTTGTTTCACCCCTGATCTTATTGGGAATGCCTCTAGCCTGTCCCTGTTGCATATAATGCTTGTTGATGGTTTCAGATAGCTACCACTTATTATTCCAAGGAACAAATTGTTCCTACACTCTGGAGTGTTTTCAGTAGGAATGGGTGCTTTAGTTTGTCAAAAGCTTTTTTGTAGCATCTATTGACATAATTGTATGATTTCTGATAGGTTGCTATTGATAAATTTAATTGTAATGACAATTTTCCTAATATTGAACCAACTCTGCATTCCTGGGATAAATTCTACTTGGTCATAGTGTTTTCTAATGATATCTTGTTGTAATCATTTTGCTAAGATTTTATTTAAGAATTTTGTTTCTATCTGAGAGATAGGTTTATTAGTTTCTTTCTGTTTTAACTCTTCCTAGTTTAGGCATCAGCATCATATTGGTTTCATAGGAAGAGTTAGGCAGAGTTCCCTCTTCACTTATTATTTCAGAGTTCATATAGAATTGGAAACAGTTGCTCCTTAAATGTTTAAAGGAATTCACTTTTAACTCCATCTTTTCCTGGAGATTTTTTTTAGGGAGTTCAATAATGGCTTGTTGAATTTCTTTTTTTTCTGAGATATTTAACCTGGGCAGCTTTTATTTTTGTAAATATTCATCCATTTCACTTATATTATCAAGTTTATTGAGATAGAGTTGGGCAAAATTATTCTGAATTGCTACTTTAATTTCCTCCTCATTGGTGGCAAGTTCACCTTTTTCATTTATGATACTAGCATTTTGGTTTTCTTCTTTCTTTTTTTTAAAATCCAATTGACCAGAAGTTTTTCAGTTTTATTGGTTTTTCACAAAACCAGCTCTTGGTTTTATTTATCAGATCAATTTCTTGCTTTATATTTTATTAACTTCTCCTTTAACTTTTAGAATTTCCAATTTGATATTTAACTGAGGTTTTTTAATTTGTTTTTTCTTTAATTTCTTTAGATGTATATTTAGTTCATTGATTTCCTCATTCTCTAGTTTATTTATATAAGCATTAAAAATATAATATATCCCCTGACAGCTACCTTGAGTGTATCCCATAGGCTGTGGTATCTTGTTTCATTATTGTCATTATCTAGGATAAAATAAGTAATTCTTTCTATAATTTGTTGTTTGATCCACTAATTCTTTAAAATGAAGTTATTCAATTTCCAAATAGTTCTGGTTCTATATCTCCCTGGTCCAATACTGCATGTGATTTTTAATGCATTATGATCTGAGACAAATGTATTCACTATTTCTGCCTTTCTGTAATAGATCATTAAGTTTTTATGGCTAGTACATGATCAATCTTTGTGTAAGTATCATGTACTACAGAAAAGAAAGTATATTCCTTTCTATTCCCATTCTGTTTCCTCCATGAGTCTATCATGTCTAGGTTTTCTAACAATCTATTTACCTTCTTAACTTCCTTCTTGTTTATTTTATAGTTAGATTTATCTAAATCAGAGAGTGGGAGGTTGAGGTCTTCCAGTAGTAGAGTTTTGCTATCTATGATATCCTGTTACTCCTTCAACTTCTCCTCTAAGAATGTAGATGGTATACCATTGAGGGCATTCATATTTAATATTGAAATTACTTTATTGTCTATGGTACCTTTTAGGAGGATATATTTTCCTTCTTAATCTCTTTTAATGCTATCTATTTTTGCGGCTGCCTTGTCCAAATTAAGGCTTGCTACCCCTGCTTTTTTCACTTCAGCTGAAGCAAAATATATTTTGCTCAAACTTTTTACCTTTACTCTATATGCATCTCTCCACTTCAGATGAGTTTCTTGTAAACAGCATTTGTAGGATTCGGGTTTTAAATCCTTTCTGTTATTTGCTTTCATTTTAAGGGAGGATTTATGCCATTCACAATCAGAGTTATCATTATTTACTCTTTATTGCCCTCCATGTTATCTATTCTTTGTTTGTATTTCCCCCTTTTGTCACTTTATCCACATTCCCCAGTATTTTGTTTCTGAATATCAACCACAGACAAAACCATTGTAATCAAGATCAAAAGAAATGTAGTAAATTGGGAAACAATTTTTATGACTAGTATTTCTGACAAAGGACTTATTTATAAAAAAGACAGAGAACTGAATTAAATTTTCAAAAAACAAGCCATTCCCCAATTGACAAATGTTGAAAAGTTATGCAAAGGCAATTTACAGATGAAGAAATCAAAGCAATCCATAGTCATATGAAAAATTGCTCTAGAGGCATTCCCCATAATATAACAGGTGAAATAAGGATGCCTATTATCACCAGTATTCAATATCATATTAGAAATATTACAGGGGTGGGGGTGATCATCAACCTTTATGGACTGCTAATCCCTTCATTGCAAAAACCAGGGACAATTTTGGGCTATCTGCAATGGAGAATACCATCTGTATCCAGAGAAAGAATTATGGATTTTGAACAAAGACCAAAGATAATTACTGTCAAAATTAGAAAAAAAAAGTTATATTATTATATAATTTTACTTTCTCATACTTTATTTTTCTTCCTTAAAGATATGATTTCTTTGTCATCACATTCAACTGAGATCAATGTATAACACAGAATCATTGTAAAGACTAATAGAATGCCTTCTGTGGGGGTGGGGGAGAGAAGCAAGAATGTGGGAAAATTTGAAAAACTCAAAATATTTCTCAATAAAAAAAGAAAAAGAAAGAAGTTGGCAGATTGGTTTTAGCCAGTACTCTGAGGTAAAAAGATGTTGTTTCATTAGATGTTTTCAGGGTCATCTGATTCTGCAGTCCTCAAAATAAATGTTATCATATTCCTAGGGGAAAAAAGAAATATTAGGGGCCATCTAAGTGGTGCCATGGATAGAGAAATGCAAATTAAAGCATCTGTGAGGTACCAACTCCCACCTCTCAGACTGGACAATATGATCAGAAAGGACAATGATCATTGTTGGAAGGGTTGTGGGAAATCTGGGACACTAATACATTGTTGATGGATTCAACTTTTTAGAAGAGAAATTTGGAGTTACACCCCGAGGGCAAAAAAATGTGCATACACTTTGTTCTAGCAATACCACTACTGGGTCTATACCCTGAAGAGATTTTGAAAAAGGGTAAAAATATCACTGTACTAAAATATTCATAGCAGCCCTGTTTGTGGTGGCAATGAATTGGAAATTACTAAATATCCTCCAATTGAGGAATGGCTTAACAAACTGTGGGATACGTATGTCATGGAACACTATTGTTCTATTAGAAACCAGGAGGAATGGGACTTCAGGGAAGCCTGGAAAGATTTGCATGAACAAATGTTGAGTGAGATGAGCAGACCCAGAAAAACATCTTATACCTTAATAGAAACATGGGAAGTGATGACCAACTTTGATGGACTTGCTCATTCCATCAGTGCAACAATCAGAGACAATTTTGGGGTATCTGCAATGGAGAATACCATCTGTACTCAGAGAAATGATTGTAGAGTTTGAACAAAGACAAAAGACTATTATCTTTAATTTAGGAAAGAACCGTTATCTTCTTATATAATTCTGCCATCTCTTGTACCTTACTTTTCCTTAAAGATATGGTTTCTCTCTTATCACATTCAATTTAGATCAGTATATACAATGGAAACAATGTAAAGACTAACATACTGCCTTGGGGGGGGCAGGGTAGGAAGATTGGGGGGCAAATTGTAAAACTCAAAATAAATAATATCTTAAATAAAGAAAAAAGAATACAATAAAAATATTTCTCAGGGAATTAAAGCTAAACATTTTTTCTCAGGAATGAACAATTCCCAGGAAGGGCAATTCATTTATGCTCACTGGGCAGGCACTGGCATAATTCAGTGAAATCCTCAAATAAATACTGCTCTATCAGCCCCCTCCCCCCCCCAAAGTGTAGGAATAAAGTATTCTGACCACAGAACACATGATAGGAAAGTTTGAATTCATCATCAGAGATGAGGAAATTAAAGTAATAATTCAAAATCATTTTGCCAAAATTCTGACAGCCTAAGGGAATTGGACAAATATTTACAGAAATATAAACTACTAGATTAACAGAAAAGGGAATAAAATATTAAATGAACCCAATTAACAAAATGAATGTTAAAAAAATCTATTAATAAATTCCTACGGAAAAATCTACAAGTCAAGTGATTTCTACCAAACAATTAAGGAATAATTAATTCCAATTCTACATAAATGATTTTTAAAAATAGAAGTGTTTGGGCAGCTAGGTGGTGCAGTGGATAGACCACTGTTCCTGGAGTCAGGAGTACCAGAGTTCAAATCTGGCTTGACACAATAATTGCCTAGCTGTGTGACTTTGGGCAAGCCACTTAACCCAATTGCCTTAAATAAATAAAAAAAAAATAGAAGTGTTACCTAATTTCTTCTATAACACATTATGGTGCTGATACTTAAAACTGGGAGACTGAAAACAAAGAAAATTATGAAACAATCTCCCTAATGAACAATATAAAGTGAAAAATGAATGATTTTGACTGTTAGATTAAAAAGTATTTGCACAAATAAAACCAATGCAGAGAAGATTAGAAGGAACACTGAAAACTGGGAAACAATTTTCACTATCAGTGTTCTTGATAAAAGTCTCATTTCTGAAATATATAGAGAGAATCAAATTTATAAGATGAAATCATTCCTCAACTGATAATTAAAGGATATGAACAGGCAGGTTTCAGACAATAAAATAAAAGCTCTTTATAGTCATATGAAAATATGCTCCAAATCATAATTGTAAGGGAAATGCAAATTAAAACAACTCTGAGGTACCATTTCCCACCTATCAAACTTGTTAAGATGACAATAAAGATAAATGATCAATGTTGAAGAGGATGTGGGAAAACTGGGTCATAATGCACTGTTGGTGGAGTTGTGAAGTTGTCTAACCATTCAGGAGGGCAATTTGGAACTATGCCCAAAGAATGAAAAAAATGTGCAAATAATTTCTATGTTTTCTCAATTGATATTTTAGTTTATATGTTTCTAACTACATTTTATGAAAGTTTTTCAACATTCATCCACATGGTTTGCATAATGTTAAGTTACATAATTTCCTTCTACTCTCTCTTCCTATCCCCTTCCCTTCAGTGTTGAACAGTCACTTGAATATTTTACATACACATTTGTATTTAACATGTTTCCAGATTAGTCATTTTCAGTATGAGATATTAGGATTAAGGGAAAAGAAAGAAAACCATGAAATAGGAAAAAATACATGAGAAATGTTTAAAAAGTGAATGTAGTGTTCATTCAGATGCTGGAGGGTTTTTTGTTTTGTTTCATTTTGTGTTTCTCCCTCTGCATGGGGGTAGCATTGTCCATAGGCGATCTCCAAGAGTTGCACTGGCTCTCTGTACTGCTGAGAGAAGCTGCAGCCATCAAGACTGATCAACTCACAATGTTGTTGTTAATGTGTAAAATATTCTCTTAATTCTGCTCCCTTCACTCAGTATCAGTTCCTGTAATTCATTCCATGTTTCTCTAGAGTCCTATCATTCCTGCTTTCTTCTAGAACATTTGTATTCCAAAAATTGTTTGGCTATTTTCCAATTGACAGACATCCCCTAAATTTCCATTTTTTTGCCACTACAGAAAGAGCTGCTATAAATATTTTGGAGCATGTGGGACTTTTCCCATTTTTATGATTTCTTTGCATTATAGGCTTAGTATTTTTTTAGAAAGAAGTGCTTTATTACAAGTCTTCTGAAAACTTTGCATCAATGTATATCATTGCATTTGCATTGATGACAATAATTTTTTTTACTGTTTGTTTTTTTTAGCAAAGGCAATGAGGTTAATGACGCAGCTAGGTAATTATAAAGTGCCTGAGACCAGATTTAAGCTCAGATCCTCCTGAGTCCAAGGCAAGTGCTCTATCCACTATACAACCTAGTTGCCCATATATATCTGTCTATCTATCTATCTATCTATCTATCTATCCATCTATCTATCTATCTATCATCTATCTATCTTTCTATCTATCTATACACATGTATAGATATTTGTATTATGATATACACAAACACATACATAAACACACATCAGTTGAGATAATATTTAGTTAGATTTTCTTATTTTATTTTTGAAAGCAATAAAGTTAAATGACTTGCCCAAGGTCACATAGCTAGGTAATTATTAAGTGTCTGAGACCAGATTTAAACTCAGAGACTTCTGACTCCAGAGCCAGTGCTCTATCCACTGCAAAACCTAACTGCCCTCATTTTTTTCTTTTTGTTTGTTAGGGGTTTTTCCCCTGTTGTTGTTTTGGCAATGCATGAGGGTTAAGTGACTTGCCTAAGGTCACACAATTAGTTATTATGTGTATGAGACTGGATAGGAACTCTGGTCAGTTTTATTGCTCTTTGGGCATAGCTCCATATTGCTCTCCAGAATGGATGGATCAGTTTGCAACTCCATCAAAAATGCATTAATGTACCAGTCCTCCCACAACCTCTCCAACATTGATCATTTTCCCTTTTTCTCATCTTGGCCAATCAGCAAGTATGAGGTGATACCTCATAGCAGTTTTAATGTGCATTTCTCTTATTAGTAATGATTTGAAGTATTTTTTCATGTGACTATATATAGCTTACTTCATTTTAAAACTGTTCCTATTTTTTGCTTATTTATCAATTGGCAACTGACTTGTAACCTTATAAATTTGATGCAATTCTCTATATATTTTAGAAATGAGACCTTTATCAGAGCCCCTAGTTGTGGAAATTACTTCCTAGCTTTCTGTTTTCTTTCTAACCTTGGTACTATTGGTTTTATTAATGCAAAAATCAGCCATTTTGCAATTTATAATGTGCTTTGTTTTTTGCTTGGTCATAAATTTCTCCCCTTCCCATAGAACTGACAGATATAGTACTTCTTCATCTGATAATTGATCTATGGTGTCACCCTTTATTTCCAAATACAATACCAATTTTGACTTTATTTTGATATATGGTGTGAGATGCAGGTCTATGTCTCGCTTTTTCCATACTATTTTCTACTTTTCCCAACAACTTTTGTCAAATCGTGAATTTTTATCCTAGACACCAATATCTTTGTGCTTCTCAAACAGATTACTGCAGTCATTTACTACTGCTTCTTTTGAACCTATCCTAATCCACTAATCCAATATTCTGTTTTTAACCAGTACCAGGTAGTTTTGGTGACTGCTGCCCATAATATAGCTTTTTTCATCAATTCCCTTGATATTCTTAAACTTTTGTTGTTCCGGATGAATTTTGTAACTATTTTTTCTAGTCCAGTTAAATAGTTATTTCGTAGTTTGACTGGTGTGGCACTGAATAAATAATTTACTTTGAATATAATTGACATTTTTATTATATTAGTTGTTCTAACCATGAGCAGTTGACATTTCCCCCACAGCTTAGATATGACTGTATTTGCATGAGAAATACTTTGTAATTGTGTTCATACAGTTTCTAGGTTTGCCTTTTGTGGTAGATTCCCAGGTATTTACTGATGTCTGCAATTACTGTATTTCTTTTTACTTTTTTTTTAGGTTTTGGTAATGTAATGGGGTTAAGTGACTTGCCCAAGGCCACACAGCTAGGTAATAATTAAGTGTCTGAGCTGGATTTGAACTCAGCTACTCCTGACTCTAGGTCCAGTGCTCTATCTGCTGTGCCACCTAGCCACCCCTTGCAATTACTTTAAATGGAATTTTTAGTTTTATTTCTGCTCTTGGGCTTTATGGTTTATATATAAAAAATACTGATGACCTTTTAGTTTTATTTTGTATCCTGCTACTTTACAAATTTTCTCAATTGTTTCAAGTAGTTTTTAAAATGATTTTCTTCAGTTCACTGTGTATACCATCATTGTGTTTGCAAAGAGTGAAACTTTTGCTTCCTCATTGCCAGTTCTGATTTTGTCAATTTGTTTTTCTACTCTTACTAAAGCTAGCATTTTTAAATCTATATTGAATAGTAATGTTGATAGTGGGCAACCTTGTTTCACACGGGATCTTATGGGAAATGCTCCTAGTTTATCCCCACTACTTAAAATATTCATTGAAGGTTTCAGATAGATATTGCTTATTTTTTTAAGGAAAACTCCATTTATTCTTAAACGTTCTAGTGTCTGTAATAGGAATGGATGCTGTCACTTATCAAAGGCTTTTTCAACCTCTACTGAGATAATCATGATTTCTGTTGGCTTTATTATTGATATGTTGCTCAATTATGTTGATGTTTTCCTAACATTGAATCACCCCTGCCTACCTGGTATAAATCCTACTTTAACAACATGTTTTAAACTAGTATTAAAGCTAGTAATATCTAGCTGTAATCTCTTTCCTAAAATTTTATTCAAAGTCTTTGCATCAATGTTCATTAGGAATATTGTCTAAAATTTTCTTTGTCTATTTTGCTTCATACTGGTTTAGATATTGATGATATAAAAAGGAATTTGACACAACTTTTTTTTTATATTTACTTTTACTGAATTTTATAATTTTTCCCCTAATCTCATTCCCTCCCCCAAGCCACCACTGAAGGCAGTCTGATACTGTTTACATTGTTACCATACTATGGACTGATTAAAATTGAAAAAGTAAAATATAAGATATAGCAAAATTACATAATAAGACACCTTTTTTTAAGTTAAAGGTAATGATCTTTGGTCTTTGTTTAAACTCCACAATTCTTTCAATACATAAGCCATTCTTCATCACAGATACTCTAAAATTGTCCCCAATTGTGGCACTGATGAAATGAGTAAGTCCATTATGATTGATCTTTAGCCCCATATTACTGTTTTTGGTGTACAATATTATTCTGGTTCTGCTCATCTCACTCAGCATCAGTTCATGTAAATCCTTCCAGGTTTCTCTGAATAACCATCCCTCCTGGTTTCTAATAGAATAATACTGTTCCATTCCATGCCAAAATGGTGGGGAGAAGTAAGGCCCTGTACTAAGGTCTTCTGATCTTTCCACATAAATAATATGAAACAAATCCCTTAATGGAAGTCCTTTCAACAAAACCCAGAATGAGAAGCTAGAAAAAGAACATTTATCTCAAGGTCTGTCTTTGGGGATTGGGGGTGTGGTGAGTACAGAGCAGAGTGCAGAAAGCCAGTGGGAGTGGGTAGAGAGCCAGACTAATCTAAAATCAGCCCCAGGGGCTTTCTCTGTGGGAACAACTTCCTTCCCATAAACAACCAGAGAGTGGAGGGGTGCCAGTGGGACTGATGGCCTGGACTTATAGGATGGGCTGGATGTTAGTTTCCAGTCTCTAGCACTCCCCTGATGACTGGGAGGCAATATTGCATTCAGTGAGAAAAGCCTCCAACACACCCTACTGGCCAACTGGAGCTATTATACTCAGTGAGTACAATCTCTAGGCATCCCAACCCTGAACCTCTGTGAACCAGCGCCTCTTCCAACACAAGATCTTAGGAAAATGAAGAAAGGCCAGAGAAATAGGGGGACCATAGAACAATTCCTAGAAGGAAAAGAGACCCTAATTCAAAGAGACCTAGAACCTCTGAGGAGAATATTATTTGCTCTCCAGCACAGAAAAAAATTTCTTAAAGAAATGAGGAAGGAAAATCAAGTGAAAAATTTGGGGAAACAAACCCAAGAGAAAATTCACACCTTGCAACAAGAAAACAAATCCTTGGAAAATACAACTGGACAAATGCAAAAAAAGAAAATAATTCTCTCAAAACCTCAAATGATCAAAGGGAAAACTCTTACAAAAATAGAACTGAGCAATTGGAAAAGGAGTTGCAAATGGTAAATGAAGTCATCTCTAAAAAAATGAATGGAGACTATGGAAACCAATGACATCACGATATCATAAGAATTTGTTAAACAAAACCAAAAACTGAAAAAATAGCAGAAAATGTTAAATAACTCATCAGCAAAATCACTGACCTTGAGAAAAGATTGAGGAAAGATAACCTAACAATTATTGATCTTTCTGAAAATATTGAAGGGAAAAAAAAGCCTGGACTCAATATTATAGGATTTAGTGATGGAAAACTGCCCTGATATCATAGAAACAGAGGGAAAAATAGTTATTGAAAAAATGCATTAATCCCCTCTGGAAATGGATTCCAAAATGAAAATACCCAGGAATATTGCAGCCAAATTCCAGAACTCTCAGATAAAAGAGAAAAATCCTGCAAGCAGCCAGAAAGAAACAATTTAAATACCAAGGAGCCACAATAAGGGTTACATAGGACCTGGCAGCATCAATATTAAGAGATGGAGGGCCCTGGAATGCATTATTCCAAACAGCAAAAGAGCTGGAATGCAGCCAAGAATCCACTATTCGGCAAATCTGAGCCTTCTCTTCCACAGCAAAAGATGGAGATTTAATGAAATAGGAGACTTCCAACTTTTCCTGATGAAAAGACCATAGCTTAATAGAAAATTAGGACTTCAAGCAGAAGACTCAGGAGACACATAAAAAAGAAAAAATTAAAAAGGGGGGGATGGGAAAAAATACTTATCAAATAAGATGAAACTGGAAATATCCCTTCCTGTAAGAGAGACTTTAACAACTCTTGAAAATTGTAGACCTATTAGAGAGAATTTAATGAGCCATAAGAGATGGACATGCATGATTTATTCAAGAAACTGTGATAGGTTAACTACTCCTTGATCTTCTAGTTGGCTTATAATATTTGTTTTCTTTTAATATTTAACATTTATTTATTATCATTTTGTACAAATATTTTTTATACATTAATAAAATATTCTTGTTTAAGAGTAAAGAAAATACCCCCTCCGCCCCCCAAAATATAGACTTACTTTAGCGATAAAGTAAAGGGGAGATAAAAAAATTAAAATTAAAAAAATAATAGTAATAATTAGAGGTATGGAATATTTGTTTTTATGTATGTCTAAATCCTTTATTCATTTCAGTCTTAGCTTGGTATATGGTGTGAGGTGTTGGTCTAATCTAAGTTTCTTCCTTAGTAACTTCTAATTTGTGAAAGTTTTTAATCCCAAAAGCTGGACTCTTTGGGGTTCTCAAACAATACATTACTATAATCATTTCCTGCTATTGCACAAAGTCTACTCCACTGATCCACCGCTCTGTTTCTTAGTCAATACCAGGCATTTTTGATGATTGATGCTTTATACTATAATTTTAGATGTGGTAAGACGAAACCACCTTCTTTTGCACTTTTTTCATTGAATCCCTGGAAATTCTTGACTTTATTTCTCCATATGAAGTTACTTACACCTTTTTCTAACTTATTAAGTAATTTTTGGAATTTTGATTGGTAGGGCACTAAACAGGTAATTTAGTTTTGATAGAATTGTCATTATTATTATATTAGCTCAACCTCTCTATGAACATTTGATGTTTGCCCAGTTATTTAAATCTGATTTTTTTTGAGTGAGAAGTGTTTTGTAATTGTTTTCAAAAAGTTTTTGAGTCTACCTTGGCGAGTAGACTCCCAGATATTTTATTGTCTGAGGTTACTTTGAATGGGATTTCTCTCTCTCTAGCTCTTTCTGCTGCATCTTGCTAGTCATATATGGAAATGTTGCAGATTTATGATTTTTATTTCATCTCCTGTGACTTTGCTAATGTTGCTAATTATTTCTAGTAGGTTTTTAGATGATTTTTACAGATTAAATTATGAAGCTTAACAAATATTTATTAAGTGGCTACTGATTGCCAGACATTTGCCAAGTGATAATGATATAAAAAACTATTAAAGGCAATCCTGTGAGAGTTTAGTCTCTTCCTTCCCAATTCTAATTCCTTCAATTTCTTTTTCTTCATTTATTGCTGAGGCTAACATTTGTGTTCTTTTTAAAATTTATTTAAGGCTATGGGGTTATGTGACTTGCCCAAGGTCACAATGCTAGGCACTTATTAATGATCTGAGGCTGGATTTGAATTTAGATCCTCCTGACTCCAGGGCTAATGCTCTATATAACTGAACCCTAGCATTTCTTTTTTTCTTTTATTAAAGATTTTATTTGAGTTTTACAGTTCCAAATTACTCTCCAGAAAGGTTGGATGAGTTCACAGCTTCACCCACAGTGTATTAATGACCCGGAATTCCCATTACCTTTCCAACAATGATCACTATCCTTTCTCATCATATGAGTCTGTCTGAGAGGTGTGAGGTGGTACCTCAGAAAAGGTTTAATTTGCATTTCGCTAATAATTAAATATTTAGAGCAATTTTTCATATGGCTATGGATTGCTTTGATCTCCTCATCTGTAAATTGATTTTGCATATCCTTTGACCATTTGTCAAGTGGGGAATGGCTTTTTTTAAAATATAGCTCAGTTCTCTATATATTTTAGTAGTGAGTCCTTTGTCAGAATCATTAGTTGTAAAGATTATTTCCTAATTTACTACATTTCTTTTTGGTTTTTTTTTTAGGTTTTTTGCAAGGCAAATGGGGTTAAGTGGCTTGCCCAAGGCCACACAGCTAGGTAATTATTAAGTGTCTGAGACTGGATTTGAACCCAGGTACTCATGACTCCAAGGCCTGTGCATTATCCACTTACATTTCTTTTGTTAGTGGTTACAGTGGATTTTATCTATGCAAAAGCTTTTTAATTTAATGTAATTGAATTTGTCTAGTTTGTTTTTCACTGATGTTCTCCATTTCTTCCTTAGTCATAAACTGCTCCCCTTTCCATAGATCTGATATTTCAACTAGTCCTTGTTCTTCTAATTTGTTTATGCTATTAATTTTTTATATCTAAATCCTGTATCCATTTCAATCTTACCTTGGTAAAGGGTTTGAATTGCTTGTCTAATCTAAGTTTCTTCTATACTAACTTCCAATACTTCCCAACATTTTTCATCAAAGAGAGAGTTTTTAATCCATATAGTTGGAAAAACAGCAGATTCTCATAATTGTTTTCTGCACCTAGTATATTCCACTGGTCCACTACTCTATTTCTTAGACAATACCAAACAGTTTTGATGACTGATGCTTTATAACATAATTTTAGATCAGGTAAAGCTAAGCCCCCTTCTTTTGTACTTCTTTTTCATTAAATTCCTGGAAATTCTTGACTTTTTATTTCTCCAAATGAATTTAATTACAACTTTTTCCAACTCATTAAATAATTTTTGGAATTTTGATTGGTAGGGCACTAAACAGGTAATTTAGGTTTGATAGAATTGTCATTACTATTATATTAGCTCAACCTCTCTATGAACATTTGATGTTTGCCCAGTTATTTAAATCTGATTTTTTTTGAGTGAGAAGTGTTTTGTAATTGTTTTCAAAAAGTTTTGGAGTCTACCTTGGCAGGTAGACTCCCGGGTATTTTATATTGTCTGAGGTGACTTTGAATGGGATTTCTCTTTCTCGCTCTTCCTGTTGTATCTTGCTAGCCATATATAGAAAAGTTGAGGATTTATGAGGGTTTACTTTATATCCTGCAAATTTACTAAAATTGCTAATTGTTTCCAGTAGTTTTCTGGATGATTTCTTGGGATTCTCTAGGTAGACCATCATGTCATCAGCAAAGAGTGAGAGTTTTATCTCTTCCTTCCCAATTCTATTTCCTTCAATTTCTTTTTCTTTTTTTAATTCTTGGAGCTAACATTTCTAATACGATATTGAATAGTAGTGGTGATAATGGGTATCCTTGTTTCACCCCAGATCTTATTGGGAATACCTCTAGCCTGTCCTCATTGCATTTAATGATTATTGATGGCTTCAGATAGATACTGCTTATTATTCTAAGGGAACAAACCATTTATTTCTATACACTCTAGTGTTTTTAGTGGAAATGGGTGCTGTATTTTGTCAAAAGCTTTTTTAGCATCTATTGATATAATCATATGATTTCTGATAGTTTTGTTATAGATATTATTAATTATGCCAAGTTTTCCTAATATTGAACCAACCCTGCATCCCTGTAATAAATCCTACTTGGTCATAGTGTATTAACCTTGTGATAACTTGTAATTGTTTCTCAAAAGATTTTATTTAAGATTTTGGTATAATAACTCTTCCTGGTTTACGTATCAAGACCATATTGGTGGCATAGAAACAGTTAGAGTTTCATCTTCCTGTATTTTTCCAAAGAAATTATATAGAATTGGAAATAGTTAAGTGTTTGATAGAATTCACTTGTTGAATCCTTCTGGCCCTGGAGATTTTTTTCTTAGGGAGTTCAATAATGGTTTGTCGAATTTATTTTTCTGTGATAGGGCTATTTAGCTATTTAATTTACTCTTCACTTAACCTGGGCAACTTATAGTTTCATAAATATTCAACCATTTCTCTTAGATTATCATATTTATTGGCATATAGTAGGGCAAAATAATTCCAAATTGTTACTTTCATTTCCTTCTCATTGCTGGTGAGTTCAACTTTTTCATTTATGATACTAGCAATTTGGTTTTCTTCTTTCTTTTTTTAACCAAATTGAAAAGAGGTTTATCAATTTTATTGGTTTTTTCATAAAACCAGCTCTTGGTTTAATCTATTAGATCAACAGTTTTCTTGCTTTCACATTGATTAATTTCTCCTCCAATTTTTAGAATTTCTAATTTGGTATTTAATTGGGGGATTTTAATTTGTTCTTTCTCTAATTTTTTAGTTGCATATTTAGGTCATTGATTTCCTCTTTCTCTAATTTATTCATTTAAGTATTTAAAGATATAATATATCCTCTGACAGCTGTCTTGTTTGAATCCCATAGATTTTTGTATGTTGTTTTATTATTGTCATTATCTAGGATGATATAATTAATTCTTTCTATAATTTGCTTGTGATCCACTCATTTTTCAAATGAGTCTATTTAGCTTCCCATTAGGTTTGAGTCTATATCTCCCCGGTCCAATATTGCATATGATTTTTATTGCATTATGATCTGAGAAAGATGTATTCAGTATTTCTGCTTTTCTGCAGTTTTTCATTAGGATTTTATGACCTAATACATGGTCAGTTTTTGTGTATGTGCCATGTACTGCAGAAAAGAAAATATATTTTTCTATACCCCTTCAATTTCCTCCATAGGTCTATCATATCTAAGTTTTCTTACAATCTATTTATCTCCTTGACTTTGTTCTTGTTTATTTTATGTTTAGATTTATCTACATCTGAGAGTGGGTCATCGAGGTCTCCTATTAGTAGAATTTTGCTGTGTATGTCTTCCTGTAACTCTTTCAGCTTCTCTTCTAAGACTTTGGATGCTATACCATTGGGTGCATACATATTTAGTATTGAAATTACCCTATTGTCTATGGTACCTTTTAGGAGGCTAGAGTTTCCTTCCTTATCTCTTTTAAAGAGATCTGTTTTTGCAACTGCTTTGTCTTAGGTACGAATTATTACCCCTACTTTTTTCACTTTGGCTGAAGCAAAATATATTTTTGCTCCAACATTTTACCTTTGCTCTATATGTATCTCTCTGCTTCAAATGAGTTTCTTGTAAGCAGCATATTGTAGGATTCTGGTTTTTAATCCATTTTGCTATTTGCTTAATTTTTATTTGTTTGTTTGTTTTTTCCTTTTAGTTTTTGCAAGGCAGTGGGGTTAAATGGCTTTCCCAAGGCCACACAGCTAAGTAATTATTAAGTGTCTGAGGCCAGATTTGAACTCAGGTACCCCTGACTCCAGGGCTAGTGCTCTATCCACTGTGTCACATAGCTGTCCTATTTCCTTAAGGTTTAAGGGAGAGTTCGTCCCACTCACATTCAAAGTTATTATTAATAACTCTTTATTGCCCTCCAAGTTATCTTCCCTCTGTGTTTTTCCCCTTTTTCCATTTATCCATGTTCCCTAGTATTTTGTTTCTGAAAACTACCACTTTCAGTGTGTTGGCCTCCTATAACAAACCCCCTCCCCTTTTCTCCCCTTTTCCTTTTCTCCTTTTTTCCCTTCTTTTTGTTAGTTCTCCTTTTGATCTCCCCCCCCCCAGGCTCCTCCCTCAACATTTCCCAATTTAATTATTGAAAGGTAAGATAAGTTTCTTAATTTAACTGAGTGTTTGTGCAAGCTAACTTTAAGTCAAGT
This sequence comes from Macrotis lagotis, assembly GCF_037893015.1. Classification (NCBI taxonomy): domain Eukaryota; kingdom Metazoa; phylum Chordata; class Mammalia; order Peramelemorphia; family Peramelidae; genus Macrotis; species Macrotis lagotis. The sequence continues at coordinate 280,099,062 of NC_133658.1, read as the reverse complement.
CTGTTGAGAGGAAGATTTAGGTGATTCTCTGTGCCTCCCTTCTTCCCCTCTATTGTAATAGGTCTTTTGTACCTTTTAATGCATTTTTGTTAAGATTTTTTGTTTCATATTATATGTGAAGGAAGGTCAGGAGACTTTAGTACTTGCCTGTCTTCTCATTGCCATCTTGGCCAGAAGTCCTTCTCTCATGTATTCTTTAATGTCTCCTTAATTTTAGAGAATTATTTCTCTAAAAAAAGACAAAGTCTACCAAAATCATGACTTTTCTTTGACTGTTGCCTATGGCTGCAATGCTTTCCATTTTCTCATCTTTCTTGCTTCTATCAAGGCCCAGTTAAAATCATGTCCTTGATACAAATAATGTTCTGATTTCTCGTTACTTTCAGTACTTATCTGTATGTAATACTTTGCTTGTGTACTCCTTGGGATCAGATATTGCCTTTAATCATTTTTTAGATCTCTATTGCTTAGCACAATGTCTGGCAATCAGTAGCAACTGAGGAACTGTTTGTTAAGTCATTGGTTGTTTGATTGGTTGTTGTCCTTCATTCTAGATGAGACTGAAAATGATACAACTACGATGGATGATGAAAAACTGTTTCAGACTGAGATTGATCAGACCAATATAAGTTTGGAAGTTTTTATCACAGACTGGGCACAAATTGTCCATATGGACATTTGGAACTGAGATTTCTGTAAAGCTGTATATTGCATGCTTCTTTTGTGCTATTGAAACTCCACTTTGCATTCAGAGCCAAGTTCCTTTTTATGTAGTCACACCATGCTGGAAAATCTTGTACTGTTTCATCCATCAATTCCAAAATTCTCCAGGGAGACTTTGAGAATGTCTTATTGCTGCTTCTGAACTTCATGTGAGCCCTTTCTAAAAAATAATCTTTTAGGAAAACTTATTTTTGGCATTTGGGTTATATGACAAGCCACTTCTTATTTACTTCCTTGTAGTAGAATTTGTATGTTTGGCAGTTTGGTTTGAGAAAAGACATTAATATTGGGTACTTTATCTTGCCCGATGTTCTTCACAATGTTCCTGACAAATCAAATATAAACTATTCAATTTCCTGTCACGGTAATGGTATATTGTCCAGGTTTCACAAGTGTTTACCAATAAGGTCAGCAAAAATGCTCTGTTGAACTTGTCTAACAACTTCTTTTCCCACAATTTGAACTGATGAACTTCCCAAACAGAGCTTTCTCTGAGAATGCCTTTTCAAGCTCATCATCTATGTGGACATCATTGGACAGTATACTGAAAATGTAAGTTACCCTGTACATAGCATTCAAAATTTCTACATTTCAGGTAACCAATTATTATTTTCTATGATGCTGGAGAACCTCTGTTTTCTTGGTGTTAAGTGTCAGGTGAAAATAAGCACAGAAAGCATATAATTGATCCATATTTTCTTGCATCTTGGTTTCTTTGCTTTGTTGCATAAGAGGCTGCATTGAGTGACCAATCATATGTGAACAAAAAAGTTATACAGCTGCTCTCCCTCCATCTTAGTCTTGACTTGTGAACTTCCCAAGTTAAATAATTTGTCATTTCCTAGTGCAGGAACTGAACTTCCTTGAAGGTGTCTTGACAGAATTTCTGAAAACATTAAGCTAAAAATCATGGGAGTGTGCCCAGCCCTCCTTCAATACATTGCTATCTGGGACTAAGTGAGAGCATTACCCATTATAGAAAACCTAGGCAAGTATTCCATCATGAAACTGTTGTACCCTTCTGAGGAATTTCTCTAATTGCCAAATTTTGCCACAATTTTCCATGAGCCCTTATGCCTGAAATTGTCATAATCTTCACAGTTCAGTGGATCTTTTTGTACAGACCTCTGTTTGGCCCTAACATTGCACCTGGAGTTGTCAGGCTGCAAAGACCATATAAACCATTCCTTTGGTCTTTCCATAATTATACTCACTGACTCCTATGTAGATTCCCATCATCCAGGTGAAGGTAGAGGTTCAAAATGTTTTGCCAGAAATGAATAAGAGAGAAACTGTCCTGTGACTGTAACAGGACAATTTATTGCTTGACCCCAAAATAGCTTCAAGGGAATCAAAAAGTGCTTTCAAGCATTATTGTAAATGTAAAACCAAATTTCATCTGCCTCCTTACTGATCTAATAATGCTACATCTCTCTAAACTTCTTTTGAGTTAAAAACTCCCTTATTTTCTATCCTGCTGGTAAAACCTGTGGAATTCTCATATTTCCTTAACAGTTTCTGAATTTCTATATCTTTTATTGTCAAATCCGCCAATGTCTGCAAATCATCAGACAGTGATGATTAATTGAAGGGTTGTCTAATGAAATCTGTCCACTTCTTTTCTGTTCCATTGTTGCCAACTGTATATTGATCCAACTTTCCTTCCAAGTTTTAAATTTATCTAGCGTTGTTGTTACCACTTTAGTTGAATGCAAATTTTTAACTTGGAGAGGATAATGGTATGACCAGTGCAATTATGCTGCACTACATATTACCTTTGTCACTCTCATATCCTGTCTATTTTTTACCTTAAAATAATATAGTTTATTAAATGACAATTTTTACTGTAATGGTGCTATGAGAAGTTTTTCGAATTTCAAAAAATGATGAACAGAGTTGAGGATGGAGAAGTCAGGAGATGCACAATTCTTCTACAGTAAATGACTGATGTTGTTTCTGACTCCATTCATCCCAAAGACTTCTTGCCATGTCTAATACTCTGCTCCTTTTCTGGCTTATAGGCACCTAGTATTAAATTTTGTGCCTTTTGGCACATGGATAATAAGTGTATGCAGGTCTTCATAAAATATTCCTTTAAAGTCATCATGGTTTTTTTTCTTGGGAACATATCCACTAAATAACACAATCACATAATCTTGATTGCTATTCATTAGTCTTAATAGGCATATGAGCTTGTTAATTCGATTAATCTTGATCATAAATCCTATGTGAGCCAATCCAGAGAATGCAGAAAAGTCTTGTAAACCCTTTGTAAAATTTTAGAAATCTATTGTAGAGGAAGAGATGAGTTTTTCCTAGTAGAATGAGTTTCATTTCTGGGAGCTCCATATATCTTTTATTTCTAAAAAAAGAACTAAAGGGAAGGTGTCCTTAGGATGTGTTATTTCACTAGGCAGCACTAAGGATATCAAGTCCTAACATTCCAATTTGGAAAATTCCTTACACTTTGCTCTGAATACACTTTTTTAAAAATTGGATGCAAGTGGGGTTAAGTGACTTGTCTAGGGTCACACAGCTGATAAGTGTTTATGATCATATTTCAACTGAGTTTTTTGACTATAAGACAGATTGTTGTATCCACTGTACTAATTAGTTGCCTTTTATGAAACTGAAATATTTGTTTAATATGGACAATTTTACTTTTCAAATTAGAAGATATGAGATTAAAAAATTTTTAGATGAGAATATTAAATATGACCTTAGTATGGCACACCAAACTGGAAGTGATGCACTTCTTCTGGGTGAACTGCTTCTGTGGTATTGGAGGCAGGTGCACTATGTAGTGGGCGAACAAAGGGATTCTTAGAAAGTGAAAACTTTTGATGAAATACTTCAGGACAAGAAGGGAAGGGAGAAAAAAAGAAGAGAAGGCAGAGGTCAAATATGTAAAAAATCCTGATGATAGGGATTCCAAATAAGATTTCCCTTTTGTATGGAAGCACAGAGGTCACATGGAGATAACAATCAGGAATTCATCTCATAGGAAGGTGGATTCTATGAAAGGTAGAGATGCAGGAAATTACTGCTTGTTCATCAAACTACCACAGCAAAAGTTACATGAAGAAAAAAAGGTTCATCACAAGAAATGTGAGCAAAGGCAATAGAAAATGGTGCATCACATTCACTCAGTAGAATGCAACTTGCATGGGTGAAAGAGAAGTGAGAACATGAGTTGTGAAAAAGGTATAGGGAGAAGCCTGATAAAATTTTGTGGGAATAGGAAAAGCAGAAAAGGAAGGAGATGACGAGCAAATTTCATAAGGGAGAGGGATACTTTGAATAGCTAGAGCTAAACAGAGAAATAAGCAAGGAAGATGAGGGAGTAGCAGAAGGAGGAAAGGAACAGAATGAGACTTCTGTGAAGAGGCACAAAGTAGAAGAGACCAGAAGAAAAGTTTCTGCTCATCATTGACTTGTGCAAGAAGACTGTGAAAGTGTCTGGCAGGAAGCCCCTTCAAGAAGATGACCTGGATGAGATGGATCACCTTTCTGATTTGAAAGATATCAGCAAAAGCAAGAGGAATACCAGGGGAACCACCATCAGCAAAGACAGGATCTGACTGAAGTGGAAGAAGAGCAGCAATGAGGAATTAGAAGAGGAAGAGACAGCCAATAATTCTGAGATAATATCTTAGAAATCTATTGAAGAAATGGGTGAAGAGGTAAAGGAAGTGCAAGAGGATAGAAACCCTTTCTTCCTTATTAGAAGAGTCAAAATTTGACTGAGATTTGGGAGAGAGAGAGAAGTGGGAAAAGGGACACTGCAATCTAACACTATGGTGGAAGGAGATCATATCCCATTGAGCTAAATCTGAAGCTCCATAAATAACATACCCTCTGGGATGGTCAAAGTGTGGAAAAATTCCAGAGTGTGAAAAAGACGTACAAAGGCACATATGCTGTAGTATACAAAACAAAAGATATAAAGATTGATGAAACTGTCTTTGAAAAGACTGATAATGGAAAAGGAGAAAGTTTCTTGATCATCTCCATTAGTAAAATCAACACCATTTTGAAAGTTTGGCAGCCAAACATTGCCAATGTCTTGGAAATTTGTCAGGGAGCAAATTGGACTAGATCTATATGATGGTAAGTGATATGGAACATGTTTCAACAAGCGCTTTGGAGACAATGACATAGGAAATGAAGTCACTTAACATCCAGCTCCTGTGAAGCGTGAAGCATTTTAATGACAACTGATCCCTTCACTAGAGCCTGAAGACCTCCAAACTGCTCTTCACTGGGCATGTTAAAAGTTAGTGGTTTGTGGCTGGTGGGAAAATATGGTTCCTCATTTAAGCTTATATGCTAAAGGGGTCATAACTCTCCAAAACTGAGCCCAAGAAATGATTCCAGAAGCTAAGGAATAACCCACTGAAAATTCATGTGATTAGTTGTTTGGATATTTGCAAAACTGTTAACTTAGAAGTCCCTCTTTTTAAGGAAATCAGAGTGACCAAATTGCCAAAAGATATTTTAAGAATGGAAAACTACCAGTAGAAGAGCATAGAGAGATCAGAGGTATTGGCAGAAATTAAGAAAAGGAAAGAAAAGAAAAACTTAAGATCCAGAGAAAAACAGAGGAAATCTCATAAATTGGAAACACCCTAGCTAGCGGGAACTAGTTACATTGCCCTCTTTGTTCAACATTGCATCCTGTATTATTACTCTAGTCAAATATTCATTCATTCAGTGCTCTTTGATTTGAACTGGGAATTCCTTCTTTCAGATATATGTCCCAGACACAGAATGACAAGAGTTCATAGCAGTTCCTACGCTTTTATTATCCAGCTCATGTACTGGTCCATATCCTATGAACAAATCTCATCCTCTAATTAAACTTCTCCTCCTGGAAAGGATTCAAACTTGCACTGTCCAAACCATGCATTGGGAACGTTTCAAGGGAAAAAAATGTCATTCTCCAAAGTCTTTATGAGATCATAAAGATGGGTTGAAGAGAAGTTTGACATGTCCTGTCTCCTTTGTTGAAATGTGACTCTCAGGGCCTCAGCTACATACCAGTCTTCTTTACCTAAGTGTGACACTCAGGACCTGAGGATCTGCATAACCTTCATTTCTTCTCCCTCAAGTCCAAGCTATTAATCACTTTATTGACCCAATTGCAGGAACCTTCTGGAATATCATGAGGGTCACTTCACTTGGCTATTTCTCTTTTCTGCCTAGGTCCTCAGGTGCAGTCTTAGATGTAGGAGGCTGGAATATGAGGGGAGTTGGTCTTTTCCTTGGTCTCACCAGATCCTATTGCTGAAAATGACTTCTTGTAAATAGTTACTGGACTAAACAGGGCAGGTATTGCCAGGATAGTTGTAGTGATTGAGGTGAAACTAGAATCTGGTACTTAGCAATCAAGCCACTTAGCAGAAAGGCTATATACTGGTTCCAATAAGATAGAGGACTGGGATTTCCCAGCATAGGACATCCTGTAGCCTGACCAGGCCATCAGAGAGTAGAAACATGTATCCCTCCAGAGATAGACATTGGCCCCTTTCGGCTGCAGTTTCAAATGTGGGTGTTCCTGTATACTTGGTAGAAGAGAAAGGGAGAGGAAGAGAAGAAAATGTAGGCTCACCCCTGATGAAGCTAGAGAGGATTCCCTATGGATATTTGAAGATCTTCTTGGAGACTGCGAGAAGAAGAAGGATCTTTTATCACAAGATAGAAGTGCCAATGAAAAACTTCCCAGGGGACTGTTTCATTGAATTTCTAAAACTAGACTGAAACCTCTCAGATACTGATGAGAACATGGAATGCTTTACTTGATATCCCCTCTCCATAGTTTTTTTCCTCTGGATGTGGAGGGCATTTTCCATAACAGGTTAATCTCAGGATTGTCATTGATCTCTGAACTGCTGAGAGGAGAAGCATTCGTGATAGTTGAGCATCTCACAATGTTACTGTTAATTTGTACCATGCTCTATTGATTTTGATCACTTCACTCAGATTCAATTCAAGCAAGTCTTTCCATGCTTCTCTAAGGTCTGACTTCTCATGATTTATTTTTTTTAATTGTGTACAGTTATCTTATTTTTAAAAAGATTTTATTTATTTTTCAGTTTACAATTTTTCCCCCAATCTTACTCTCTCCCCCCACCCTGACAGAAGGCAATTTGCCAGTCTTTACATTATTTCCATGGTATACATAGATCCAAATTGAATGTGATGAGAGAGAAATCATATCCTTAAGGGAGAAACATAAAGTATAAGAGAAAGAAAGATCAGATAATGAGATATTAGTTTTTTTTCCTAAATTAAAGGTAATAGTCCTTGGTTTTTATTCAAACCCCACAGTTATTTCTCTGGATACAGATGGTATTCTCCATTACAGATGACTCCATATTGTCCCTGATTGTTGCACTGATGGAATGAGCAAGTCCATCACCCCCATGTTGCTGTTTGGGTGTACAGTGTTTTTCTGATTCTGCTCATCTCACTCAGCATCAGTTCATGCAAATCCCTCCAGGCTTTCCTGAATTCCCATCCCTCCTGGTTTCTAATAGAGCAATAATGTTCTATTTTCATGATTTCTTAAAGAGCAATAGTGTTCCATCACAATCATATACCTTAACTTGTCAGTCATTGCCCAGTTAATCACCATGCCCTCAATATTTAGTTCTTTGGTTCTATAAAAAGAGCTGCTGTGAATATTTTTGTATATGTGGACTTTTCTTGTAATAGTAGTAGTAGTACTATTGCTAGTTTAAAGGTGATTGCCTACTTTTATTACCCTCCAGGTGTAGTTTCAAAACAGTTCACAACTCCACCAATAGTGTGCAATGTCCCAATTTTCTCAGATCCTCTTCAACAATGATCTTAAGGACTGTATGTCACTGTGTACATTTTTAATCTCTTAATAGTCCAGGCAACTCTTTAAGACTGTATATGGCAGAAAAGGCAGCAAATGCACTATGTAGAGGAAGTTTCTTCACCATGAATTCACCATATCATTAAAGTCACGTCACTGTTTATTACATATATTTTTATACCTTTATGTTATCTCTACTAAAACAATGAATTTTCCCATAAGCATAAAGGTAATTTATTTTTTATTTATCTTCAATATTAATCTGAGCATAATCAATGCTGATGATTAATAAATAGTTTTGATTGACTAATAGAAATTATCCTATTGAATCATTGTATACGAGAAAGACTTAGCATTGAACTATTTTTCATTATGGCTATTTTAAAGATGATATGTGTAGATCATAGGTACACACACACACACACACACACACACACACACACTCATTCTGAGCATCACTTCTGATGTTCATTTGTGTGTTAATTTGTCAGCTTTGAGTAAAAAGATATATATTTTCCATCTTGGTCTAAGCCTTTCCTTTGTCCTATTCTGCAAAAAGAACTTTCCCATTTTATATTCTGTCACATTTAAACATCTTCTAGATGATGCTATCTTTTCTACCTATGCCCATCCTTCCTCACTTAATCTGCCTGGTGCTCCTCAAAGCAGTCAAAGTGAATTTGGAGGCCACAGACCAGGGTATGCCCTAGACTTAGCAGCAGAAACTTTTTCTGCCACATATTTATCTTTCTAGTTTAGTAGCAGCTAGGAGTATGAGGATAATTCCAATATTCTGGGCTCTCGGGTCACTTTCCTTTGTTCTCTTTTATGGAACTAGACTCCTGATAAGATGATCCAACATAGCAACTTCCAGATGAAGTAAGGAATACATGATAGAAAGTATCTTAAGTCAGTGTATATCCACTGGCTAAGCTTCCCAAGGAAATATTGGCCACCATATACTTCTGGACAATGACATTTCTTTAATGTTAAATTGCAAGAACAGTCAATATTATTTTGTCAACTTTTTGGAATTATATCTAGAACTCATTGGAAGGGGAGGAGTCTAAATTTCTCAGTTTATTGCTGTTGTTGTTGTTTTTACTGGCAATTTTCAATTAATATGAATTTAACTAAAAACCTAAGGTACATAGAATCCTGGTTATTCTAGGAAATGTGAGAGAAGTACCCATGGCAAAGAATTAAAGATCAACTCTATAGGATAGTTGTGTGATTTTAACAAGCATTCATTAATTATTAACCGTATGCAAAGTAGCATTCTGAAAACTAGGAAAGATTAAAAAATTGCCCAGAACTGAATTTCTCTCCTCCTGAAGTTTGCAGTCTAGTAAACAAAAATGCATTAAGAAAGTTGATTTACTCTTGATTTATATAACTAGGAGCCTGATTTAAATTCTAATTGGTATTAGTGAATTGATTAGTCTAATGATAGTATTCTAATCCACATTAGTTGGTTCATTATAATTGTATAAGAAGTGATCAATAATCAAACATATTTACACATTCTATAAAATTAATTTAATCAGTTATCTAGTAATGGTTGTAAGTATAAGCAATTTATATTAACCTATACCTTGTATAGGTTACATGGGCATAAAAAAAAGTTGTAATGGGTCTTAAACTTTCATTACTACTTGCTTGCATAAGCAAGGATTGATGCAAAATATCATTATTCTGTTTTGTTCAAATACCAGACTTAAATTTTGTATGGGAGATAGCATGATATGGAAAGACTGTTCATGATCAGGTAAAAAAAGACCTCTCTCCATCTCCCCATTCCTGATTTGTTCTTGGAACACGTATATAGCCATACAATCTCCTCCTGCTTAACTCTAATAGTAGACTAGCTATACCATCTCTAGGCAGGAGCAGGTCACCTAGTCAGTGTAAATATTTTAACCTAGGCAAAGTCATGATCCTGACGGCATTTATTTTTGCTTATCCTACCTTATTCTAGGGCTTGTTTTATACACCAACCTCTAAAATTGTGTTATGTTTTAAAGGCCTGTAAAAGTAAGGATCTGGAAAGCATTGGAAGCTCAGGTTGGGAGGAAGGTCTATGGCCAGGTATTAGTTGTTTATCTTGTAATTCTGACTCAGTTTCTGTTTTGATTACTCTAGACCATCTTCTAGGGACAGAGTCAAGATGGCAATGTATAGCTAGGAAGGTCTTAGATCTTTTCCCAAACCAACTTTCTTTTTTTTAATATTTTTATTCTCATTTTGTACAATTTTTTTTACATTAACAAAATATTCTTGTTTAAGAGTAAATGAAATACCCCTCCCCCATAAATATAGACTTGCTTGAGCGATAAAGGGGAGAGAAAAAAATTAAAATTAACAAAAAAATAATAGTAATAATTTTAGGTATGGCCAGGTGGCACAATGAACAAAGGACCAGCCCTGGAGCCACGAGCACCCGAGCCCACATCCAGCCCCATAGACCCAACAATCACCCAGCTGTGTGACATGCAAGCCACCCGATCCCCACTGCCCTGCAGAGACCAAAAAGAAGAAAAAAAAAGACCCCAAATAAAATAAAATAGTAATAATAGCAAGGGTGGCTGGGTGGTGGAAAGAGCATTGGCCTTTGAGCCAGGAGCACCTGGGTCCAAATTGGGCCTCAGACACCCAATGATCACCCTGCTATGTGTCTACAGGCAGGCGATCCAGCCCCATTTGCCCTGTAACCCCCCCTAAATAATAATAATAATAAAAAATGTGCTTCAGTCTTTGTTCCACCACCAACAACTCTGTCTTGGGTGGATCACATTCTTTATGGTAAGTCCATCTCAACATTCACTTCCATATTTTTTCACCGTTGCCATTGTAGATTTCAACTCCCTCCTTTCTTATTTCTCCACTACCATGTACTATATTTTCTCTCTCCTTCCACTCTGATTCTGGTGTAGGGTAGCTGAGTGGCACAGCAGACAGATCCCTAGTCCTGGGGCCAAGAGGCCCTGAGCTCCCATACCACCCCTTAAGCCTTGCATGCACCTGTCCCTATGGTCCTGGACAGGCCTTCCAATCCCAGCCCCTTGCAAGAAGTAAAAAAAGAAAACGTGTTATACCTGACCACTCCCCCCCCAATGGTCCATCCTCTCTTCCTTTATTCACATCCCCATCCATTCCCCTTGCTCCCCCCCTCCTTCTTACTCCAGATGGTTATACCCCATTGAGTATATATGCTGTTTCCTCTGCTAGCCACCTCTGATGAGAGCAAAGGTTCCCTCATTCCCCCTTGCCTCTCCCCTTCCATATCATTGCAATAGCTCATTGTAATAAACAAAAATCTTTATATATGAAATATCTTGGCCTATTCCCCCTCTCCTTTTTCTTTCTCCCATTATATTTCCCTGTTTTTTCTATTGACTCCATTTTTACATCATATTTTATCTTTGAATTCAGCTTTCTCCTGTGCTTCAATTATCAAAGCTCCCTCTGCCTGTTCTATTAACTGAGAAGATTCATATCAGTATTATCAGTGTCATTTTTCTATGCAGGATTACATGGAGTTCATCACCATTATGTCCCTCATATTTTTGCCTTCTCCTCCACTCTCTATGCTTCACCTGAGTCCTGTATCTGAAGATGAAACCTTCTGTTTACCTCTGGCCATTCCAAAACAAACATTTAGAATTCCCTTGGTTCATTGATAGTCCATCTTTTTCCCTGGAAGAGGACATTCAACCTTGCTGGGTAGTTCATTCTTGGCTGCATTCTAAGCTCCTTTGCCTTCCAGTTTATTATATTCCAAGCACTACGAGCTCCCAGTTTAGTTGCTACTAAGTCCTGTGTGATCCTGACTGCAACTCCACAATATTTGTACTGTGTCCTTTCTGCTGCTTGTAATAATTTCTTTTTGACTTGGGAGTTCTGGCACTTGGCTATAATATTCCTAGGCATTGATTTTTTCGGATCTCTCTCTCTTAAGGGATCGGTGGATTCCTTCCATTTCTATTTTGCCCTCTGCTTCTAGAATATCAGGGCAATTTTCCTGTAGTAATTCTTTGAAAATGATGTCAAGCTTCTTTTCCTGATCATGACTTTCAGGTATTGCAATAATTTTAAAATTATCTTTCCTGAGTCTGTTTTCCATATCAGTTCTTTTTTCAATGAGATATTCACATTTTCTTCTAATTTTTCATTTTTTTTTTTGGTTTTGAAGTATTGATTCCTGATTTCTGGTAAATTCATCAATCTTCCTGAATTCTATTTTTTGTTTGAAGGATTTGTTCTCCTCAGAGAGTTTTCTCATCTCTTTTTCCATCTGGACAATTTTGCTTTTTAATGAATTCTTCTCCTCAATAACTTTTTGAACTGTTTTATCCATTTGACCTAAGCTGGTTTTTAGCATGCTATTGTCTTCAGCATTTTTTGGATTTCCTTGACTAAGCTGATGACTTCATTTTCATGTTTTTCCTGCATCTCTCTCTTTCTTTTTCCAGAATTTCTTCTAACTCCCTCATTTGATTTTCAAAGTCTTTTTTGAGCTCTGTCATAGCCTGAGCCCAATTTCTGTTTTTCTTGGAGTCTTTAGATGCAGGAGCTTGTGCTTCCTCATCTTCAGACTGAGTATTTTGTTCCTTCTTGGCACATTTGCAAAATAATTCTCAATGGTGTTCCTCTTTTTTCTCTGCTTGCTCATTTTCCCAGACTGGGCCTGGATTTGGGGTGCTTCCTGAACTTTTGGGACACTTCCACAAGGGTCTCAGCGTGTGAGGCTCTGTCCTCCCTCCTGATCTGTGAATGACCATATGTGCCCCCCTGTGCCACAGGGCTGAGGTGGAGGGGGCCCCTGCTGTTCTATGGGGGGAGCCTAGACTGCAATCAGGATTTGAATGTGGTCCAAGCCCCAGATTCTTATTCCAGGGGCAGAGGACAGAGCTCTACAGTCTCTCCACTCCCCTCCCTAGGTTCAATGGGCTCATGTGCTGGGGGCTTCTGCTTTCTGGCTTTGCCTGCTTCTGTTCCTAGATCTGGGCTGTGAAAAGACCAGCTGCTCGCTGTGTGCCCTGAGGGCTGGGTTCCACGTGCTAGCTCTGGCAGAGGTCCCCCTGTTATTCCCCCACTTTATGCCCCATGCTTCCCAGGGTGTAGCTCAGGAGACTCCCCCACTGCTTTGAGCTGCAGCTCCAAGCGCCCTAGGTCTACCTCGAGGAGACTGTAGTTCTTTTGCTCTGGTGGGCCACCCCTCTAGCAGGCCACCCCTCTGGCAGGCCGCCACTTCAACCCTGGGGAGCAGAGCCTTTCTGCTCTTTTCCAGGTTACCTTGAGTAGGAGAACTTCCTTGCTGGGTCCCTTTGTGGGTTCTGTCTCTGGAAAGTTTCCTTACAGTCCTTAGTTTATAAGTTTTATCAGAGAGTGGCTAAGACAAAATCTGTTCTTGTTGCCATCTTGGCTCCACCCCAAAACAATTTTCAATGAAGCATCAGAATAGATCTTAAAAATCATAGAATACACAAAAAACAAACAAAGAAAAAAAATAAAATTCACTAACTGAATGGTGAATGAAGGTCTCCATTCAAGATATCATAAAGGAACTTCAGAAAAGGTCATGCTCCAGTGGACAAAAGAGGAGTATAGGTCAACATAGACTCCTGGGAAAGAAGAGGGTACCTCTTAGCCACAGGGCAGCTCAGGTCATGACTGAGTAATTTAGCGTACACTGAGACAGCAGCAAGAAACCCAAGGCAGCTTAGAGGCAAAAGTCAAGCCTAGGAAGGGTAATGAAATAGGTGGAACAGTGTCAGATAACTATAACAAACAAAGAACTCTGAAACAAACTGTAGGTAATGCCATAGGAAAGTGGTAAAGCAGAGACCAGTCACGAGCTTGGTTCCAGCACAAAAATCTTGGCACTATATTCTCTGTACCCAAGTTATTATTGCTCCAATTTCCTAGATCAATAAGACAAACTATTGAAATTGTTGATGAAGATTGAAAGTATCCATTGATCATCCACATCCATCATCTCATAATAAAAACACCAAAAAATATTATAACCAAATTCATAATTCTTTATCTAAACTGTGAACAGTGAAAAAAAAGTATTTAAATATAGGAAGCCATAGTCAGGATTATGTAGGACTTCTCTGCTTCAACTTTAAAGGATAAGAGGGTTTGGATAACATTCTGAAGGACAAAGAAGTTTGGATCATAAGCAAGAATCAACTTCCCTGCAAAATACAGTATATTCTTTCAGGGGAAAAGATATATATCAATAAAATAGAGAATGTTCAAATTTACTGGATAAAAAGAACAAAATTGAACAGAAAATTTGATCTTCAAATATGAGAATCAAAAGATGCATTAAAAGATAAATGGAAAGGAGAAAAAATATTAGTCAATAAACTCAAAGTGCCTATATCCCTACCTGAGAATGCATACATAGACAAAGGTGTGGGTATAGATTAGTGATGATTCTTTAGTACATACTTTAGCTCATGAGTATTGTATTTCTATAGGAATAATTGGAGGGAGTGTACTTAAAAGATGTAAGTATAAAGGGATCATGACATGATTTTGCTTCAGTTGATACTGTATCTCAAGATTTTATTTCTATAGGGACAGTTGGAGGGCGGATACTTAGAAAGAGGGTGTGTGTATAAATTGAATATAATTGGATGTTTATGGTTCTTGAGAATTATATTCATAATGGGACAGATGAGGGTAGGGTATTGGACAGAGACTGAGGGCATGAAGTGAATATGTAGTAATGATACTTATACATCATTTAATCTATCAACCTTGATAATTGTACTTCCATTAGAAAAGATAAAAGGAGTATGCTTTGACAAAGATTGGGGTACAAGATATGTATAAAATAATTAGGACAGGAAATGGTATATTATCCTGGGAGAAGAAGCATTAGTGAATAAATAGAACTACATGAAAGGGCCCAAAGGACTATTAAAGTATGGGGAAAGAAGGAAGAATGTGAATGCTGAGTAAATCAACATAATTGGCCCAAAGAGGTAATAACATGCATTTTCAGTTTAGGGAAGTTGTGGGGGAAGGGGAAAGTAAGGGTAAGAAGGGACTGATAAAAGGGTGGGGGAAAGAAAAAGTAAAGTTAAAGTTAAAAAAATTAAAATGGGGAATGGAGAAGGAAAGGGAGGATGTTTGATAGAGCAGAGGGTCTGCTGGAGAGGCAGCAGATAGGAGGAAAATATTGGTGAGGAGTGATCAGAATAAAGGAAAAAAGAAAGTTACCTATGGGGCGAAGATAGAATAGAGGTAAATAGAGAGTTAGCAATCATAAATTTAAATGTGAATGAGATGAATTCTCCTATAATAAGGAAACATATATCAGTGGATTAAAAACAAGACTCCCACAGTATTTTATTGAAAAAAACCTATTTGAAGCTGAGAGATACATATTGAGTAAAGATAAATTGTTAGAGCACAATATATTATTATGCCTTAGCTTAGATTTAAATAAAAAAGCAAGAAACCATGGGTAGAAAACATAATATCAAAAAAATACAAAATATATCTAATTAAAAGAAAACTAGATCTTCATAAAACATGTCATAGTCAATGAAGTAATATCAATAATAAACATATATGTAACAAGTGGTCTACTGTAAAAACACTTAGAGAAATAGTCAAAAGTGTCACAGTGGGACATAGATAACAAAATTATAGTAGTGAATGACTCCAATCTCTCTATCTCAGAATTAGATAATTCTAGTTACGAAATAAACAAGAAGGAAGTTAACTTTAGCATAGTTTGACAGGATAGTTCTCTGGAAAAAATTGAATGGGAATAGAAAGACGAATGTCATCTTTTCTGTGGTATGTCACCTACACAAAAATTAAGCTTGTATTATGGCATCAAAAAACCTTACAATCAAATGCAGAGAGGCAGAAATATTAAATGCATGGTTTTCAGATCATGATGCATAAGGTACAAGGAAAGAAAAACTAAAAATTATTTGAAAACCAAAGAATGTCATTTTAAAGAATGAGTGAAAGAAACAACAAATCATACAAATAATCAACAGTTTCCTAAAAGACAATGACAGTGATGAAGCAACATATGAGAGCTATTGGAATCCAGCCAAAACAGTTATTCAGGGAAATTATATATCTCTAAATGCTTCCATGAATAAAATAGAGAGGAAATCAATGAATTGAACATACAACTAAAAAAATTTGAAAAAAGAACAAATCAAAAGTTGCCTCCAAAATAGAAATAGGAAATTGTGAAAATCAAAGGAGAAACTGATAAAATTGAAAGTAAGAAAGTTATTGAACTCATAAATAAAACTGAGTGAGTTTTATGAAAAATATAGTAAAATAGATAAACTTTTGAGTAATCTAATTTAAAAAAAGCAGAAAACCAAATTACCACTATCAAGGGTGAATTCACTAATAATAAGAAGGAAATTAAAGTAATAATTTGGAGCTATTTTGTCTAATTGTATGCCAATAAATCTGGCAGCAAAAATGAAATGGGTATGTATTTATACAAAGATAAATTGATATTTTTTAAAGAAAATGAAATGAATTACTTAACTCCATTTAAGAAAAAGCAATTTTAGAAGTCCTCAAAAAACTCCCTAAGAAAACATTTCCAGGACCAGATAGATTTACAAGTGAGAAGTACTATCTATTTACTATTTACAATGAGAAGTACTATCTTTGAACAACCATTAATTAGCATTATTTTCAGAACAACTAATTGCAATTCCCTATAAATTATTTGAAAACTAAATAGGTAAAAATGGACTTCTGCAAAAATTTCTTTTATGACACTAATGTTGTACATATACCTAAACCAGGAAGAGTCAAAGAAAATTTTAGACCAATCTCCCTAATAAATATTGATAGAAAACTTTTAAATAAAATTTTAGCAAAGAAATTGCAATAAATTAATATTGGGATAATAAAACATAATCATTCAGATCTTATACCAGAAATGCAGCGGTCATTAAATATTAGGAAAACAATAAGCATAATCTATCATATCATTTACAAAATTAATAGAAATCATATGACTATCTTGATAAATGCTGAAAAAGTCTTTGAATACAGCAACCATTCCTACAAAAAGTACTAGAGAATATAGGAACAAATAGATTTTTCTTTAAAATGAGAAGTACAATATATCTACAACCATTAATTAGCATTATATGTAATGGAAGATAAACTACCAGTATTTCCAATAGGATTAGGGATGAAAAAGGGATGCCAAATATTATCAATAATTCAATATTTTATTAGAAATGTTAGCTTTAGTAATATGAAAAGTACAAGAATTTGAAAGAATTAGAATAAGCAATGAGGAAAAAAAAATTTCACTCTGTAGATGATACGATAGTATATTTAGAGAATCATAGAAAATTAACTAAAAAACTACTTGACACATTTAACATCTTTATCAAAGTAGCAGAATATAAAATAAATCACCATAATCATCACCATTTATATATATGACCAACCAAGACAACATAAAAGTTTGGGAATCTACCTGCCATGAAAAACCCAGAAGCTATATGAACAAAATGACAAAACACTTTTCACATAAATAAAGTTAGATCTACATATTTGGGAAAATGTTCATGGTTAGACTGACCTAATATCATAAAAATGAAAAGTGTCATAAAAATGACAATTCTATCAAAATTAAGTTACTTATTTAGTGTCCTACTAATCATACTACCGAAAAATCTATTTTGCAGAACTAGAAAAAATTGTAACAAAAACATCTGGAGCATGGCAAAATCAAGAATATGAAAGGAATTAATGAAAAAATACAAAGGATAGTAGCCTAATTGTACTATATGTAAAAGTACATTGTAAGAAATAAAGAAGTAGATCAATGGAATAGATTAGGTAAAAAAGAAATAGTAATAAATGACTTTAGTTATCTATTATTTTTATAAATCTAAGAACTGTGGCTTCCAGTATAAAGAACTCACTTTTTAACAAAAACTGCTCGGAAAACTGGAAAAGAGTTGGGCAGAAACTAGACATAGATCCATATCTCACATCCTATAAGAGAACATTGACTCAGGTGATACTACAGTCCAATTAAGAGAACAATGCCCTGGGTAGCTGAGTGTAGCTGTGGTTAGAGCCCTGGAGTCAGGAGCACCCGAGCTCAAGCTTGACCTAGCTGGAAAGTCACTTAATCCCATGCCGTAGCCTCCCCACCCCCCAAAAAGAGAAAACATTATAAATAGCAAAATGGATGATTTTAGAGTCCATTAAATTAAACAACTTTTTCCAAAACAAAACTATTTAAGCCAAGATTAGAAGGAATAAAGAAATCTGGGATATAATTTTCACAACTAATGTTTCTTATAAAGGACTCATTTCTAAAATGAGTTAAATTTATAAAAAAACCAAATAATTCTTCAATTGATAAATGTTCAAAGAAAATGAACAGGCAACATTCAGAGGAAGAATTAATGCTATCTATAATCATGAAAAGAATGCTGCAAATCATTATTGATGAGAAAACTGCAAACTTTTATTATATAAATATTTTATTTGTTTTTCAATCATACAATATAGTAGCTTCTGCCTATCATTTTTGGTAAGGTTTTTGGTTTTGTTTGTTTTTAGGGGGTTTTTTTGCAAGGCAAGTGGGGTGAAGTGGCTTGGGCAAGGCCACACAGCTATTTAATTATTAAATGATTGAGACCGGATTTGAACCCAGGTACTCCTGATTCCAAGGCCGGTTCTTCATCCACTATGCCACCTAGTCCCCCCTTTGGTAAGGTTTTGAACTTTATATTTTCCCCCTATCCTCCCTTCCCTCCCCCTTACCCCCACAGGAGTAAATCTGATTATATTCACATTGTTTCCATACTGTACTTTGATCACAATTTAATGTGTGGAGAGAAAAAACATATCTTTGAGAAAGGAAAAAATAACAAAGATAGCAAAATAATGTAATGATAAGAAAAGTTTTTAAAATTGAAGGTAATAATTTTTTATCTTTGTTTAAACTTCATAGTTCTTTCTCTAGATACAGATGGTATTCTCTGTTGCAGATACCCTAAAATTATCCTTGGTTGTTGCACTGATAGAACCACCAAGTCCATTAATGTTGTTCATCACCCCCAAGTTGCTGTTAGGGTATATAATGTTCTTCAGGTTCTGCTCATCTTCCTTAGCATCAATTCATGAAAGTCTTTTTTCTTTGTTAGTTTTTTTGCAAGGGGTTAAGTGACTTGCCCAAGGCCACACAGCTAGGTAATTATTAAAGGTCTGAGGCCAGATTTGAACTCAGGTATTATTGACTCCAGGGACAGTGCTCTATCCACTGCACCACCTAGCTGCCCCCCCCCCCCCAGTTCATGAAAGTCTTTCTGGGCTTCTCTGAAATCCCATACCTCCTGATTTCTGATAGAACAATAGTATTCCATCACATACATATACCACAATTTGTTGAGCCATCTCCCAATTTTCAATTCTTTACCCATCACAAATAGAGCTGCTATGAATATTTTTGTTCAAGTGATGTTTTTACCCTCTTTCATGATCTCTTCAGTGTTAAGACCCAGAGGTATTGTTGGATCAAAGGGTATGCACATTTTATTGCCCTTTGGGCATAATTCCAAATTGCTCTCCAGAAAGGTTTGATCAGTTCACAGCTCCAGAAACTATGCATTAATGTCCCAGGCTACCTATATCCCTAACAACACTCAGAGATGCTTTAATTTCTCTGATCGGTAATGTTTTAGAGCAATTTTTCTTAAGATTATGGATAGCTTTGATTTCTTATCTGCAAATTACGTTTGCATATCCTTTGACCATTAGACAAATGCAAATTAAAACACCTCTTAGATGCTATCCCATATCTACCCAATTGTATAAGATGTTAAAAAAGGAAATGATTAATACTGGGGAGCATATGCAAAGCTGGAACACTAATACAGAACTGGTAGATTTATGAATCAGTTCGACCTTTCTTGAGAAGTATGACCAAAAGACAATAAAACAGCATATCCTTTGATCCAGCTATACCACTACAAGTTCTATATTCTGAAGAGATCCTTAAAAATGAGAAAAATATCCACAAATACAAAAATATGAATTGGCTGAATAAGTTTTGGTATATTAATCTTATGGAAGGCTATTGTTCTGTAAGAAAACATGAGCATGGGGCAGCTAGATGGTGCAGTGGATAGAGTACTGGCCTTAGAGTCTGGAGGACCTGCACCAAGTCTGGTCACAGATCCTTAATACTAACTAAATTGTGTAAACTTGGGCAAGTCAGTTATCCCCATTAGCTTGCAAAAACAAAAAGAAAAAGAAAAGAAAAAGATATCATGAACATTTGGACTTTAGAAAAGCCTTGAAAAACTTGCATGAATTGAAGATAAGTAAACTCAGGATAATCAGAACACTAAAGTCACACTGTTAGGTGGATCAACTATGAAGAACACAGCATGTCTCAACCATTCTGTGATCAAAGACAACACTAAAGGAACTGTTATGGAAAACAGCATCCAAATCCAGAAAGAAACAAAGCAAAAAAACTGCAAAGCATCCTATGCTCACTTTTGAAATTTCCTTTCATGTTTTTTTTTCTTTCTCATGGGTTCTCCCCCTGTACTTCTTATTCTTTTTTCACAACATGACTAATACATAAATATATAAAACAGAATTCTATATATATATTATATCAGATTTTTTGCTACATGGGAATTGAAGAGGGAAGAAATGGTGATAGAAAAATGCAGAACTCCTTAATTTGCAGCTGTATAAACATTGAAATCTACCTTTGTATGAATGTGGAAAATAAAATAAAATTAAAAAATTAAAGTTTGGGCAGATTTTTTCTTCACATTTTTGGTGAGCCAGCCAGGAGCAGAAGAACAAACTCCCACCTCTTTTGACTTTCTCAGCAGCACGGGACCCAAGAGATACTTCACACCAGATGTGTTTTTGTCCTTGGTTCCCCCATGAATTCCAACCCTGGGAACTTGAACTGCTTTCCTGGCCCCCACTACCCACTTCTAAGGCTGAGGTAATTTACTATGTAAAGCTTGACATGAAACCACAAAAGGTTTTAAGGAATGCATCTAGGCAAACTATGCAACTTTAACCTACGCTCAAAGAATTGTGGTATTTCTTTGAACAATCTCCCCCATGACAAGTACCCAGCAGATGCAATATTGGTTTTGCTGGAGGGCACTGCCCAGAGACATTCAGCCTTCACCTGCTTATATGCTATCTTCCTCTTATGTCTACCCTCTCCTGGATATGCCTCTTCTGAAACTCCCACTTCTATGATACAAGATCCAGAAACTGAAAATCTTGCTATTTTTTCCCCCATAGAGACAGTACATCAAGCAGCAGGGAATGTCTGGTGTATTTCAGAGAATGTAACCAGTTTAAACTTTCAGATGTTTCTTACTGGAGGGCAAACAACCTTACATTTTTATGAAGATCCTGTCTCAGTTATTGTTCAGTTTAAATTGTCTTTTGAGGCTATAAGCCTATTTGGACTGATATGACTGATTTTATGGAGACTCTGCTATCTCCTGAAGAAAGAACAGATATTAAGTCACTAAAAGGTATTTAGATTATAATGAACCAAAGAAAATCTTGGCGACTTTCTTTGGATCAAAGTCAAGAATGAGAATGTTGATCACATTTCTTATGGTAAG
The DNA here is from genome assembly GCF_037893015.1 of Macrotis lagotis. Taxonomy (NCBI): domain Eukaryota; kingdom Metazoa; phylum Chordata; class Mammalia; order Peramelemorphia; family Peramelidae; genus Macrotis; species Macrotis lagotis. The sequence goes on along the minus strand of NC_133658.1, from coordinate 280,077,837 downwards.
TTAGGAATCTTCCTTAACTGACAGCTTGGTGGTAAAGTAGATCAAGTACCAGTCAGGGTCAGGAGAACCTGAATTCAAATTCAGTCTTGGACTTGATAACTGCTAGCTATGTGATGCTGGGAAAGTCCCTTCATCTTGATTACCTCATATCCAGGACCATCCCCAGGCAGCCTGTTTCATATTTAGACTCTGCACCCAAATGACTCTGGAGGAGAAAGTAAGGCAGGTGACTTAGCCAAGAACTCTGTCACTCAAATCCAATTCAATTTTTTATCATGACAACATCTCTAAAAAAGTCATGGTCCTTTTTGAGAAGAAAGAACAAGCATTACCATCATTGCTTAAATTATAATTGTATTTAATCACTCATCTAAAACTAGTTACAAAAATAAGCATTGCATAGGAACATAGAAAGACTGATAATGGACCTTATACCTTTATTACTGCTTGCTAGCTAAACTACAAGAGCTAATAAAAGATGTCTTTACCCTGTTTTATATTTAAACCATGAAGGACCCTCACATTTGTTCCTGAAATATATATAGCCATCATCTCCTCTTCCGCAACCCTAGGAGTAGCACAACCATTGCATCTCTCTTTGGGAATAGTCTATCTATGTTATGATCATCTAGTCATCAAAAATATTTTAATCTTGTCTAACTTATGATCCTACAGGTATTTATTTTTAGCTAATTGAACTGATTCTGGGGGGTGTGTCATATATCTGAAATTGTACCATATTTGAAAGACGTATAACAATAGGGCCCTGTAAAGCATCAGTGCCTCAGTTCCCAAGGAAGGTTTGGGATCCACTTCATTTGAGGGGGCCAGATTCCTTTATTAAAAATGTGTGGCTTAGAGGTCTAGCTCAATTTCTCTTTTGATACCTCTGTGGAATTTTTCTCCATCTTATCCTAAGTGCATTTTTCCATACATTGGTGATTTCAAGGTTTAAGAAACTCTCAGTGAGGGACTTTCTCTTTAATGTCATATCCTCAACTGCTCTGTAACTTATAACCTCACAGAGCTGATTTGAAAACTGAGAGGCTAAGTAACTTGACCAGATTCACTCAGACAGTAAATGTAGAAAGTTAGACTGAACTATCAGAAATCCCCAAGTTAACAGTTATTAAAAAAAGTGTTCTGTGAGGTCCAAGGAGGAAGATGAGGATCAGGGCACATATGCTGGGGAAAAGAACCTTTGAGATGAGCTTTTAAGGGCAGATAGGAATCCAATATGTAAAGACAGGGAAAGAAGACCATGAGAGCCATAGGAAATCTTGAGAGCAAAGGCACAGACATGGAAAGTGGAAGTCATATTAAAAAAAAGTTTGCTTTTGTTAGAGCATAGAATATTTGGATGAAAGCAAATGTAAAACTGTGATGGCAGGTTCAATGAAGAGGACAGATGTTGGGGGAGGAATTCACATAGTAGGTAATTCCATTTGACTGGAGCATATAAGGGAGATAAGGCTGATGTACAAACATCAGTATTATTTTTACAGATAAAACCTTATGAATTTCTGATTACAAAATTCATTGGAACAATAATTGATCATATATCTGATGCATTTTCAGATTCACAAAGTGCTTTCCTCATAAGAAACAGTATCTGTTTTGTCACGTGCAAGGTTAGTCATTCTAATTTTGTACCTTGAGAAACTGAGGCTCAGAAAGGGAAACTGATTGGACAAGTTCCACACAACTAGTAAGTTTTGGTACTTTTCCCATTCTTTTATGGACTTATGATCTTGTCTCAGTTAGTCAATCAATAAACATTTTTATGCTCCTATATTGCACCAACTTTTCTGTTAGCTTAGCTGATCACAAGGTAAATGTCTATATCTCAAAAAGTATAAGAATTTATGTTATACAATTTTGTCCATTTTTAAAATGATATAATTAATAATATCTCATATACTTTCCATAAATGTTTTTCAGGTACTTACTATGTTCAAGGTGTAGTACTGGATACAGCAATAGAAGAAATGGAAGGAAAGAAAAAAGAAAAAGAAAGAGGTGAAAGAAGGGAGAATGAAGGGAAGAAGGGGATGGAAAGAGACAGGAATGGAAGGAAATAAGAAAGGAAGGATGAAGGAAGAGATGAAAGCAAAGAAAGGAAAGGAGAAGGAAGAATGGACAAAAGAAAGAAGAAAAAAGGAAAGAAGGAGAAAGCAAGCAAAGAATAGTATGAAACAAGGAACAAAGAAAGAGTAGAGAGTAAGGAGGGAGGGAAGGAAGGAAAGAAGATAAAAGTCTATAGATTTTACATTTGCAATATCTCTCTTGTATACCACATTTTCTCCACTTTCATTGCCACTACTAACCTGCTTCAGTTTCTCATCATCTTACACCTGTACTACTTACAATTGCTGGCTGGTGAAGCTGCCTGCCTTAAGTCTCTCCATGATCCAGTTGATCTTGCATTTACCTGTCAAAAGTACATTCCCCAAAGAAAGCTCTGAATGTTTCAAACCTCAAGACAACTCCATACTCTATAAATGCCAGGTTCTCTGTCACTTCCAGGATCAAATAAAAATCCTCTGTTTGGCATTCAATACATTTCATGACCTGACTCTATTATCTTTCTTTTTTTAAGTTTACAGGGCAATAGGGTTAAATGACGTGCCCATGGTCACTTTACCATGGTCATTGGCAAAATTATTAAATATCTGAGGTCAAATTTGAACTCTGGTCCTCCTGACTTTAGGGTTGGTTCTCTATGCACCGTGCCTCCTAGCTTCCCCTTCATTGCCTTTTAAATGTTCTTACGCTTTGTACTTCCTATCATGTACTCTTCAATCCAGAGATATTATGAGCCTTCTTAATGTTCTTCGAACAAGACATTTAAGCTCTCAAAACCATGAATTTCTTTGACAGTCACCTTTGTCTGGAACACTCTCTCTCTTCTTCTCCTGTTTCTTATTTCTTTTAAGGCTCTGTTAAAATCCTCCCTTCTACAGGAAGATTTTTTTGATTCCCCATTAATTACAAGACCTTTCCTCTCTTGATTGTTTAAAACTTATCTTATATGTAACTTATCTGTACATTGCATATGGCATATCCAATAGACTCTGAACTGTTTGAGATCAGGGAATGCCTTTCTATCACTACCTTTATTGTACTGGTACTACATAGAACAATGGATGTCTCTCAGTAGGCACTTAATAAATATTTATTGAATTGCTACAATTAGTTGGAAAGCTCCAGATTGTGTGGTGTGAGATAATTCTTTGCTTGGGCACTTTTCCCATATTGCCAAAAAAAAAGACTTCCTTTCATAAACAAAGTGTTAATTGCCTGAAGGTCACAAGAATAAAAAAGATAATTACTATTTTCTCTTGATTTAGGATGGATAGTTTATCCCAGGAAATTGACCCAACCTAACAATAGCCATAGATTCCAGAAATCTGTATTTGAAAAGAATTTGTTTTCTTTGTTAAAAAAAATCTAATCTGTCCTTCCGATCTCTACCAGATATTCTTTGTTTAGTAACGGATTAAGATTCTCTTAATGCCACATCAGAAAACTCAGCCAACAATGAGGTATAAAAGCAACTGACCAGAATGCCCAGAGTATTCATAAGAATCCTTCTCACACATTCAGCTGTTATTAGAGCATCAAAGGAAAAAAATAAGGAGATGAAAATCCTACTGCTGACTGTGGGGCTGGTCCTGGTCTTTGGCATCAAAGCCCAACCTAACAACTTGGAAGACCCAAAATCTGTAAGTGAGCAAGGATGGGATTCAGATGACATCTGGAGCCCTTGAGGACTACACATCTACTAATTACATGCCACATGACTTCTGTCATGGAGGTTTATTTTAGATTTAAATATGAAAGGGAAGATGTTTCCCTCAGGACAAGTGATTAGAGTTAGAGAACAGAAGAAAGTATTTCATATATATTGAAAAGGAGATTGCTGTTAAGACCCCAGGAGAGGTCTTCCATCTTTCTAAGATAATTTCTCACTCAATTCCCCAAATAATTATAAAAATTACCAGCAGTTTCTGAGTTCAAGATAAGTAGTAAGAGGTGGGGAAAATAATATTATCTAAATATTAATGTCATGAAATTCAGATAAAATTAATTCCATTGGACATATGTCCAAGAAACCTAGACACGCAAAGATTAAAAAGTTTCCCTAAGTTAGAGTGTATTAGTATTAAAACCAAAAGTAGAACTCAAATTTCCTAGCAATTAGTCTCATTATCTTTCTACTTTACTATGAACAACCAAGGAAGACTGGCCTGAGGATATATGTCACCTGAGGCTTCTGTTTGCTCACATGTGAAATGAAGGATTTGAATGATGGTTCAACCCAGCTGTAAGATATGATGGTCTGTGAGAGCCTTGTGACTTTTTTATTTCTCATCCCAACTCTTTTCCACAGCTTTCAGGAATATGGTACACTGTTGCAGTTTGCGCTAATGTGACATCTAAGATTGAGGAAGGAGGTGAACTTAGGCTATATGTCAGAGATATCACAGTACATGATGATGGCAATCTTAGTGGAACTTTCTGCAGAAAGTAAGTGCTATTTGTTAATTGGTGAATACGAAAGAGGGAAGAAAACTGGGGTAATAGTTTTACAGAATCTCTTGATCTATACACAATGACACAGGAAACAAGTGATGATGATGGCAGAATGTAGGTGGTTGGGATGTTTTTAATCACCATCTGAGGAACTTCCATTTTCTTTCTGTTCTAAACCTCTCTAATGAACTTGTCTCCATTTTGAGTCTGAGATGGGATACTTGAGGCCCTTTTGCTAAGAAAAGGGAAACAAGATACTTATTTGAGTTTGAGATTTGCTCTAGCAGTTGATGGACCTTCACTTAGACTACAAAAAGATCTGTGTGGGACAAATGCCACTTAAATGTATTTTGGAGATCTCTCAAGGTATGAAGAGAAAGCTTCATTCCTTTCTTGAGGAATGGGCCACAATCAATTACAGAGATTGAGGCAAAACCAAAAAAACAATCCCATTAATCTTAACTAGATTCCTGCCCTCCCCAGATCCTCCCTCATTAATGAGGAATGTGGTTTTACAGTCTAGACTCTCAAACTAATCTAGGGAAAAGAGCATAAAATTCAATCTGAACCAGATTATCTCTTCAGCCCCAGGAACTGAATGGTCCTTGGGACTTCAACAGATAGGGTGGGGTCTCTTGATTCTTCACCAATATCCCAGAGCAACCTCCCTTTGTCAAGGGAGGAGGGGCACACAGTTAACTATTCTCCAATCTATAATATTCTATGGAAGAAATCTCAGATTTTATCCACTCAGAACTATTAATTTTTTCTGTATAAATGTCTTCTCTTTTATTCATTGCCTCCCTAAAATATATGGGAAGCCTTGGGACATCTGTGTCACAGAGTATGGACATTTTAAAAGTTTTCTCACCATAATTTCAAGTTCTTTTTCTAAGTCAGTTAAAACAATTTGCAACTCCAGCAATAACACATTAACTCCATTTTTGCACAGTCATTCTAACTCTCACAACTTCTATATTTTCACATTATCAATTTTCTAGATTTGAATTAAATCTTTGGAGTTTTTTAAACTGAATTTCTTTTATTATTAGTGATTTGGAGCATTCTTTCCTTTGATGGTAATTGTTTATAATTTTTCTTTCAATTTTATTTATATTTAAACTGAGGACATTCAGGTCATTTAGTGGATATAAGTGCTGGGCTTGAAGTCAGGAAGACCTGAGTTGAAATGTGGCCTGAGACACTTACTAGTTAAGTGATCTTAGTCAAATCATTTCATCATGTTTGTCTTAATTTCCTTATGTATAAAATGGGTATAATACTGGCACCTATCTCACAAGGTTCTTGAGGCAATCAAATGAGATAATATCAGCAAATTGCTCAACACAGTAACTGGCACACTAAAGGATTCTATAAATTTTATTTATTATTATTGTTATTATTTATTTTTCAAGTTTTTGTCTACTAGAAAAATGCTTTGAGTCATATAGTTGTATAAGTTACAAATATCTAGGATATATTACACTTATATGTGTTTGATGGAAAGATTTTTTTTATTCTTTCCTAGCTGATGGCTTGCTGTCCTAGCCGTCTTACTTTCCTTTCTTCAAGACAAGACTTTTCAATTTCATTTAACAGTTTTTTGTGATTTTTCTTCCAATTTTATGACCATTAATATAATGAGTAAATTTGTCATATTACATATAGTTTTAAACCTACTTCTGCCAAATCACATTCCTGTTTTCTGAGAAATTTTTGTATAGTATTTTTTCCAGATTATTTTTTTATTTTCAGATTTATCAAACTATGATTCTTCCTTTACCTGTCTTTTTTTTTCTGATTTACTATTTTCCTGTTTTAATGAGTATCATGTAGTTTGGTTATTTCAGATGTATGGATTAGATAGGGATAATTGTTTTTTTCTTTTCTTAAGATGATGTGACTATAAAATGCAATGAGTTTATATTTATATATTTCAGATTAAGGAGATAGCACATTTTCTCCACAATGAGCCTATGAGATAATTCAGAAAATTATTAACTCTATTTTGTGGCTAAGCATTCTAAACTTAGAAAACTGATGACTTACTTGCCCAAGATCACACAGTTAGTAAGGGGAAGAGCCAGGATTTGAACATAGATCTTCTGAATCCATCTTAATTTGAATTTTCTAAATCTCAGTGATGATCACAAAGCATTTATATGCAAAACTACACAAATCTACTAAAGACAAAGCTCTCTTGTCTAATCTAGTGCTCTGTTTTATTAAATATCATCATCTCTGCCACATTAGAGAATCTAGATGTTTCAAGAATTCAAATTTAATTCAAAACATTCCACAATTTTTATAATGCAGAATAGCTTCTAAGGAAGCTAGACATTACCCTAGATTTGGAATTATTCATAATATTATTTAAAGAAATGAAAAAACTTTTTATACATTTTTTGGCTAAAATTTAAATAATAGAAGAAATGGAAAATTTTGTTTCACAGTAAAATTTCTTGAGCTAAGATGAGTTATAATTGTAATATTAATCTTTTTTTCTAGGGAACATGAAGAAGAAATTTTATTTCCTTTGAGTACTTTCTTAGACAGTGATGGTGAAAGGCATTTTCTATGTAAGTTGAAACCTGGATCTCAATATCTTATTCTGTAACTAATTAATGGACAGATTGTTTAACAAAGAGATGACTAATGGTCACTATAAAAAGAAAGGTCTTTGTGGCCAGTGGGACAACATCTTCTCAAATGTCTCTCCATTACCATGTCTAAATCCCATCAGGATTACAACTGTGCAAAGTCTAGTCAGATGCTAGCATCTTTCTTCCTCCTCACTGAGTCCTCAAAGTCTGATTAGCACTTATGTGACTGAAATAAAAGCTAACTCATTGTGTAACCTGGCACAACTCTTTTGTTATCTTGACCTCACTTTCCCAGTTTGTAAAATGTGGTGTTTGACTCAGTGGACTCCCAAATATCTTCCACTTCTAGATTTCTGTAATTGTAGAGCAGGGCTGTCCCACCTTACTGTTAAAAGTTTTTATTGAAAGAATAGACAATTTATTTTGATTTGCCATTTTTGTGAGAGCTCTGATTGGCTCAGCTTCATTTACTAAAAGCATTAAGTAAACTCATGGACAGAAGCATAAAATCTCATTGTGGATGTGGCTAACAGGGTGCATTTTGGATATCTCTGCTCTAGAGGAAGATAGGTATAATATTGACAAACATAAAGGTTTGTTAACAAAACAGTAGTTTTGTTTGAATGTCAAAATATATGATAGAATTGAGACCTTAGCATGCCATTTAACTACCAGTAAATCTCAAGTCTTTGCCTTTTTTTCTGTAGTATCAAACTTCTGATCTGAACTTTTGGTGCCTTCACAGATGATGGAAGAAATGATTTTGCCCTTGAAAGTCAGGGTGATCAATATGCCATGTTTTCCGTAAAAAATGTAAAAAATGATGATACAACTGCTTGGGGAGTACTCTATGGTATGTATCCTATGATCCTGCCGTTTGGCTTTTTTCTTTCTATTTTCATGAACAGAGAACTGTAATGAAGGAAGAGAATGCAGTATTTTAACAAAGTGTGCCCCATACTGTGTTTGAGAGAATTATTTTCTTTTTGCATTTGCCCAATTGAGGATCTGAGAGATTTAGTCTCATTTTGTATTTGTCCAATTGTATTTTCTAAGGATTTGTTTTCTTGGTGCAAGGTATTCCTTGTTTTTCCCAAATTTTCCAGTTTTTTTTAAACTACTTCTTTATTTCTTTCATGAAGTTTTTCTGTGCTGAAGACCAGATCATATTCTCCTCAAAGTTTCTAGGTGTCTCTGAGTTAGGGTCTTTTCCTTCCAAGAATTTTTCTATGGATCCACTTTTCTGCTGACCCTTCTTCATTTTGCTAAGACCTTGAGTTGGGGAGGGACTGGTTCACAGGAGTTTGGGATCCCTAGAAGCTTTAATCACTGAGTACAATTTCTCTGGCTGGCCAGTAGGAGGTGCTGGTTGCTTTCTCTGGAGTGTCTGTGACCTTGATTGAGGCCTTCTCTCTTAGCTTAAAGCAAGTGATTGAAGCTATTGAATCCATTTGCCTTCAATCAATGGTGGGCTTTACCCTGGGGTGAGGTCATTCCTCTCCCTATTGTCAGCTGGGCTGGTTCTTCTGCTCACACCCTGTGCCTGAGGCAGAAGTAGTCTGCTATTGTTTGTTCTGGGAAGAAGCCTCATGTGCAAAGGAGGTGTGGACTCAGAGTTCCTCAGACCAGAGGAGCCCAGGGATGGAGTCCACAGCTCTCCTGCACCAGAACTCTCCGGCCAGCCCTGTTGGCAAGGTCCAGAGGGTCAGCACCAACACCAGTGCCCCTGTTCCCTAATTGACTCAAGCCCCTGTTGTCTAACCCCATGGCTGAAACAGCAGGTCCATCTCTTGGGCCCACAGACTCCTAGGTTTCAATTCAGTTACTAATCTGGCTGATCTGGGGCTGATCTACCTTCTGTGCCCAGACTCACCCACCCAAGGCTGCTGTACTAGTTAAATCCCTCAGGATTTCTTTGAATTTCTTAGATTTCTTAGAGATTTCTTAGATGTTCTTTCTCCTGGGTTTTCTTTCTAGGTTTTGTGGTTCGAATTTCTGTTATGAGGTTTGTTTTATATGATAAATGGGGAAAGATCAGGAGACTTTAGAACTGTGCCTGCCTGTCTTCTCTCCGTCATCTTGGCATGAAGTCCCCATATTGTGTATGACTGCTGTGTACAGGTCCTGAGATCAAAGAAAAGTCTTATAACAACAACAAACTGACCATGCTGAGATTCTTTCAATAATTTCTGAAGGCAGTTTTGATCCTTTAGTGAAATTTTTCTGAACAACCTGTAAATTTTTATATTCCTATTTGCATCCAGAATAGTAAATGACACAAAAAAATTAGAGAGAGAGACAGGCAGACAGACAGTCAGAAAAGTCACAATTTAATTTTTCTTTTCTCTGTTCTGGAAATTGGCAAATATCAAGTAATCGTTCTCTTTTGTTCAACCCAAACTTCTAGAAAGAATGTAACTAAAAAGCATTGGACATGGAGTGGTGTCTGGTAGAATACTGAACTATTAAATCTATTTTCTTCTCTTCCTGTTCCTGCTTTATATTGTTCCAGATGCACTGAATGATAAAAAGAGGTTAATGATGAAATGTTTAATTATGGTTTTACTAAAATCAGACCAGAAAGGGCAAATCTCTGAAGAGATAGGAATAAACTTTGGGAATAATGCATTTTGTTGGGTGAAATAAAAGAAATTAATTCAAATGGTTTCAGCAATGAAGTTTTGTCTTGTCTTTCCTTCTTGTTCTATCATATGACCCTAGTATCTCAAATTTGTTCCTCAAGCTTCCTGGTCTCTGTCAGCCTGGGAGGTGATAATTGGCCCACTATATTGGGTTACTCTATCTCCATACCTCCACACTCTGGATTCCCTAGGGCCCTTCAGGGCTCAGCTTAAGTGCCTTATCCTTCAAAAAGACCTTCCAACATAAAATAGTTAATCCCTCATAAACATTTATTTTGTATTTATATTTTTCCTTCGTTTGTAGTTGGTATTTGGCAATTATAAAGCTAGCTGTTTCTTTCTTGTATATATGGTAAATTTCTTGAGAGAAAAGTTCAGTTCTCCTTTTATCTTACATCACTTATCCCTCAAATAGTAATTGGCACATAGAAGGAGCTTAATAAAAGCATGTTAAATGACTCACCAAAAATCAGGGCATTTTCCCCACTCCTTTATTAATTATCACATCAAATTTCTTGAGCATATGATAGTTCCAATCCTCAGTGTTATGTTTAGTCACTGATATCATGAGGAAAGACAAATTTCCCATGATCCTTCACTCACATAGAGTGGGCCACAATTTTCACCCCTTCACCTAGAACTCCCCCCTCTCCACATATTCTTGCAAATGATGAGTGAGAGAGAATCAGCAGTAATTTCATTCTTACCCAAACTTTAGGCCGTACTCCAGACTTGCCAGAGGAAATAAAGGAGAAATTTGAGGAAATGTGCATACATATGGGAACTGACAAAAATCAAGTTAAAGACCTGTCCAATGATGGTAAGCTCTTCTTTATCTCCTTTTCCCCAATTTCTTTTCATGACTAGGAGAGATTTTCATAAAATGGAAACACTTCTAGTTTAACTCCTCTTGTCCTTACCCCCAAAATCTTATTCCCTTTCCCATGAGATAGAGACAAAAAGATCTCAGAAGGATTCACATCTGAAAATCACTGGTTTCTTGCTTTGTCTCCATAGATGCATGTGACAGGCCTTGATAAAGAACTCCATGGTGGCATGCAGGTTTGTTATCTCTAATCAAGGGATTATTGATTGAGAGTCATATTTCTTTAGGAAGCTAGAGCAGGGTCCTTAGATGTTCAATGGCATCAATTGGGACAGATAGAATTCACTTTATTGGTTTTTACTGCTTTTAGAATCCTCAGGAATGCTTGATCACTCCTTGGCTGTCTTGAATTTGTCTGCTGCAGCAAGTACTTGAAAAGGGGGAGTGAGGATGATTCATATTATCTTTATCTCTAGGGATGTTTTAATTCTGTCTGTTCCCTCATTAGGTTTCAAAAGTTGATATACATGAGATTAATATAAAAATGTGGAATGGTCAGAAGGATAGAGTTTTAGGAGGAAAGTATGGAAAGGAACCAAACCAAAGAATTGTAATAAAGCTGTGGAAGATAATCAAGGTTAGGAGGTGGGGGATTTAAGATTAGGAGGAGGTAGGTGAGCTTTTGGGATGGTGTACAGGGTCATAATCTATATTTGAATTCAGTTGAATTTAATCCATCTCTGTTTCCATAAATGTCAAGAAGGAAGTTTTCCTTCTCCACTTCCTAAAGATGTCTGTCCCCTTTTTCCTTTTCAATTGAGGGTTATAAGAATAAGTAAATTGTATCCAGTTGCTTTTCATCAAATTCCATTATCAATATGCACCCCCCCCTCATGTATGACTATATTACATTATCTCTTAAATTGTGTTTCCCTATCTACCTTCCCATGGGTCAAAATTTCGTCCGGGAAATTAATTTTCCATGTTTGCTCCAATTTTAACCCCACAAATCTTTGTTCCTAAGTCACATTGTGTTTTTAATATAATCACATCCTTTCATTTTTTCCATAGGAATTACTTGGATGAACATCCTTGTGTTTCTGGAAACTGTTCCTACTTTCTTCACAGAAATGTCAATGTTGATTATGAAAATTTCTCTTGCACCCTCCAACCTACTGGGGGATTCTAACTCTTCCCTGTTCTGTCTCATCACAGGCAGGTCTCTTATGTGAAACCTTTACAATAATGTCTAATAAATGATTATTCCAATACGCTGTGGTCCAAATATGGTGTCTCAATAATCTGGAAAAGGGATTTTAGAATGAGCGGAAAAGAAGTTCTTGTCAGGTTGTGGGAATTCATCCAGGCACCTCAATTGATCAAATTTTATTTTTTTATGTACTTTTGCTACCTTTTATTTTTATATAACACGTGGTAATAGTTATATAGCACTTATCTGATATTGATTTTTTTTATTACAACAAAGTGTATGGATCTCTCTAGATGGCTTTCCCCCACCCAGTTTGGAACTAACAGGGTTTCAGAAAGGTTCCACATGAGGTCATTAGTCTCAAAGGGGCTAAAAGTTATTCTTTGGAACCATTTATCCAAACTAACTCTTAAGTCTCCAAACTTTAATAGTTAGGTAGTAGATTCAAATAGCTCAAATAAAAGGTGTATATTAAGTTACCATAATAAGAGTAGCAACTATAAACAATCTACTCAAATACATGGATTGAATCACTGGTAATAGTGGGCAACTATTTATGAGAAACAAATAGTGATGCCGACACCTATGAAAGTTATGCGGCCAAGGGAACTCCTAGTTTTCATATTGCAGAGGCCCAAGATCCTTTTCTTCCTATTATATTTTTAGACAACTTACTTCAGTTTAAAGCATTTCTTTCTGGGCATGTCACTCTGTGTGGGCTCCCTGAGTGCTCTTCCTTGTAAATCAGCTTCCAGCTGTCAATGGGCTTTCTTCTTCAAATAACATTTGCCTCTCTCCCTCATTCTACAGGAAGCTCTATTCCCTGCTACCCAGGGTCCGAATTTGTTGGGAGGATTAGGTTGGATTATGCTTTTAAAAACCTCTTTCTTTGAGCTGTTCAATTTGACTTGCAGGTCAGACTTTTCAACAGGCATCAGGGATAAGATCATTCTTCAGCCAGCTAATGCAATGTCATCTTCCACTTCAGTCAGAACACCTCCACAAAGCCATAAACACAATTTTATGCTTCATTAATGCTTTTTCTCTGTTATCAGCCCATACTTTCTGTCAACTGATTGCTGGGGAAAAGACAAACCCTATAGATTACAAAAGAAAAAGAGTCAAGCAAACCATATTTAAAATTATTTGGTTCTTATTCCTTTGCCCTTCTAGGGGATTGAGGAAAATACATTTCTTCGTGTTATCTCTGAGACCATGATTTTTCTTCACAACTGTTATGATTTGACTCACTCAGAGTTTCCTTTTTTACAATTTTTTTCCATTTATTTACATATTACTAAATATTCTTGTCTAAGAGTAAACATAATATCCCCTTCCCCACAAAAATATTAAACTTCATGAGAAATAAAGTGAAAGAAAGAGCAAAAAAATGTGTTTCAGTCTGTGTTTTGATACCATCCATTCTGTCTCAGGTGGATCACTTTCATTATCATAAGTCCATCACAGCAGTTACTTCCATATTTTTGCACAGCTGCTGTTGCTGATTGTAATTCCATCCATCCATTCCTCCCCACTACCATCTATTATGTTTTCTCTCTCCTTTCACTCTGTCCCTCTTCAAAAATGTGCTACAGTTCAGGTAAGTGGCACAGTGAATGGAGCACTGGCCCTCGAGCCAAGAGAATCCAAGCCTACATCTCACCCCAGAGATCCAGCATCCACCTGGACCCTTGGTCCTGGTCAGGTCACCCAAGCCCACCACCTTCCAAAATGTAAGAAAGAAAATGTGATATATTTGACTAACCTCTCCTATGATCTACCCTCTCCTCTATCATCCACATAACTCCTGCCCTCCTCCTCTCCCTCTTCTCTCCTTTTTCTTTTAGAGGTCTATACCCAATTGAGTGTGTATGCTGTTTCCCCTCTGAACCATTTCTGATGAGAATGAAGGTTCCCTCATTCCCCTTCACCTTTCCTCCTTCCATAGCATTGAAAAAGCTAGGTGAAATATCTTAGTCTATTTTACCTCTCTTTTCTCCTATTTCCAATACATTTATGTTCACCTATTGACTCCATTTTTACATTATATTATATCTTCAAATTCAGCTCTCTGCTATGCCTCATCTATAAAAGTTCCTTCGACCTACTCTATTAAATGAGAAGGTTCATATGACTATTGTCAGTATTATCTTTCCATGCAGGAATACATGCACTTCATCATCCTTAAGTCTTAAGTCACTCATAATTTGCACCATGTCTTCTCTCTATCCCCTTCCTCAATATATGGCTCCCCACTCCATTCCCTCTACAGCTTTCCTCCCCCATCAACAGTTGGCTTCCCCATTGGAATGTAAGCCCCTTAAGGTCTATCTTTCTATTTTCTTGTATTTGCATTCCCAGAGCTTAGCTCTCTTCCTGACACTCCTTTAAGTGCTTCAGAAATCTTGTTGACTCCAGCAGCACATGAATCACCATGATGTTAGATTCTACCACCTTTGCAGGAAGAAAGAGTTTGATGTAAAAAAATATCCATTCTTTTTCTGCTGGTCCTAAGGCAGAGGACAAACTGATCGATCTCCTAACAATATTAAATGACTAAGGTACTAAGGAAAGCCTTGGAAAATTCTTGCTTCTATCTCACCATCTCACCTCTTTCCATTTTATTCTTTAATGCCCTTGAGATGTCTTCACTTAAATGGGTTTCTTGCCAACCTTTCTTTAATCTTATTTTCTCCTTCACATATTTTCATTGTTTTATGGCATTAAAATTCTCATTCCTTTCTTTTTTTTGGCAAGGCAAATGGGGTTAAGTAGCTTGCCCAAGGCCACACAGCTAGCTAATTATTAAATGTCTGAGACAGGATTTGAACCCAGGTACTCCTGACTCCAGGGCCGGTGCTTTATCCACTGTGCCACCTAGCCACCCCTGCTCATTACTTTACACCAACCCGGGTGTAATATTTCATAGGCTAGTTTATATTCTACATTGGTATTACCTTTGACCAAAATTAGACATCCATGGGAGTATTGGTGAATAGGTTCCAAGCTGACAAATCAACAGGGAAGGTATCAATCAGAAACTTATTAAAAAAGAAATGCCTCAAAATTTAGATCAATGAGTGAGATGAGCACATGGTTCCTCCTCCTTACTGCATTTCCCCTATTTATAAGATGCATCTTAATTTGGGGGCCCAAAATTTGAAAAAAAATGAATTACATAAAGTTATTGAACTCAAGTTTTATTCATCACAAAATTCAAGGACCTCTCATCATAGCTTTCAGGTGTCTTTTGGGCAAGTCTGGTGTATATCTGCATGCTTAGTCCATTCTGTTTCATGAGCCTAAAGCACCAATTGTATCCTCCATTGAAATCAGTCACTTCGAGAACTTCCAGGCAAGATGGCAGAGAGAAGGCAGGCACAGTTCTAAGGTCTCCTAAACTTTCCCCATCTATCATATGAAACAAACCTCTTAACAGAAATCTGACCCACAGAACCCAGAAAGAAAAGCCAGGAGAAAACCTTCTACCTTAGGATTTGTCTCCTGCAGCAGCATTGGAAGAATTCTGGTGGGTGAGTCTGGGCTCAGAGGGTGGATCAACCCAAGATCAGCCAGATTAGCAGCTGAATTGGAGCCATGGAGTCTGAGGGCCTGAGAGCCAGGCCTGCTGGATCAGAGGTGGGGCTTGAGTCAACTAAGGAGCAGAGGCACTGGTGTTGGTGCTGTCCCTCTGCAGCTTGCCAACAGGGCTGGGGAGAGAGTTCTGGTGCAGGAGAGCTGCAGACACCATCCCTGGGCTCCTCTGGTCTGGGGAACCCTGAGTCTACCCCTCCATTATAGCTGTGGCCTCTTCCTGGAACAAACAATTGCAGACTACTTCTGCCTCATGCACAGGTGTGTGAGCAAAAGAATTAGCCCAGCTGACAATAGGTAGAGGAATGATCTCAGGCTAGGGTAAAGCCCACCATTGATTCAAGGCAAAATAATTCAATAGCTCCAACTCCTCTCTTCAAGCAAAGGCAGAAGGCTTCAATCAAGGTCACAGACACTCCAGAGAAAGCAACCAGCACCTCCTATTGGTCATCCAGAGAAATTGCATTCAGTGCAAATAGCCTCTAGTGACTCCCAAGCCTCTGTGAACCAGCCCCTCCCGAACTCAAGGTCTTAGCAAAATGAAGAAGGGTCAGTGGAAAGGTGGCAACATAGAAAAATCCATGGAAGGAAAAGATCCTAACTCAAAGAGATCTAGAACCTATGAGGAGAATACAATCTGGTCTTCAGTACAGAAATAAGAAAGGAACTTAAAAATCAACTGGAATATTTGGGAGAGAAAATTAATACCTTGCAACAAGAAACCAAATCCTTAGAAAATACAATTGGAAAATACAAAACGAGAATAAATCTCTCAGATCCTCAAATGGACAAATACAAAATCTGAATAAATCTCTCACCTTATCAATTGGACAAATACAAAATGAGAGTAAATCTCTAACATCATCAATTGGACAAACACAAAATGAGAATAATTCTCTCAGATCTTCAATTGGGAAAATGCAAAAAGAAAATAATTCTCCCAAAACTTCAATTGGTCATATGGAAAGCTCTTTCAAAAGTATAATTGACCAATTGGAAAAGGAGTTGCAAAAGGTTAATGGAGAATACTCCTCCCTAAAAAAAAGAATAGAGTCTGCAGACACTAATGACTCCGTGAGACAGCAAGAGTCAGTTAAACAAAATCAAAAAATAGAAAAATAGAAGAAAATGTAAAATACTTCATCAACAAAACCACTGACCTCACGAAAAGATTGAGGAAGGGCAACCTGAGAATTATTGGACTTCCTGAAAACATTTAAGAGAAAAAAAACCTGGACTTAATATTACAGGATTTATGGATAGAAAACTGCCCTGATATCATGTAACCAGAGGTTAAAGTAGTTATTGAAAGAATACATGGATGCCTTCCAGAAAAAGATCCTAAAATGAAAACACCACGGAATGTTGTGGCCAAATTCCAGAACCAAGAGATAAAGGAGAAAATCCTGCAAGCAGCCAGAACGAAAAAATTTAAATATCAAAGAATCACAGTAAGGATCATGCAGGGCCTGTCTGCATCAACATTAAGGGATCGAAGGGCCTGGAATGAGATATTTCAAACAGCAAGGGAGCTTGGAATGCAGCCAAGACTCCACTATCCCGTAAAGATGAGCTTTCTCTTCCAGGGAAAAAGGTAGACATTTAATGAAATGGAAGAATTCCAAAAATTCCTGTTGAAAAGACGAGAGCTAAATAGAAAATTTGGACATCAAACAGGAGGCTCAAGAGATGCGGGAAAAGGGTAAAAAAAGGGGGTGGCAAAAGGAAAAAAAACCTGCTATCCAATAAATTGAAACTAGCTATATTCCAGGATGGAGATTAAGATTCTCATAAATCTTGAGAACTGTAACTCTAACAGAGAGAATTTCTATCCAGAAATGATGGACATTCATGATCTATCCATGAGACTGCTATCTAATGGGATGTAACTGACTTTAACCCCATTTGGGAGAAAGACTTTAATAACTCTCAAGAATTTTAACTCTATTAGATGGAATGTACTTAGCTAGAAGTGACAGATATTCAGAATTTTCTATGACTCAGATATAATGATCTAAAAAACACTACCTCCTTAAAAATGGGGGAAAGGAAAGAGACAGGAGGAGGGATGGGACTGAATGGGGTAAATCTCATTACACTAAGAATTACAAAATACCTGTGGTTATAGAGGGGAAGAGGGGAGGAGATGAGAAACACCTGAATCTTCTTCTCATCAGACTTGCCTTAAAGACAACCTAGACATATTTAGTTAACCTATAAATCATCTAACCATTCAATTATTAAGAGGGGAAAAGGGGAGGGGGGGATGGATAAAGGGAAGGGGCGTGGCAAAAAAGGGGATCTCGCAGAAGGAAGGGAAGGGAAAAGGGAAAAATGGAAATGGGAAAGAAAGAGGAGGGGGTGATATAGGAGGGCAAACACACTGAAGGGGATGGTATTCAGAAAAATAATATTTGGGAATATGGATAAATGGGGGAAAATACAAAAAGAGAGAAGATAGCATGGAGGGCCATAAAGAATTAGTAGTTATAACTTTGAATGTGAATGGGATGAACTCTCCCTTAAAACATAAGCAAATAACAGAGTGGATTAAAAACCAGAATCCTACAATATGCTGCTTACAAGAAACTCATTTGATGCAGAGAGGTACATAAAGGGTAAAGGTAAAAGGTTGGAGCAAAATATATTTTTCTTCAGCTGAAGCAAAAAAAAGCAGGGATAACAATCCTTATCTCAGACAAAGCAGCAGCAAAAATAGTGTTAAAAGAGCTAAGGAAGGAAACTTTATCGTCTTAAAGGTACCATAGACAATAAAGTCATTTCAATACTGAATATATATGCACACAATGAGATAGCAACCACATTCTTAGAGGAGAAGCTGAAAGAACTACAAGAAGACATAGACAGTAAAACTCTACTAGTGGGAGACCTCAACCTCGCACTCTCAGATCTAGATAAATCGAAGTATAAAATAAATAAGAAAGAAGTTAAGGAGGTAAATAGATTGTTAGAAAAGCTAGATATGGTAGACTTATGGAGAAAACTGAATGGGGATAGTAAGGAATATACCTTTTTTTCTGCAGTACATGCAACTCATACAAAAATTGACCATGTACTAGGACATAAAACCCCAATGTTTAACTGCAGAAAGGCAGAAATAGTGAACACATCTTTCTCAGATCACAATGCAATACATCATATGCAATATTGGGCCAAGAAGATATAGACCCAGAACAAATTGGAAACTGAACAACCTCATTTTAAAAAATGAGTGCACCAAAAAACAAATTATAGAAAGAATTAACCATTTTATCATAGATAATTACAATAATGAAACAACATACCAAAACTATGGGATTCATTCAAAGTGACTCTCAGGGGATATATTATAGCTTTAAGTGCTTAGTTGAATAAATTGTAGATAGAGGAAATCAATGAACTAAATATGCAACTAAAAAAATAGAGAAAGGAGAAATCAAAAATCTCCAATTAAATACCAAATTAGAAATTCTAAAAATTAAAGGAGAAATTAATAAAATTGAAAGCAAAATAAACTATTGAATTAATAAACAAAACTAAAAGTTGTTATTATGAAAAAACCAATAAAATTAATAAACCTCTGATCAATTTGATTAAAAAAAGAAAGAAGAAAACCAAATTGCTAGTATCATACATGAAAAAGGTGAACTCACCACCAATGAGGAGGAAATTTAAGTAGTAATTCAAAATTACTTTCCCCAACTCTATGCCAATAAATTTCCTAATCTAAGTGAAGTGGATGAATATTTAGAAAAATATAAATTGCCCAGGTTAAATGAAGAAGAGATTAAATAACTAAACAACCCTATCTCAACAAAAGAAATTCAACAAGCCATCATTGAACTCCCTAAGAAAAAATCTCTAGGGCCTGATGGATTCACAACTAAACTCTACCAAACATTTAAGGGACAATTGGTTCCAATTCTATATAAACTCTTTGGAAAAATAGGGAAAGATGGAACTCTGCCTAACTCTTTATATGAAACCAATATGGTGCTGTTACCTAAACCAGGAAGAGTTAAAACAGAGAAAGAAAATTATAGACCTATCTTCCTGATGAATAGAGATGAAAAATCTTAAATAAAATTTTAGCAAAATAATTACAAGTTATTACTAGGATAATATATTATGATCAAATCGGATTTAGCCCAGGAATGCAGGCTTTTTTCAATATTAGGAAAACTGTTAGTATACTCAATCATATCAACAACAAACCTATCAGAAATTATATGATCATATCAATAGATGCTGAAAAAGCTTTTGACAAAATACAGCATCCATTCCTGCTAAAAGCACTAGAGAGTGTATGAATAAATGCACCGTTCCTTAGAATAATTAGCAGTATTTATCTGAAACAATCAACAAAGATTATATTCAATGGGGAGTGGCTAGATGTATTCCCAATAAGATCAGGGGTGAAACAAGTGTGCCCATTATCACCACTACTAATCAATATCGTATTAGATATGTGAACTTCAGCAATTAGAGAAGAAAAAGAAAATGAAGGAATTAGAATTGGGAAGGAAGAGACAAAACTCTCACTCTTTGCAGATGACATGATGGTCTACCTAGAGAATCCCAAGAAATCATCCAAAAAACTCCTGGAAACAATGAGCAATTTTAGCAAAGTTTCAGGTTATAAAATAAATACTCATAAATTCTCAAATTTTCTATATATGTCTATCAAGATATAGCAGGAAGAGTTAGAAAGAGAAATCCCATTTAAGTTAACCTCAGACAATATAAAATACTTGGTAGTGTATTTTCCAAGAAAGATTCAGAAACTTTTTGAAAACATATAAAACACTTCTCACATAAATTAAATCAGACTTAAATAACTGGGCCAATATCAACTGCTCATGGATGGGTAGAGCTAATATAATAAAAACGATAATTCTACCAAAACTAAACTACCTGTTTAGTGCCCTACCAAGCAAAATTCCAAAAAATTAATTTAATGAGTTAGAAAAAATTGTAAGTAAATTCATATGGAGAAATAGAAAGTCAAGAATTTCCAGGAGCTTAATGAAAAAAAGTGCAAAAGAAGGTGGCTTAGCCCTACCTGATCTAAAATTATATTATAAAGCATCAGTCATCAAAAGTGTCTGGTATTGGCTAAGAAATAGAGTGGTGGACCAGTGGAATAGACTAGGTGCAAAAGCAGTAGCCAATTATAGTAATCTGCTGTTTGATAAACTCAAAGAGTCCAGCTATTGGGATAAAAACTCCCTCTTTGATAAAAACTGCTGGGTTAATTGGAAGTTAGTATGGAAGAAACTTAGATCGGACCAGCACCTAGCACCCTTTACCAAGATAAGATCCAAATGGTTACAGGACTTAGACATAAAAAAACAATACTATAAGTAAATTAGAAAATCAAGGGCTAACTTACCTGTCAGACCTATGGAAAGGGGAGCAGTTTATGACTAAGGAAGAGTTGGAGAACATCACCAAAAACCAACTAGATGATTTCAATTACATTCAATTAAAAAGCTTTGCTCAGATAATACCACTGTAACCAAGATCAAAAGAAATGGAGTAAATAGGGTAACAATCTTTACAAGTAATGATTCTGACAAAGGAATCATTTCTAAAATATACAGAGAACTGAGTTATATTTTTAAGACAAAAAACCATTCCCCAATTGACAAATGGTCAAAGGATATTGAAAGGCAATTTATAGATGAGGAGATCAAAGCAATCCATAGCCATATGAAAAATTGCACTAAATCATTAATTATTATAGAAATGCCAATGAAAGCTTCTCTGAGGTACCTCCTCACACCTCTCAGATTGGCCAATATGACCTGAAAGGATAATGGTCACTGTTTGAAGGGTTGCGGGAAATCTGGGACACTAATACACTGTTGGTGGAGCTGTGAACTCATCCAACCTTTCCGGAGAGTTATTTGGAACTATGCCCAATGGTCAATAAAAATGAGCATATCCTTTGACCCAGCAATAGCACTACTAGGTCTATACTCTGAAGAGATGATTAAAAAGTGTAAAAACATCACTTGTATAAAAATATTTATAGCAGCCCTGTTTGTGGTGGCAAAGAATTGGAAATCAAGTAAATGTCCTTCAATTGGGGAATGGCTTAGTAAACTGGTATATGTATGTCATGGAACACTATTGTTCTATTAGAAACCAGGAGGGATGAGATTTCAGGCAAGCCTGGAGGGATTCGCATGAAGTGATGCTGAGTGAGAAGAGCAGAACCAGAAAAACACTGTATACCCTAACAGTAACATGGGGGTGATGTTCCAACTTGAAGGACTCTCTCATTCCATCAGTGCAACAATCAGGAACAATTTTGGGCTGTCTGCAAAGGAGAGTGCCATATATATCCATATAAAGAGCTGTGGAGTTCGATCAAAGTTCAAGGATTATTCCCTTTAATTTAGAATAAAAGCAGATATCTTATTGTCTGATCTTGCTACCTCTTCGACTTCTTGTCTCTTCCTTAAGGATATGATTTCTCTCTCATCACACTCAATTTGGATCAATGTACAACATGGAAACAAAGTAAATAACAGATTGCTTTCTGTGGGGTGGTGGCGGGAGCAAAGTAAGATTGGGGGGAAAATTGTTAAACTCAAATATTATATTTAATAAAAATAAAATAAAAAAATAAAAAATAATAATAAAAAGAAATAAGTCACTTGTAGAGAAATGCAATTAAAGCAACAATCAGGTATCATCTCACACCTATTAGATTAGCCCAGATGAGAAAAAGGGAAGCTGATCAATGTTGGAGAGTTTGTGGGAGAATTGCCACACTGATATATTGCTGGTAGAATAGTGAATGGATCCAACTTTTCTGGAGAGGAATATGAAACTATGCCCAAAGAGCAATTAAACTGTTCATATCCTTTGACCCAGCAATTCCAATTCTAGTTCTATATCATAAGAAATTATAAAAAATGGGTTAAGTCGTACATATTCCATCATATTCTTAGTAGCTCTTTTTAGTAGTGGTAAAAAATGGGAAATTGAGGGGATGCCCATCAAGTGAGGAATGGCTGAACAAATTATGGTATGTGAATACTGTGGAATGCTATTGTTCTGTGAGAAGCCATAAAGGGTCAGACTCTAGAGAAGCATGGAAGTACCTACAGGATCTAATGTTTAGCGAAGGGAGTGGAACCAAGAGAACAATGTGTACATCAACAGCAACATTATGAGATAAATAACCTTGATGGAAGCAGCTCCTCTGTGTAGTCTAGAGAGCTAGGACAACTGTATTTTGACTGACTATGGACTATAGTATCCCCATCCAGAGGAAGAAAATAAAAACAAAATAAACACACACACAAACATGCACACACATAAACCTCAACCCTTCTGAATCTAATGAATAATTTACAAAAATTGTCTCTTATGGATCTTTTCCCTTTAATCCTAATTCCTAATACTGAAAATTACTAATCTTTAAATATGTTTATCAAAATATGTAGGTAAAATGATAACCTGGCTGTTCCCTGCAGAGGGAAAGGGAAGTAGGTGGAAATTTTGAACCTTGGAAATTATGCATGTGCATGTGGATGGAAATAAATAAATAAATGAATAAGTAAATAAATGAATAGCCCAACTAACAAATAATGAAATAAATAAATAAATAAAAGGAATCAGTCATTTATTTTTCATCAGCAATTTATTGCCTTATAATGAACCATCTTGGTGGACAGAGGAATTCCAATTGTGATTTGCTCTTCAATCCATATCTTCAATTCCTTGTCTAACTCAGGCCACTTGGCTGACTTGCCTCTCATGGCCTTCTTCTGCCATGGCATTTTCAGCAAGGTTTCTTCTTCCTGGAGCTAGTCTCAGATTGTTTCCTCAGTTGGAGGAGGAACAAACCAATATTCAGCAGCATGATTTCCATTCACTTTTGCAAACTGGATCACTTTGAATTTGAATTCAGCATTGGATGAAAATCTTTTCTGAGCCATTTCTGGGCAGAATGTGACAAAACATTACCTAATATACCTGTAACAAATGTGAAACAATGAGTACAAAGACAGGGTCAAAAAAGTGGGAAATGCAAGTAAAAAAATCTATAACCACTGGTAAAGATGCTCCCAATTTTTAGATCCCAATTTTTTTTTGAAAAAGGGTGTGTCTTATACATGGGGAAAATAGTATGTGTTCTGAAGATCCTAGGCAGAGGACAATCTGACTGATCAACTTCCAATATTATATACTAAGGAATTAAGGAAAGGCTTGGAAAAAGTCTTGCTTTTATCTCACTGTCAATAAAATAGATATAATCATATTTATTTTAGCCATCTCAAGGGAAGAAAGTAATTATCAACAAGTTAGAGAAACATGGTTTATCATCATTCTGACCCCTTCTAGACTTTTAACTGAATAGTCAGAATCAGATTTGATTGTGAAAGCTGACTCTTTCCTCACTCCCTCATTCCTACTTTGTCCCAATCCTCATCAACGGCACTAAGGGTAAATTGGTCCCAGGGTGAATCATTTCTTCACTATGAAGGAGATATTTCACAAGGAAGGTGAGGGTGTGTGTGTGTGGGGGGAGTGAAGATACCAGATGTAAAAGATAACATTGGATTTATTTCTATTTTGTGCTCAGGGTTTAGACCTGGACTCAGATCAACAGTAGGTTATCAACTTATTTCATTTCTGCATCTAGATGTCATTTGGAATTGACTACATTTTGACTACATCTAGTCCAATTGCTTTATTTATTTTTTTATTGTGTTCCAGAAAAGATAATGAATTTACTCAGCTAGTCAGTAACAGGGCCAGCTTTTGAATTCAGGTCTTTTGAAATATCTCTCTCTCTAATTCTTTTTCCATACATCTTATAGCAGCTAGATGACACAGTGGAAAGAGTGCTGAGCCTGGAATCAGAAAGACTCATTGATTGGCAGTATATTGTTTTGTGACTTATAAATGAGTGCAATGAGCAGTATGAAACAGACCCATATCTTTTCTTTCTCTTACTTTTTTTTGAGTGTGAGGCAATTGGGGTTAAGTAACTTGTCCCCGGTCACACACTTTGTAAGTGATAAGTTTCTGCGGCTGAATTTGAACTCAGGTCCTCTTTACTTCAGGTACTCTATCTACTGTTCCTCCCAGATACCCCCAAATTTATTTTCATTTTTATCATATAGTATTGGTACTATGTAGAACAGTGAATAAAGTACTGGGTCTGGAGTAAGGAAGACTCATCTTCCTGATTTCAAATATCGTCTCAGATACTTTGTAGATGTAGTGTCCTTGGGAAAGTTACTTAATCCTGCTTGCGTCAGTCTTCTCATCTATAAAATGAGCTAGAGAAGGAAATGGCATATCACTGCAGTATCTTTTACAAAGTGACCAAAAAGAGGTCACAAAGAGTTAGATATGAGTGAAAACAGTGGTCAAAAGATAGTTTTATCTCAAAACCTGTATATCTATCTATCTATCTATCTATCTATCTATCTATCTATCTATCTATCTATCTATCTGCTTATGTGTTTGTTTGTAAATATATTTATCCATACATACATATTATATATGTATTGATATATACATCTATTTTTTCAATTAAATTTAAAATTGTGTACATATAAATTCCCCCTATTCGTGCTGAAGTTTTTAAACATTCACTCCAAACCCTTGTTTCAAGAGTCCAAGAGAGGCCTAAAGGAATGAGGGCCTAGTGACTGCAGTCTAAAATTAATAACAATTCACATTTACATTAAACTTTAAGGATAAAAATAACCATGAAAATAATAACTGGTATTTATATAGCACTTGGAGATTTCAAAAGGCATTATATCCATATTTCATTTGGTTTTTATTATGTCTCTGGCAAAATCAATGATTTCAAAATTAATTTTAAATCAAAATTTAAATAATAAATTTATTTTAAATATATTTGCTCAGGTCTGATATCTGGCTTGGTATAAGAATGTCAATTGTCTTGAAGTCTCTCTTACGGACAAAAGTTCACTGAGAACATGAATAAAAAAGAGTTTTCACCAGAGCTAATAAACTAAACACAAACTAAGGGCAATTGTACTCCATAAATGCACTGGAAATAAGTGTGACATCTTTCCTGATTTGGTAGAATATTTTTTGACCAACTATTGGGGTGGGGTGGGTAAAATACCCTGGTTATTCTGCAGGGGATGATTGCCTCCATTTATCATACCCCTTTCTAATATTTACTTTTCTAATCTCCAATCTACCTTATTTAATGATTTCTTCCCTGCTTCTAGCCTTCTTATAAAGGTCAATTCTATTCTCTCACCCTTTAGATCATTTAACTTCTTTCTTTTTATAATGAAGTTTCTTGAATCTGAACAGGAATTTCTTAAGTTCCTTCACCTTACACTTTAAGCATAGTCAAATGATTATTGAATATCAGATATAAATGTCTTGCACACAAAGTAAGTGATTATGAAAATTTTCTGTCTTTATAACTGAAATTCTTAGTTACTATTGCTAAATGTATTTTCTTCCATCCTGTACCCCCTCTCATTTATTTCTGTTCTCTTTCTCCTTTGACACTGTCCTGCATCTCATTACTGCATCCTCCAATCTGTTCTCTCTTCCATCATACTGTGCCATCCCGCCCATATTCAACTCACACTTGTGCTCTCTCTCTCTCTCTCCACATACACACACACACACACACATATATATACATACCTATATATACACATATATATACACACATACATATATAGATCTAGATCTAGATAAATAATCCTTCTCATTGTCCTATTAATGAGAAAGTTCTCATGGATTACTGGTGTCATCTCTCCCATGTAGGAACATAAACAATTCAGTGTCATTAAGGCCCTGATGATTTACCTTTACTGTTTATCTTTTTATGCTTCTCTTGCATCTTGTATATAAAGATCAAATTTTCTCTTCAGCTCTGGTCTTTTCATCAGGAAAGTCCTTTATTTCACTGAATGTTCATTTTCCCTGAAGGAATATGCTCAGTTTTGCTGGGTGATTGATTCTTGGTTGTAATCCAAGCTCTTTTGCCTTCCAGAATATCATAATTCAAGCCCTATACTCCTTTAATGTTGAAATTTGTGTTATCTTAGTTGTGACTTTATGATACTTGAATTATTTCTTTCTGGCAGCTTGTTATATTTTCTCTTTGATGTGGAAGCTCTGGAATTCTCCTGTGACGTTTCAATTTGGGGGTATTTTCCAGGAGGTGATCACATTATTTCAATCTTCATTTCCTTTCTGATTATAGAATATCAGGGAAGTTTTTTTTACCATATTTTGAAAGATAATATCTAAACTATTTTTTTAGTTCATAGCTTTCAGTTAGTCTAATAATTTTTAAATTATTCGCTTGTTTTTTCAATGAAATATTTCACATTATCTTCTATTTTTTCATTCTTTTGTTTTTGTTTTATTGCTTCATATTTCATAAAGTCATTACTTCCATTTACTCAGTTCTAATTTTTAAGTAATTATTTTCTCCAGTGAATGTTTGCACTTTTTCCATTTTGCTAATTCTACTTTTTATGTAGTTTTTCTCCCTTCAATTTTGTGCCTTTTTTTTGCTTTGACCAATTCTGACTTTTAAGGCATTCCTCTCCTTGTTGACTTTTTAGACCTCCTTTACTATTTGATCTAGTATGTTTTTAAGTATTATTTTTCTTCATTTTTTTGTATCTCCTTAACTAAGCTGCTGACTCATTTTTCATGCTTTTCTTATAATTACTCTCATTTCTCTTCCAGTTTTTTTCACTACCTTTTTAACTTCATTTTCAAAATCCTTTTTGAACTTTTCAGTGATCTGAGACAATTTTATATTTTTCTTGGGGTCTTTGGATGTAGCACCTTTGACTTTGTTATCATCTGCTGAGTGTGTGTTTTGAACTTCTCTGTTTCCAGAGCAGCTTTCTATTGTTAGAATTTTTTCCCTGTTATTTGCTCATTTTCCCCAGCCTTTGAGGTGATTTTAACTATTTGTAAAAGTAGGGCTTTGCTGCACTCTCCAAAGCTTCTGGGGTTTTGTGCAGCTGTTTTTAGTGACACTTCTGGGTGATCTGTATATTTTTAGTTCTTCCAAGGTGATATGTTCTAAGGAAAAGTATTTACTACTTTCCTGTCCTGTGTTCTCATTTGTTAGGGATCATAAGTATTCTTTTCTGCTCTGGAAGTGTGAAGAGGTTCTGCACAGGCTATAGCCCTATGCTCTGGTGTGCTACTACTGCTCCTGCTTTTCCTGGGACTGCCCTTCAGGACTGCAACCAGAATCCACCTAGAAACAAAGCAAGGAGTCCTGCATCAGTGCCAGCAAAGAGAGCCATCATTCTAATCTCCTAATCATCACACCAGAGAGAGCTGCTGCTTCTCAGACTCAAGGGCTCCAAAGGTTTGCTGGGTCCTGGACAGGCTGCCCTGGACTGTGCTCCTCTCTAGTCCTGCTACAGAAGAAATTTCCTTCTGACTTTGCAAGTTGTCTTAGACTGCAATGTTGTTTTACTTCATCTTTTTGTCAGTTCTGTCCCTCTGGAACTTGTTTAGGGTCATTATTTAAAGATATTTGAAGGAATTTTGGAGAGAGCTTGGGTGAATTCTTACCTTTACTAAACCATCTTGACTCTGCCTCCACAATACTTTATTCATATCTCTTCTTACAGTTTTATACATAATTTTTAATTATGTCTGAGCATCCTTTGTATACTGATTATCAACAAGGGAGCATCCTATGCCTCAGTGTCTAAGAAAGAGGAAAGATGTAATATTTATGAAATTTGTTAAAGAATGAAGAAATATATATTTTTCTGGTGACACAAAATGAGGTAATGGATAAACTGCCTTTCTACTGTCATTTTTAGGTAGGGAAGGGTATTTCTGAAAAGGTATATGAGAAATACAAGACTCAGAGTTGACTTTAGGGCAGACCCAAAGAGTCTCTGCTGGACCAGTTTCTTGTCTTAAGAGGTGCTTCCCTTGTTCTCAAACTTTGAATATTGCACAGGATGTGCCTTTGGACATCTCTAATTCTATTTGTTTTCTTTCTTTCATTGTTTATGCTTTCTTTTGTATAAGAAAGCGTTGTATTGGGGACAGGAGCATAGAATACATTCCAAAAAGCAGTGACACCAAAGTTACAACATTTTCCTTATAGTTATATAATGTCTATGTGATATATTTATCATACTTTGCATGTGTAAATTACAACATTCTTAGCCTGTGAAAATCACTAGCGCACAAAGGTTAGATTTTCTTATAGTATTGATATAAGGGAAAAGATAGTGAAGTGTTTGGAGCTGTATGTCTGCAAAAAGTCTTCCCTGGAAACCTTAGATTCATTACTTCTATATAATCCCTGTCAAAGTGCTCTTCTGAATACAAACTCTTCTCAGTTCTATTTCCATACTCTTCTCTCTATCTCCTCCCCCTTCTAGAATGACTGAATGTAAACATTAGAAGGAATACTGAAGATCATTTAGATTAACCACTTCTTTTTATTGGTTGAGAAACTGAGACCCAGGCACATAAGATAATTCCTTTATACTTGCACAGTGTTAAATTTTGAATCTTGTTGTTTGTCTTTTCAGGAAGAATTGACTACACTTACCATCTTTCCTGGAAATAAAGGTCAATATATCATGTTTTGGTAATAAATTTAATTAAAAAACACACATTTAAGGAAGATTCTTTAACTAAAAAGAAAAAGTGTCATCACTGTTTGTCACCAGACAAAAAATGTTGAAATTTGTCTACATAAAATTTAGATTTTGCCCAAACAAAATCAGTGTTGTGAAGATTAGAAGGGAATTTTAACTGGAGAAAAAAATATTTGCAGCAAAGTTATTTAATAACAGTCCAATGTACAATATATAGTAAGAACTGATTTACAGGTATAAGATAATAGTCATCCTCAGTTGTCAATCTGGGCAATTCTCACCCTTTATCTATTTATATTTTTGCAAGACAATGGAATTAAATAACTTGTCCAAGGTCACACAGCTAGGTAAGTAGTAAGTGTCTGAGGTTGGATTTGAACTCAGGTTCTCCAGGGCTGGTGCTCTATCCACTACACCATCTAACTGACCCTTCACAAGACCATTCTCAGAAGGAGAAATGTAAGTGGTCAAAATACATTAGAAAAAAATGCTCCAAATCCTGAATAATGAGGGAAATGAAAATTGAAATAGCTTTGAGGTTCTACTTCTACACATCAGATTGGCAGAGATGATTAAAATGACAATTGTGACAGAGACTGTAGGAGGACACAATAATACATTGTGAGCAAAACTGGGAATTATGAACCTAGACAATCTCAGAAATTTAGTTTTATGCTCCCGAACTCACTAACTATAGCTATAAATTCTGCTATGAGATAGGTAATTAAAAGACCTAAAAGAAAAAGAAAATGATCCAATGTTCAAAAATAGTTATAACTTCATTTTTTGTTCTATCAAAGAACTGAAAACTAATCAGGTGTCTAATCATAGAAAGAATGACTTGGTAAACTATAGTATTTGATTGTGATGGAATATTAGTACAGAATTTAAAAAAAAGACAAAGACAGAAACCCTGAAAATATTTATACTATCAGAATAAGAGAGAAATGAGAAACAGGGGAATAATTTATACTATGTCTATAACATTATAAAGAAAAGAAACTATGAAAGACTTGAAAATCCTGAGCAATGAAAAGATTATTTCAGAGAACTAATAATGAAACATGTTTTCCATCTCAACGTAAATTGTATGAAGTAAAGTAGGGAACATGACATGTATTTTCACATTTTGAAATATGGGGATTTGGTTTTCTTACTAATGCTTATTCATTCCATGGGAAGGTTTAATTTTTGTGAGTGTGAAAGAAGAATTAGTAGGGATATTGAGGCTGTGGTAGTGATAAGAAAAGCAAATAAAGAAAAGAGCATCAATGTAGCATTTAAAAGACTGCAATGGAAAAAAAATGAATATTTAGAAAGAAACATAAATAGGGCACCTTTGAAACTAATATGCTGAATGTACTATATATAAAAGAAAATAAAACTAAATATAGTTGGAATTCAGGTTTTCAATGCAATTCACTTTTTCTGTTTCTCGTATGTGAAAATGTTCTTATTTGTCAGTGTTTGTCAAATTTAGAATTACAAAAAATTAGAATAAGAGCACATTTATATCAATACAATTTCTATTTGTATCTAGAATTCAGACTATCATAAAATGCATCTAAAATTTTTCAGTTCTTACTGTAATGTGATTACTGAATTTTCTTTTTATTTCTTAAATTAAAGCAAATACACCATTCTGTTAATGTAATAGTAATTATTGTGGTTCAGTCATTTCAGACATGTTGGAATCTTTGTGATACCATTTTTGAGTTTTCTTGGCAAAGATATTGAATTGGTTTGCCATTTCCTTCTCTAGCCCATTTTACAGACGAAAAACAGCTTAACAGGTTTATAGAGCTAAGTAAGTGTCAGATTTGAGCTCAGGAGTATGGAGCTTTCTGATTCTATCCAGTTAGGTGATGCAAGGATAGAGCACTGGCCTTGGAGTCAGGAGGATGAGAATTTGAATCTAAACTGAGTTACTTGATTCTTACTGACTGTGTTATCTTGGGCAAGTCACTTGTGTGGGACAAATGCCACTTAAACAAATTTCTGAGATATCTCAAGGTATGAAGAGAAGGCTTTATTTCTTTCTCAATAAATGGGCCACTATCAGTTAGAGAGTTTGAGGCAAAAGAAAAAGGCCCATGAATCACAGTTATCCTAACTCGATCCCCCCCCCACTGACCCACCCTCCTTAATTAGGAATGTGGTCTTACAATTAAAACACGAAAACTACCCTAGGGAAAGGGGCATAGAATTCAAACAAAGCAAACTGATCTAGGGAAAACAACATGAAATTCAAACCGAAACCAAATTATCTTTTTAGTCCCAGGAATTGAATGATTCTCCAGACATCAACAGATGAGATGAAGTCAGTTGACTCTTCAACAATATCCCAGAAGTTTGCTTTGTCAAGGGAGGAGGGGCACATAGTTAACCAAATTCCATCTATAATATTTTACTGAAGAAATCATCCCAAAACTTTATCCCGCACAATCCCTCCTCTTTTATTTTGATGAGATTTGTTCACATTTCTGAGTTGGCCCTTAAGTCTAAATAACAACTACCTGATCACCTCCTTACTTCCCAGGAACCCTTTTACATGAGCCCTATAATCATAATGATAATAGGTACATTTCCAAAGTTGCTGTGCCTCCTTCCACTGTAAGTTTTTATACCAATGTCTTTAGAAAGGTCTTCCTGGCTCCAAAATTGATCAAACTAAATTCCTGATTTTATGTCATTGGATCAACCCCTAGAATAGCTAATATACCTAGTGATGTTCCTTAAATTATTTTTCTTGTAAATGGTCATTACAGCACTTTCCTTGCAAGTCCATACTAACTCCCAATCAGTTTCCTTTAATAAATGTACCAGTTTGCACATCTTTACAAAGGATCCAGGTACCATTATTAATCTCACAAAAGTCTGAGGCCACCTATTTCTAAGTTGTATGATCCAGAATATATGCACTCTGCTTCTGGACATATTCAGAAATATTCTTCTCCCCAGGTAAATATCTTGGCCAGTCAAATTATAAACAATAGTCACCCTCGGTCATATGCCACTGGAGTTTCTCTCCTCTAGATCAGATTCTTGTGCCACAGTGCACCTCTGATCAGGGACTGAGAATCTAGGTCAGACCCAGGGGTACTGCCACCCACTAATGTCTCTTTCTCTCTCAATGGAGAACATTTTCACCCTGCCTCCCCTCTTCCTTTCCATAACGAGAAGGGCATAAGTAGGGGTGCCATCCTTACAGAGTCAAGGAGAAGTTACAGATAAACAATGTGCACATAGGTGAGAGATGGTAGAGATGGAACTAATTCATTGTCTCTCCTCTCCTCTCTTCTCCTTCGTTTCTGTTCTCTTTTCCCTTGAAGGCATCCAATGTCCTTCAGCAACCTCTGAATCTCTTCCAAAAAGTACTCTCCAGCTCTGGTGAGTACTTGTCTTCTGGTAAAGAAACTGCTTAACATCTTAATTCAGTTCGAAATGCATGTCTTCCATGACAAAACAATGAGACTTTGGAGCTTATTACAATTTACATTTTGCTTTACTGCCATATTGACACACATACTTCACTTTTAACACTTTTACCTTCCACTAGAATTTTACTACATGAGCAAACTCACAAGTTTGCAACATATACATTCAACAGTCATCTTTGTTCTAAGAGTACCCAACATCTGGTTTAGAATAAAACCATTTAACCTTTGCTCTCATTACAATGACTTAAACATCCTTAAACAAAATGATTTTTTCCCCAAATATTCCCATATTTCCCTTTTCCTGGTGTACTTATCTAACTCACATTACTTTCCTTAAACTAGAATTTGAAACTGTAATTATCCTAAGAATTTCCCATTCTTTTCCTTACCTAAATATCCCCTCCAACACAAATACTAAGAAAACTTAATTCCTATCTTAGCATGTAGCTGATAGCAGGTGGCAGAGCCAGACCCCTACCCTATCTCTGGCTGTTAGATCCAATTCACCTAAAACCTTTTTTAGTTCGCTCAGTAACTAGCTATAAAGATCCAGGACATTAAAGGAAAATTCCTTTACAGATAAAAGTATGGAATGTGAGTGTCCAGGCAGGTCACGTGGGTAAGTCAAATGTCTTAGGCCAGAATTATTCTTCCAGGTGAGATATTATCCAAATGTCATTTTGGACATATGGCTGGCCCTACAGGTCTGTCTCCTACCTCTGACTAGAGACATCCTTTTGTCTGAAATCCTATCTACTCTGTCTGTATATAAAGATGG
Source organism: Macrotis lagotis (assembly GCF_037893015.1). Lineage (NCBI taxonomy): Eukaryota > Metazoa > Chordata > Mammalia > Peramelemorphia > Peramelidae > Macrotis > Macrotis lagotis. The sequence goes on along the minus strand of NC_133658.1, from coordinate 280,044,577 downwards.
TATATCAGATTTCTCTTGGCTAGAGAAAACTCCTTCTAGTCTGTTGTATCTTACAAGAAATAAATGCCTCCTTTGTCCAGGAGGTTACATAGAGAAATATCAAATTATCTTGTGTTTATCTTTCCTATATTATATAGTGATTTTACTTCAAAGCAACCAACCACTGCTTTGGAATATACATATACATGTAGAATATTCCCAATTCATATATATATATATATATATATATATATATATATATATAGTTAGAAACTTCTTTATGACTTGTTTACCAGCTAGCCATCCTCAGCATAAAAATCGTTCTTTTTGTTTTGGCAAGGCAAATGGAGTTACGTGACTTGCCCAAGTTCACCCAGCTAGACAATCACTAAGTATCTGAGGCCTGACCTGAACCCAGGTCTCCTGACCCCAGTTTAGGTTATTTAATTCCTTCTTCTGTACAAATTTTGTCAGAATGTCACAACACTACTATCCCTTTTTTAAAACCCTCGGAGTGCTTTCCAAAACTCTAGTTCAGAAACTTTAGAAACAATGAGAATCATCACTCAGGCAACATGGCCAGCAGATATTCATTAAATATGATTTCCTTTCAATAAAGGAGTCTCTTAACCCCTGGATCTTAGATATTATTTTTCCCAATCACATATCCCACCTATGGAGGGATCTCTTTCCCTTTCAGGTTTCTCCTGTCTATCCCCTCTCCCTCCATGAGCGGGTAGGCTCTAAGGTGGACTCAGTCTAGGATTCAAGTCTTAACAAGATGGTGGATCAGATTGAGACCACCATGTGTCCAACCTACTACCCCTTCCCCCAATTCAGTGAGAAAGCATGGAATCTTTCACAGACACTCCTAAGGATAAAAAAAAAAAAGCTTTCATCCTAAAACTTCTCATTCTTCCCCTTAAAGGTACTTTCTTCTCTTAAATTCTTATAAACTCTCCCCAAACCACATCTTTTCTCTTTAAGAATCACCCTCTCTTCCCTTAACTCTGCACATCTAAAACAACCAGCTCAGTGAGGGAGGGGCTGATTTCCACATGAGGGGGGGTGTGCTGCACAACCACATTCTTCTCCTCTTACAATGATTTGTAAGCCACTTTACAAAGTTCCCAATATACATCTTTGGTATACAATGTCAAACCTGCTCAAGCCTTCTGTCAACATACTTCAACCCATTTCCATACTTAATTCCTTTTCATTAACTCCTCTTGACTTTAATTCATACTATTGTGAACTAGAATCACATAGCTTATCCAGCTATATAAACCACAGATATGATTCCATCCCTAGCTGTTAATAGTTACCATTTCTTGATTATGACTGCTAAAACCAGGGAAAAGGCAAACAGTCATCTAAAAATCCCTTAGCCTAATCAGAATATTCCCTGCCCCCCCCCCTTCTTCAAATAGAGTGAAGCTGAAGAACTTTTATAGAGGGACAATCCCTTCTAGGGGGGTTGGTTGATTTTGTATTCTTAAATCCTTACATGTCCCATAATTTTCTGTAATAACCAACATTACCAGAATCTAAACTGGTAAACTCCTGAAGCTTTGTTATTATATCATTCGGAGAAGTGATAAACTATTTAGTTTCTCCTATACTGGCATATCTTGGTAATCACATTATATACTTTAGGAGTAACTTGATTCTCTGATTACCTCTTTTTTTTCAAATTAAAATAGAATTTCTTTCTATGATAATATTCACTATCTCTTTCCTGTTTCTTTTTATTTCAAAATAATGTCCCTTTGAACATTTATTTTACTAATTCTTCCTGAAGTAATTTTCTGTCTCTCTTAGTCTTTTTCTAAAAGAGAGTGGGGGAGAAACATTCTAGCACCACAGAATCATGGAAAACTGGGAAGAGAAGGCAACATAAACAGGGAAGGGGGGGGCCTTCTCATAATGTTAGAATAACAGGGTGAGTAGTTTGGCTGCCATAATCCATTCCTTTTTTATCAAAATAAAAATCCCTCTTTAAGTGCTCAAGGAATGAGGAAGGAGGGATCATATTATCTATTGTAACACAGGCAGAAAGCAAACTCAAGGGAAGAGCCAGAGAGGTAGATAAATACTTCCTAAAAATCCAAAACAAAATAAGACCACCCAAGGAACTCTTTAGGGAAACTTGCCAACTCCTCCTTTCCCTGTTTAACAAATCACACAAGTAAATAGACATTCTAAACACATAAAAACAGACAATGCACAAACACAGATCACAGAAAATGCAACAGAATTTTCCAAACTAAATTTCAAAACACAGGCCAATGGCAAATTCCTGATGTCTCAGGAATGCAGAGAGGGCTCTCCCTCCCAATGGCAGACCAAATTCATAACAAAAATTAATCATTTCTCCTTACTTTTCCTTTGTATTTTAGTCATATTTTCCTGATTTGCCATGGGGGAAGGCTTAGGACAGGGTCCTTCCCATTTTAAATATTGACAGAGACCTCTCAGGATCAAGTGCTCTTAGGTCCATGTCCCTTATGCCCAAACTGGAAGGGGTCACCAAAACCCTCAGTCACCCAATTCTAGTGCCCTCAGATTTCAAGGTCTAGGTTTACTCAAATGGACCCTCCAGTAATCTAGTGCCCTCAGATTCCAAGGTCTAGGTTACTGTCTTTTGGGTCTGTATGCAAAGAGGTTTAAAGACTGTTCTTTTTCCTCACTGACTTCAGGTTCCTGCCACGGATTTGCTGTTCTCTTCCTACCAAGTCTCTCCCCTTCGGATCATTTGCGACAAGGGGAAACCAAGGTGTCCCAGAAAATGACAAACCACCAGAATTTATGGCAGCAGAGCTATTTTGCCAAGAACTAAGAAGCAGAGGTCCCCAATGGGCATGCTATCCTGAAAGAGCCCCCAAACTGTGTGGAACAAATGCCACTTAAATAAATTTTGGAGATCTCTCAAGGTATGAAGCGAAGGCTTTATTCCTTTCTCCAGAAATGGGCCACAATCAATTAGAGAGATTGAGGCAAAAGCAAAAGGTCCAAGAATCACATTTATCCTAACTCGATTCCCCCCCACCAACTGACCCACCCTCCCTAATAAGGAATGTGGTCTTACAATCAAACACAAAAACTACCCTAGGGAAAGGGGCATAGAATTCAAACAAACCAAACTGATCTAGGGAAAATAATATAAAATTCAAACCGCAACCAGATTATCTCTTTAGTCCCAGGAATTGAATGATTCTCCAGACATCAACAGATGAGATGAAGTCAGCTGACTCTTCAACAATATCCCAGAAGTTTGCTTTGTCAAGGGAGGAGGGGCACATAGTTAACCAAATTCCATCTATAATATTTTACTGAAGAAATCTCAAAACTTTATCCCACACACACTTAACCCTGATTGCTTCACATCCAGGGCCATCTCCAGTCATACTGATTCTTATCTGGCCATGGGACATAGATGACTTTGGAGGAGAAAGTGAGTGGTGACTTAGCAAAGCATCCCCTCACTCAAATCCATTTCATTTGCTTGTTAAGGCAGCACCTCCCTGCTGTCATGGTCTTCTTCAAAAATGAAGGGTAAACATTATATTTTAATCTTGATCATTTGAAAGTCTATAATTGGGCAGCTAGGTGATGCAGTGCATAGAGCTCTGGCCTTGGACTCAGGAGTACCTGAGTTCAAATTTGGCCTTAGACAATAATTACCTAGCTGTGTGGCGTTGGGCAAGCCACTTAACCTCATTGCCCATTGCCTTGCAAAAAAGAAAAAAGAAAAAAAAAGAAAGTCTATAATCTAGTTTGGAATTTGTGAATAGACCATTCAAATGGACTGACACCTCTTTCTTCAGTTATTTGTCAGAAAGAGAAGGGGACTTTTGGAAAAGACTGGACTATTGAGAAGAGCAGTAAAGTTGGACCTATTTAAATTCATTCATTGCATCTTCTTAACCATATGATCTTGGGTTTCTTTGGGCATGACAATTAGATATTAGTGGGAATACTAATTGTGCTGTATATTTGAAGGGGGCTATTTATATTTAAGAGGTTATTGGTGAGAAAATACTCTTTTAACATTAAGTCACTGGAAAATTGGCATCTCTTATGACTAGTATACTATCTCTAAATCATCTCATGGAGGTAAATAGAGAAGATTCATTTGTTCCCATTACACAGTTTTAATAGGAACAGTTGTAATAATTGGTCCAGAGTTACAGTCAGTTAATTAATTTTTATTTCTATTAGTTCAGATTTAAGGGTCTGGAAAGGTTGATTTTTCACACCTCCCTTTTTGGATTTGAGCAAAGGCTGTCAGTGTTTATTTAATAGAAATGAAGTACTTGACATGGTTGCCAGGATCTAAGCATGGATTCTCTGTCAGTATCCCAATTCCCAGATCATCCCACTCTATTCTCTCCTGTCTTTATCTTGTGAGGATACACCCTGTTTCCCAGACAAGGGACCAGTAATCAAGATATGCCCTGAGCTTTAACAATGCATCTTTCATTTTTTTCCTTGTTGTTGTTGCAAGGCAATGGGGTTAAGTGACTTGCCCAAGATCACAGAGCTATCTAATTGTTAAGTGTCTGAGGTTGGATTTGAACTGAGGTCTTCCTGAGAACCTCCGAAGTCCAGGGCCAGTGCTCTATCCACTGCACAGTTCTAGCTATCCCACAATGCATCTTTTGCATTCACCCTCTGGATGAACTCTACTAAATCCTAGAATTGGCTCAAGTCAATCCCAGCTTGACACCGTAGGTATCACATTCCAATCATGAAGCCCTGATTTGAATAGATTTTTTTCTAGCCAAATTTGTCTCATTCTTATTGTTACTCCTCACTGTGGACATTTTGTTGAACCTCAACTTTATGTGTCAAGGGTTAGCCTTACTACCTTTGGTCTACTGGAACAGACTTTGCCATGTGTGTTTAATTTCTCTCCTTCAACAGCATAAAGACAGCTTTTTTTTGCTTTTAATCTCTGTGAGCTTTTCGGTTTTAATTTATTTTTCAGTTGACAGTTGGTGTATTAACCTCTTTGGCTTTTGATCATTTATTTTCATAGTTTGACACATTTATCTTTTCTGTTCAGTTCTTGTCTCTGTCCCAATTGCAGAGATATTTCTAGGAACCCATCTTATCTCCAACTGATGTCTAGTGGCTCAGAAGTGGGTCAAGGATGGTTGGAGCAGAAAGAAAACAGTGGCATTCCTCTTTTCATGAACCTTGATTAAAAACAAACAAAAAAAAATAAAGCCCTGAAGGCTTCCTCAAAGGTCATACAACTAGACATAATATGATTACATTAATTATCACATTATCAACTATATTATAATACATAATGATAATGCAATATTAACATATTGCTGTATTTTACAATTATAATAATGATTATAATATTATTATGATAAAGTCTTAGGGCTTTATTTTGTTTTGATTTTTAATTTCTTGCAATCATACACAACTGATATTGTCTTTTTTCCTTTTGGAGGTTTTCCTTATTAGTGATTTTAATAAGAACAAATACACAGTCTAGAAGCCTAATCATAAACTGATTCCTAGAACAATGAGAACCCAGACTGTGTGTATTAGAATGTGGTGAGTATATGTGACACAAGGTTTTATCACTTCCTTTTTCCAGTTAACACAGATATCATTTAACTTTTTGTAAATTTTTCATGTAACTTGCCACCCTTTGCTATAATTTAGTAGAGAAAGATTCTAAAGGAGGATCTCTTCTTGATCTTTGATATGTTGAAATTACTGCAATAGTGTGCCAAGATCCTGTAAACTGTTGAGAAGGTATATAGAAGATTTCAATCCTCTTATTTATTTATTTTTATTTTTGCAAGGCAGTGGGGTTAAGTGACTTGCCCGAGGTCATATAACTAGGTAATTATTGAGCATCTGAGATCAGATTTGAACTTATGTCCTCCAGGGTTGACACTCTATCCACTGTGCCACCTAGCTGCCCCTCAATCTTCCTATTTTATAGATGAGGAAAATGAATCCTTCAAAGTAAAAAAAGTTCTCATCTTGCCTTGTGCATAAATACTCATTTTTTGTATGCTAGAATCCACTTTAGACTTTTAAAGGTTTTTAAATTTATGACACTAATTAGCAAAGTACTGATGGGCAAGGCAGATTATTTCAGTGCTACAGTTTGCTCATCTGCCAGATAGGGAATTCAAACTTATATTTCATGCCTAAAGAACTTGTTGCAAAGACTAAATGAGATTTCAAAAAAATCTTACTCTGTTTCTTCCTCCTAAACATCATTCTACTTCAATTGGGGAGGGCCAAGATGGGGATTATCACTGCAACAAGAGCTTCGAAATGGTATTTTAACAGCTTGTTACACTCTCATCTTACCAGACTTGTTCTCTGATTCTCATCTTTATTTGTCTAAGGAATTATTTTGTGTCATCTCCCACAGGACCTGACCACGACATGAGAGAATCTACGTAATATCCAGTCCCAGATTCTGTACAGACTTAAAACTCCAAAGCTATCATTTGGATCCTGCCAGCACAATGGGTGTGAAGGGTGGTTCTTAGACCAGACACCTTGTAGCTCTATACTTTAGAGTGATAGTTCTGCCAGGAAATAATCTTGGCATTTCTGGATTCCTTTTCAACTGGTTTCATTTGAAGTCAGGTAGGTAAAGATGAGTCAGATTAAAGAAAGGCCTTGAAGACTAATGGAATTCTTGAACTAAGGGGCCTATAGAAGTTATTTTATGTACCATTTTACAGACACAGAAAATGTCCAAGTTATTTAGACTGTGAGAAAAGTAAATTTGTAGCATTTCTCATACTGATTATTTTTAAAGGGTTTGGAGAGAGTGCTTTTATACTCAAACCTAATTCATATCTATCACCTCACACCCCCTTCCATATCCACCCTCACATCATTTTGGATTATAAAATGAAATTAGGAATTAATATGCTCCACAAGCATTCAAAAGGACAACTTTGAACTGGAAGATATAAATCCCATGTCCCTTTTATCTTTGCACTGAAAGTATTGATTGGTATAATAAGGGGAAACTCTTCACTAGATCCTCCATGCTTTGAAATCACAGGTTCAGTCTCCATCTCATATACAAAGGTCACTTGGACACAAACAAATATGTACTTTTCCATCATGTTAGACTGTCAAGTAACTTTAACCACTCACATTCATTAGAAGTACTCAAAATTTTTAATTAATTTTTGTTTCAGCAACCATTTATTATATTCACTTCATGTTATATACTGAGTCAAATATGTTTATATAGGACTTGATCCCTGATTTGATCAGACCTCCTAGTCTGGTACCAAAGAATGAATGATAAGTTTTTTAAAAAAAGAATTCTGTTTTAAAAGAATTTTAAAAAGATTTAAAAGCAGTAATCACTTTGGGTAGAACACAACAGACATAAAGGGAAGCAATAGTTAGATCCTAATGATGATGGCAAGGGGGGGAAATTCCTATCTACTTAAATTAAGAGAAGTAAGTTTGTCTTTTTGCATGTCTGTGTGTGTGTGTGTGTGTGTGTGTGTGTGTGTGATCACTATATGTCTCTATATGACTGCCCTCAGGGTTTAGTAACTCTGGATCTTTCTCATAGAATAAAGAGATTCTTTTATACTGCTATTCTTTAATGTCCTAAAACCTTTAGAGATTAGGTGCTACATGTAGAATAACAACAATGAGTCTGTGAATAAGATTGGAAGAGGATGGCTTTGAGGGAGTAGTTCCAGGTTTGCTGCTAATAAGAATAGTGTGATTGATTGATGAGGGAGAACAAGGACTGTCAGCTTGGGTTCTGAAAAGGAATGTAAGTGCTTCGGATCATAGTAGTTTGCATGTGAACATGAAACTAGAAGAGAGGTTTAAGAGAACTAGGAGAGAGAGCAGCACAGTTTGTCATGCTCCACTTGAATCCTCTTACTGCTCCCACAGCCGTCACATTAGCTCAGTCTCTCATCACTCTCCACCTGGACTGTTGCAATGGTCTCCTGAGTTTCATTTGCAACTCTCTCTTCTCTTCAGTCCAGTCTTCTCAGTTCATTTGACTTCCAAGCACTCCAAATGATAAAATCACATTAAAGGAAAGAAATGTAACTAGAAAGGAAAGCATTTCTAAATATTTTTTGTTATTGTTTAGTTGATTAGTGCTGTCTAACTCTTCTTGAATCCAGTTGGAGTTTTCTTGATAAAGATAGGGGAATATTTTGCTATTTCCTTTTGCAACTTATTTTACAGTTAAGGAAATTGAGGCTAACAGAGTTAAGTAACAGCTAGTAAGTGTCTGATGCTGATTTGAACTCAGATCCTCCTGCCTGTAGGACCCAGCACCCTATCCACTGTGTCACCTAGCTTCCCATCTCTAGATACCACTAAAAAGAAAAACAAACAAACAATCATATAGACTCCCATGGAGTTAAAAAAAAGAAATATCAAAAGTGGGAATATTAGAAGATTTCTTTCTAAAAATACACAATGGGATAATGTTATTGTTGATTTTAAAACAATAGGAGAAATTATGGTGGAAGAGAACTGAAATATTGTTGACTAGGGCTCATGTGCTCTACGGGAAAACCAAGTTTTCTGTGGAACTAAATTGCAGTATGTGTGGGTTCATCATAAAGGAAAGTCATACTAGAAGATATAGTAAAATGTACCATATATCCTAATCAAATTAATGGTAAAGAGAGGGAAACAAACTTCAGTAGTCTTTCAGGAAGAAGAAAACTAAAAGTCAGTGTGTCACACAAAGTAAAAGCAAAAATTCTTAAAATGGAGATAAATAAGGAAACAGTATTTTACTAAAAGGAGCATGAAATCAAACCAATGTTAAAATTAAAATTATATGTTTTGGAGTTCTTAAAATTAATAGAGGAAAAATTAAATGAATCAAGAAAACAGCAATATATTAATAACATTAGACTTTTAATTCTTTTTTCTTGGCTTAAGGAATATTTAGAGCTGAAGAAATTGCTGGAGAAGTAGAGCTCAAAGACTCATGGCATCTTATAAATAGGATTCTGAAAGAATGTGGTTTTTTTTCCCAGCATCACATTGAAGTTTTATAGAAGTTCATCATGTGTTAGAATATGACAATGTCATGAGCAAATGTAAAAGGACAGAAAGAAGAATCACATCTTTTTCAGATATTAAAACCATAAAAATAATAATTATTTCAAGGAGCACAATAGATACAGAAACAAAAGGAAACCAATGGAATTCTCAATAATTAATGGATCAAAGAATAAATCATAGTCTTTAAAAAGTATAATGTTAATTTATGTTAAAAACCATATAAGGTAAAGGCATAGAAAGATCTTGGAAAATATCATTAAAAGTATCTAAAACCAAAAGCATCCTATGCAGTGGGGATTCTCTAGAAGCATGCTCAGTAAATAGAACAATTAATTAGGATGTCCATTCTCTCCTCCACTGGGTGATACAATTCTAGAAACATTAGTAATAGTAATAAAATAAGATGAAGGAATTAAAGGTGTAAAGATAGTCAAAGAAGAGTTAAAACTTTCCTTATTTGTTGATGCCATTGGTTTGTTTGGAAAATTTTCTTTTTTAATTTCCTATTTTCCATCAAAGGTATTGAGACAGTAACATCAGTAAAATATACTTCCTTGCCATGAGTCAACAGCATTTCTTTTAGTACCTAAAAGGATTGTAATCTTCTTGAGGATTTGGACTGTCCTTTAACTCTTTTTATATTCCTGGAACATAGCATCTTGTCTGGGACATAGTGGGTGCTTAAGAAAAGTTTGTTGATTGATTTATTGGAAGAGAAATCCCATTCAAAAGAACCATAAAATGGATAAAATATTTGGGTAGGGTCAACTTACCAACCAACCAAAGTACATAAAATATTGTTTGGATTTAATTATAAAATGCTCCTATAAAAAGGAAAAGTAAATAGTTGGAGGTCTACATTGTGCTCATGCTGTACAAATCAAACTATCAATGAATTGCTTTATAGATCTCTGAGACAGTGGATAGAGGGCAATATTTAGTTAAATTGGTTAACTACAACATGGAAATGGTCTGACCCATAAAACCTTCCTAAATCTGGTACCAGACTATCAATTTATACTTATATAAGTCATCATAAAGTACACATTCTGGTCAGACTAGTTTGCTAGTTCTTTGAACATGTCATTCTTTGCAAGGCAATGGGGTTAAGTGACTTGCCCAAGGTCACACAGTTAAGTAAGTATTAAGTGTCTGAGGTCAATTTAGCACTCAGGTCCTCCTGATTCCAGTGTACCACTTAGCTGCCCCTATCCATTTTCAGCCAGTATATTTTTCCATTTTTTTTCTGCATTCAGACTCCATAGTTTGTTTTTTTTTCCCATCCTTTTTTCTTTGACTTTTAAAATCTCTTTTGAGCACTTCTATGAGGTCATTTTGGATTTGAGACCAATTCAAAAACCCCTTTGTGACTTTACATGTATGCATTTTGTTACTGTTTTCCTCTTCTGAAATGGCATTTTTATTAATCCATTTCTCCTGAATTTGATAATCCACTGTGATAAATCACTATTTGACCCAGGAATGTAGGTGTTAAAAGAAAATAGAGATTTAGTAAAAGAAGTTACCACACAGAGAAAGTGATAGAGAAATTAAGAAGAGATTAAAGAAAAGTTGCATGTGCTAATTAATCTTGGCACGCCAGCTGCCAGGTTATGCAGAATGTCTGGAAAAAGAAGGAGAGCCTGAGCCTCTCCTGAAATCTATTTAAATTCCTCCTCAGGGTCCATGGTAAGAGGTGGTGACTTGGGGACTTGCTCAAGTCCCACATTGGAGACTGGAAATCAAGATGGAGTGTCTCAACTGAGTGACAAAGGAAGAATGAAGAACTTCTTTAACCGTGTAAACAAAAGATTTTCAACATCTATTTCCAATTGATTTCAATATTCTCCCATGCCTATAGTTCTCTTCATTATATTCCCCTTCAAATTATTGGGGACAGATTCTTGTAGACCTTTCAGTATCCATTTGGAGATGTATGCATAGCATTGAGACCTTCTTTGAGGCAGGGTCCAGAGAACGATTGGCTGGCACAGTTGACTGGCATACTGCAGATGCTAGAGAAATGAAACTCAAGGGAAAAAAATTGAGCAAGCAAAAACTAGAGATATTTTTACAGAGAAAGTTATTTAACAGAAGTACAATAATTAGGAAAAAGCCTAGAAGATGTGCAAGCATAATACTTTACAATCCTTATTCTGTATCAGAATAGTTTTTCTTCAAAGCAAACAACCCACAGTTTAGTCCCAGTTATATATATATATATATATATATATATATATATATATATATATATATATATATATATATGTATGTATCTAGAAACTTCTATACATAAACTTGTTTAACTAGGCAACTTCAAAATATAAATTACTACTTTCAGAATTTTTAAAAACTGTTAGAACATCTTAGGTGACCTTAAATTTCTAGCATGTTATTGATTCCAATGCAATAAATCAATAGTAAGAACAACCAGGTATTCAAATCAAATAACATATGAATTACTAAAATATTATAAAATAATATTTCCCTCATCAATCCGCAGATCTGGCCTAGAAGATATCATAATTTGTGATATTTCCCTTATTACCCATTCTAAGCAATCACATGTTAATTCCAGGCTTCTTTAACATTACAGTATTCACATAGCTTATATGTTCACAAGAGATTACCAAATATTGTAAATATAATTTCTTTGCTGTTACAAAAGAATATCACATAACTAGTAAATGTATCTTACTCATCATTAAGTTACCTTACAGTGGGAACATACAAGTGCTATTTCTTCAGCTATCTATCAGAGCCTCCCCTCTCCACATCAGCAGTCTGCAAGTTATGATTAGAAAAGTCCACATTCTTGATTTCTTTAAAATTAAACGTACATTACTAATTTACATTAAATAAAAAATTCTTATTTAAGCATCTCATTTCCTTTAAAACAAGATCAAAATGAATATTCCTTTATCTTTTCACTTTTGTCTTCCAGACCCCTTTACCCAGATCCTCCAAGAATCCAGTCTCATACTTAGGATAAATTAAAAACTCCAATGCAATTAATTCTTATTTATGTTATAAATGCTAGACACTGTTAATACATTTTCTTATTTTCAAATAACAGATGTTAAGTAGATTTTAATTTCTGTCACACACACATATACATATACATATATTCCTTTCCATAACAATGTGATGAGACAAAAATTGTCACAAACTTTCTTCTTTTTCCAATAAAAGGTCTTATGATATGTTTGACAATGTATTATCAATATTAATTTAACATCAAAATAAATCAGATTACAAAATTTAGTACAGTAGTTTTCCCAAAAGAAATTAATAAATATCCCCGATAACATAATTAGATATGATTCAGTATTCCCAAATTTAGTGACATATACTTTAGCTCAATTATATTTTCTTTCTTAATAGCACATGTAAATTCAGATATTTGTTACAGAACTATTTTTTTTTAGGTTTTTGTAAGGCAGTGGGGTCAAGTAGCTTGCCCAAGGCGACACAGCTAGGTAATTATTAAGTGTCTGAGGTCAAATTTGAATTCAGGTACTCCTGACTCATGGGCCGATGTTCTATCCACTGTGCCACCTAGCTACCCCTTATTACAGAACTTTTAAATACTTTGAACTCAAGGTGACTATTTACTCTCCTATTTAGCGATTTTCTTTTTAACCACAAGATGGAGGTCTTTCCTATCAAAGGCTTTCTGACCCTCTTCAAAAGCTCTTGAGGGCAGACTCTGGAGAAAAATTTCGCACTTCTTTTCCAGTATTAATGAAACAATAAATGAACCAGTAATTACATTTTTTTTCTAAATCCAAGAGATTACTTAATTAGTCAGCATAGACTAAATACTGTTGTCTCACAGGTATTTTGCAAAGGAATTCATAACACAAAAAATTATAACTTACACTTTCAAATGTAAACTTAAGCTGTGCTATTCTTTTAAGTTAAACGTGATTTACTAATTTGATTCAAAGGACAGCTATCTAGTCTTTGGAATTCCTAATTGAGGTCAAATGGTATAAAATTACCTAGTAAAGAGGTAGGCTCCATTCTTATTAATTACTTAATTTTAACTTAGACTTTTTGAAACAATTAAATTCAAAGCCCAAACTAAAAGGAGTAACATTTAACTCAGTTAACTATTTCAGATCTGAATTACACCCCCCCACACACACACAAACACCCCGACTTTAGACACAGACAACTCTTTTGTACAAGGATTTCCGATTTATAAAGTGAGATTTTTGGACACCCTGGCTGGCACTAAAAATCTCAAAGTATAGTAACATTTTCCTACCTCTCCAGGCTGCTGGAGAGATGTAAAAATGCCTGATTGATGTTTAAATACATACATACACAAATATATTTATATTATTAATTTTGAATCATATTAATTAAGATTAAAAATAAAATAAAAGAATTTTTAGAATCAATTAAAACTTCTTGAGGAGCCTCATATGTACATTAAGATTTTGAAATAGGCGCGGGTAGGTGGCCCAGTGGATAGAGCACAGGCCCTGGAGTCAGGAGTACCTGAATTCAAATTTGACCTCAGACACTTAATAATTACTTAGCTGTGTGGCCTTGGGCAAGCCACTTAACCCCATTGCCTTGCAAAAACCTATAAAAAAAATTATGAAATATCCAATCTCTAGTTAAAATTCCTTAATATAGTCGAATGCATTCTTAAGTTAATTTATAAAGTTCAAACCCAGTTATTCTATTACAGATATCTTGATTATTAGCATAGACTTAATTAAAAAATGAAATCTGAATTTCTTAGTCCCAGAAAAAGTTGATCCTGAGTCATGACAATCAATCTGCAGGCTTCTCTTCCACCTCCTCTCAAGGGTGTGGCTTCACTGGCCTGAGTTTATGCCTTTAGGGGAGGGGATTAGAATTATTAACCTGGTTACCTGAGCCCCCTCCCTACTCCCCAAACTAGGAAGACAGCTCAGAGGTCCCTTATTTTAAACAATGGGACTAAAACAAGTTTTGGGGCGATCTGATCTTACCCTTCTGCCATGAAGCATGCATTCCAGCTGGGATATAGGTTTGAGATCCTAAGCCCAAAAAAGTAAGATTCTTTTCTTCTCCCGGCAGAGGGTGGGGGCCACAGAAAGTGAGAGAGAACATTTCAAAGAGAAAGAGAGAGAAAGTACAAGTCCAAATATAAGAATTTTGCCCTCCATGATGAGGAAGACTATGAACCAAGCCAGCCAGATCTATAGAGATCTCCCAAAGCTTACTGTGTAAAGTTTGCCAGCCTCCCTAAGAGGGCAAGGACACTGATTGGAATTTTATTCGGGTAAAACCTTGTGACAAAGTGACCCCTCGTTGCTCGCAGAGAGAGTGCCACAGCACCCTTCTCAAAAGCAGGCCTGCCTTGTCACAGTGCCCACACACCGCCTCCCTCGCCATGCCAGGAGTCAATGGAGGACAAAGAAAGTGATGGAGTTTTGGCTAAGTCCAGTCTGGTCTGATCTGGGAAAAAGCCTAGTTCATAGGTCCTCCCACCTCATATATGTCCAATCAGATCCAAAGAGATTGGTTGGGCAACACAACCTGGGGCGGTGTCTTCAGTATTGACTAAGTTTTCCCATGTTTTAATTCTAATAGTTATTTCCTAGACTTCTAGATAAACAGAGAAATTGGGACCCTCATTGCTGCATCCAAGACCTGAAATGCACTGTGTCTAAGAGCCTCTTCTTCACTTTCCAGCTCTCCTGGCTCTGCTGAGACATGTGAGGTAGACCTTTCCTGAAGTTTCTCCAGTATATCTTGAGTTGAGAACTTGGTTCACACTATTTTTTTTTTGTGGGTTCTGTCCTCCCTCTTGATCTTTTGTTACTTCAGAAGAAATTAGTTTTTTCTTAATGTAATAAAACAATGCTTTGTTAGTCTGACTGATATTGCACTGAATAAGGATTAATATCAGTAATATTGTTAATTTTGATGTTAGCATGGTACAACAATAAACAATTAGTGTGTTATTTAGCTCTTATTTGAGATCTGTCATTATTTCTATGAAAATTACTTTGTAGTTGGATTGATATAGTTCTTATTTTTGTCATGGTCTCCCAAATAATTCATATACTGTGTAGTTGTTTTGAATAGGTGTTCCTCCTATCTATTCTTTGTAGGTTGTATTGCTAATATGTAGAAATGTTGATGTTTTGCGTGGGTTTATTTTATATTCTACAACTTTACTGAATTCATTAGTCATTGCAGTTGATTTTTAGTAGACTTTCTAGAATTCTCTGAATAAAGCATTATATATATGTGCAAAAAGTTATAATTTCGCTTCCTCCTTTTCTGTTTATTCTTTTAATTTCTTTTCTTAACTCATTGCCAGCATGAACATTTTCAATACTAAGTTGAATATAGAGTTGATAATAGATATGCATACTCTACCTCTGAAATTGAAAAGGACTCTATTCCAATTATATGTTATAGAACCTTGATTTTAAAGTTATTATTTTGAGAAAAGGTTTATTCCTTCATGTATTTTTTAGTTTTCTAAAAACAAAATCAAAAATGGTGTTCTATTTTGCCAAAAACTTTTTTCTGTTTTTATTCGTAAATCATGTGATTTTTATTGTTTTTTGGTTTTTAATATTGAGTGGGATAAAGTCTGAGATTTCTTCAGTAGAATATTATAGATTGGAAAATAGTTAACTGTGTCCCTCCTCCCTTCACAAGGCAACTTCTGGAATATTGGTGAAGAGTCAACTGACCCCACCTTATCTGTTGAAGTCCAGATGATCATTCAGTTCCTGGGGCTGAAGAGATAATCTAGTTTCGGCTTGAATTTTAAGCTATTTTCCCTAGATTAGTTTGCCAGTCTAGACCACATTCTTCATTAATGAGGGTGGGTCAGTGGGGGGATGGAATTGAGTTAGGATAAATGTAATTCTTTTTTTGTTTTTGATAAATGTGATTCTTGGGCCTTTTGCTTTTGCCTCAATCTCTGGAACTGTTTGTGGCCCATTCCTAGAGAAACTAATAAAGCTTTCTCTTCATAGGTGTTCCTCCTATCTGTTCTTTGTAGGTTGTATTGCTAATATGTAGAAACGTTTATGTTTTGCGTGGGATTAGTTTGCCTGTCTAGATTGTAAGACCACATTCTTCATTAATGAGGGTGGGTCAGTGGGGGGCTGGAATTCAGTTGGGGTAAATGTGATTCTTGGGCCTTTTGCTTTTGCCTCAATCTCTGTAATTGATTGTGGCCCATTCCTTGAGAAATGAATAAAGCTTTCTCTTCATACCTTGAGAGATCTCAGAAAGTTATTTAAGTGGCATTTGTCCCATACAATATGATTTATTTTCCAAAACTAAACCAACATAGTGTCAGTCCTATCTAGTCACAATGTGTTTCTGTAATCTTTTTGTTAGGATCTTATTTAAAGTTTTGCATCGATATTAATATTATGAAAACTATAGTTTTATTTTTCTAGTTTCTTTCTGTCGTTTAGGAATCAAAACCATATTTGTATCCTAGAAAGAATTTGTATTATTTCCTTTTCTCTATTTTTTCAGCAATATTGGAATTAATTTTTCTGGGAATATTTGATATAATTCACCCGTTTATCTGTTCCTGCTTTTTTGGGGGGCATGGTAGAAGTGTTCATTTGTGACTTATTCTGTATCATGTCTCTGAAGTAGAGTGTTTTAAATTCTATATTTTTGTTTAATCTGGGTATTTCATAATATCAAGCATTTATTAAGCACTCAATATGTGCCAGACATTACTCTAGGAATATAAGAAAAGCAAAAGATTGTTCTTGATCTCAAGGAAATTACAATCATTCATTTCATTTAGATGTGAGTTTTGTTGAAATAGAATTTGATGGCATATTTTCTAAAAATTCCTTTTATTTTTCTTAATCTGTAATGATTTATAGTTTTTCATTTTTGATCCTGGAAATTTAGTTTTCCTCTCTGTTTTTAATCAGGCTACCTAATTAGTATCTATTTTCTTGTACTCTCCCTAAAGGAGCTTCTAGGTTTAATGATTCATTCATTTTTTTTTAATGTCAATTTTGTTCACCTTCTCAGGGATCATCTTTGTTAACCGCTGAATACTTTGTTGCTGCTCCCTTCTCTTTCTGACAAAGCCTTAAAACCCTTAAACCTTAATGGATCTCTGTGGTCTTCCTATGAAATTCAATACTGTGTCCATTCAATTTAGCTTCATTGATAGCCAGTGATTTTGTTTTTGTTTAAAAAGATCATGGAAAACAAATGAAAGTACTAATCCTGCAGCAGGAGATTCTTAGGTTTCCCACAGTCAGGTCTTTCTTCCAATTGTTCTACTCTGCACAAAATAGTGTAACATTTAAACTGAAAGTAGGATACTAGGCTTCCAGTGTGAGCTTCTTTTATTTTTATTTTTTTTTAATTTTTGAAAGATTTTATTTATTTTGAATTTTATAATTTTTCCCCTAATCTTGCTTCCCTCCCCCCACCTGCCACAGAAGGTAGTTTACATGAGATTCTTTTAAACAAATGTCTGTCTTTTACTTCCATTAGATTTGAATTGTGCAGTGATTAAGGGGAAGACTAAGCAAAGACAGGATGATCACTTATTCCTCTGTTGAGTGAAGGAACACTTTTTCAGGAATGAAATGATGCCCCCTGGAAAAAAACTTGCACCTCTGAAAGCCTGTGATTTTGTGATTTTCTTAAGATTATAGCTTTAGAGTAGTAAGGGTGATTGAAAATCTTCTAACCCATTTTCTCCTTTGAAGCCTTAAAAAACTTAAGCCTCAGAAATTTAAGTGACTTACTCAAGGTCACTAAGGTGATAAAATTAGAGCTAGAATATGAAACCAGAGGCTATGATAATAAATTCATATCTCCTTCCATATACTTCATTGTTCTTAAACAAGTGGATGTTGTCCAATAATTTTGGATTTTAATTTGGATAAATTAAGTTTACTTACAATGCTCATGAACAATCTTTCTAGCCTTGGAAATCAATCATTAGTTATAGCATTCACATTTATCATGGTTCTTCTGAAATAATTCCTTATAGCTATTATTATGAATTGTATAATTTTTATATATGTATTCGATGAAGTGTGTTACAGAAGAAAAGTTACCAAATTATTACTGGTAATTTTTGTTACTAATAATAACCATCATTTATATAACATTTTAAGATTGGCAGATTACTTTTTTTTAGGATTTTGTGAGGCAAATGGGGTTAAGTGGCTTTCCCAAGGCCACCCATCTAGGTAATTATTAAGTGACTGAGGCTGGATTTGAACTCAGGCCCTCCTGACACCAGGGTCAGTGCTCTATCCACTGTGCCACCTAGCTGCCCCTGAAGATTGCTTTTTAAATATTACTATGTTTCCTCACATATAAGATGCACCTTAATTTTGGGACCCGGAATTAAAAAAAATAATAATAAATTTATTGAACTCAAGTTTTATTCATCATAAAATTCATATAACTCCCTATAACTGTTAAAACTCCATCCATTAGCTCATCCTCTTCTGTGTTTGATGACAAATCACTGTCTTAGGAGAGGCTCTGCCTGCTCTTCTGCCTGTGTTCTGGTCTAAGCTTGACCACAAGCTTACCCTGGGCAAGTCTGTTCCATGGACACATACTTAGACCATTCTGCTTCATGAACCTGAAGCACCAGTGTGTGTCCTCCTTTGAAGGGATTCTTTTCTTTTTCAATTCTTTGGCATCCTACTGAACCATCTTTGTGGACATAGGAATTCCAATGACCCTTGGCTCTTCAATCCATCTCTTAAATTCCTTCTCTAATTCAGGCCATTTAGCTGACTTGCCTCTCAAGGCCTTCTTTTGCAGTGGCTTTCAGTAGGGTTTCTTCTTCCCATAGTCTCTGATAGTTTTCTCAGTTGGAGGGGGAACAAACCGATGTTCAGCAGCAGGATTTCCATTCACTTTCTCAAACTGGATTACTTTGAACTTGAATTCAGCAAGTATGAAAATATTTTCTGAGCCATTTCTGGTCAGAAACATTGCAAAGCTTAACCTAATATACTCGAAACTCTTGTGAACCAATGAGTGCAAAGACAACAAACATGAAAAAGCAGGAAATGCAAGTAAAAAATCTGCAACCACTTTATAACATGCTCCCAGTTTTTAGACCCCAAATTTTGGTGAAGTGACTTGCTCCACATCACACAGCTAGTAAGTGTCTGACTGGATATGAACTCAAGGAAGAGGAACCTTTCTGATTCTAAGCCCAATGCTGTATCCATTATCTGCCTTGAGAAGCAGTGAGAGGACTGCTATTATTGGAGCAGTTCAGGAATTGTTACACATAACAAGAAAGTATATGTTAAGGTTAAAGGAGAACAATGGTTAATTGAACCAGTTCCTATTCTAGGAAGGAGTCTGGGAGATTAGTCAATGAGTCTGAAAGAAGTCAATCTGATAATCTGATAATAATACATTGTTTGCATGCTATACATTGATCTAAATTGAATGTGTTGAGAGAGAAATCATACCCTTGAGAAAATAAAATATTAGTGATAGCTAAATTATGTAGTACCTAAGACACTTTTTTAAAAATAGCTGAAGGTTATGTGCTTTGGTCTTTGGTTAAACTCCATTGTTCTTTCTCTGCAGACAGGTGATATTCTCCATCACAAGTAGTCTAAAATTGTTCTTGATTATTGCATTGATGGAATGAGCAAATCCATTAAGGTTGTTCATCACCCCCATGTTGCTGTTAGGTTGTACGATGTTATTTTGGTTCTGCTCATCTCACCCAATATCAGCTCATGGAAGTCCTTCTAGGCTTCTCTGAAATCCCATACCTCTTGATTTCTAATAGAATAATAGTGTTCTATAACATACATATACCACAATTTGTTCAGTCATTCCCCATAAAAATTTAATTTTCAAGAATGAGTGGATCAAACAAAAAATCATAGGAATAATCAAAAATTACATCCCAGAAAAAGCTAGCAATGTGACATAATACCAAAATTTATGGGACGTAATCAAAGTAGTTTTTAGGGGAAATTTTATATCTCTAAATACTTATATCAATAAAATAGAGAAATAGGAGATCAATTAATTGGCTTTGCAACTAAAAAAAACTAGAAAAATAACTAATTCAAAGTTCCCAATAAAATACCAAATTAGAAATTCTAAAAATCAGTGGAGAGATCAATAAAATTGAAATCAAGCTATCCATTGATCTAAAAATAAAGCTAGGAGTTGGTTTTATGAAAAAAAGCAATAAAATGGATAAATCTTGGGTTAATCTAATTTAAAAAAAGAAGATAACCAGTATCAAATGTCATAAATGTGAACTAATCATCAATGAGGAAGAAAACAGAAAGAGAATTCATAGCTATTTTACAGAACATATAACAATAAATTTGATTACCTGAGGGGGATGGATGAATATTTACAAAATTACAGACTGTCCAGATTAACAGAAGGGGATATAAAATACTTAAATAACCTCATTTTATAAAAAAAGACATTGAAGAAATCATCAATAAACTCCTTAAGAAAACATCTCCAGGTCCAGATGGATTTATGGGTGAATTCTACCCAACATTTAAGGAACAATGGATTCTAATTATACATAAAGTATTTAAAAAAATTGAAGAAAGTGATTCTGCCAAATTTTTTTATGACATGAATATGGGGTTTATGTCTAAACCAGGAAGAACCAAAATAGAAAACCAATATTATAGCCCAATCTCCCTAATGAACATTGAAGCAAAAATCTTAAAATTTTAGCAAAGAGATTACACCAAGTTATTCCTATATCAGATAGGCAGGGATGGTTCAATATTAGGAAAACACTCAACATATATGGATGTATATATAACAAAACCAACAGAAATCATATAATTATCTCATTCCTATTAAAAAATATTAAAAAGTACATAAATAAATATTATAAATAAATAAAATAAACAAATTATCTAAAACCAACAACAAATATTATATTTATTGTGGGTAATACAGGAGCATTTCCAATAAAATCAGGGATGACTCAAGGATGCCCATCATCACCATTTTTATTCAATAATAAAATTTGAAATGTTAGCTTTAACAATAAGAGAAGAAAAAGAAATCGAAAGAATCAGTATTGACAATGAGGAAGTAAAGCTTTCACTCTTGCTGATGATAAACTTTAGAGAACACTAAAAATCAGCTCAAAAAACTCCTTGAAAAAAAAACTTGAGCAAAGAAGCAGGATATAAAATAGGTCCACATAAATCATCAGTTTTTCTATATAGAAACACCATAGCCAAAGAGCAAGAGATAGAAAGAGAAATTCTCTTAAAAGTAATTGCCATCAACATTAAATACATGGGCATCTACTACTTGGGACAAACTCAGAAACTGTAAGAACACAATTACAAAGCACATAAATAAAATTGGATCTAAACAATTAGAGAAATATCAATTGTTCATATTTAGGTCAAACTAATATAATAAAAATGACAATTCTACCCAAATTAAATTACTTATTCATTGTTATACCAATTAAAATACCAAATACCTATTTTTGCAAAGTTTTCTTTATTTCTTTATTTTGTTTTTCCCTCCCCCACCTCCCCACAGAAGGCCTTCTGTTAGTCTTTACACTGGTTCCATGTTATACATTGATCTCAGGTTAATGTAATGACAGAGAAATCATATACTTAAGGAAGAAAAATAAAGTATGAGATAGTAAAGTTACATAACAAGATAATGGTCCCTCCCCGCCAATTTGAAGGTAACAGAGTTTGGTCTTTGTTCAAAGTCCATAATTCTTTCTCTGGTTACAGATGGTATTGTCCATTGCAGATAGCCCAAAATTGTCCCTGGCTGTGTGCACTGATGGACTGAGCAAGTCCATCAAGGTTGATCATCACCTCCATGTTGCTGTTAAGGGTGTACTATGTTCTTCTGGTTCTGCTGATCTCGCTCAGGATCAGTTCATGTAATACTTCCAGACTTCCTTGGGTTATGTAAGAGGCCATTCTTTTCTTCATTTCTTTCTTACCTGCCTTAATAAGGGAATGGGTGGATAATCAATCAAATTGAGACCTAGGAAAGACTTACCTTAAAAAAAGGCAAAGTCTCCCACTGCATCCAGGGCCATCTCCAGTCATCTTGATTTCTATCCAGCCTCTGGACCTAGATGGCTCTGGTGGAGAAAATGAGCCTGGTGATTTTGCACTACTTCACTTAAATCCAAGTCACTTGCATGCCATGGCATCAACCCTCTGATGTTATGGTCCTCTTTGAGAAGAAAGAACAAAAAGCAACTGAAGTGCTTTGCCATTTCCTTCTCCAGCTCATTTTGTAGATGAGGAAACTGAGGCAGACAGGGTTAAGTGACTTGTCTAAGATCACATATCTTCTAAGTATGTGAGACTACATTTAAACTCAGGAAAAATTTCTGACTTCAAATACAACACTCCATGCACTCTGTCAACTAGCTGTTCCAGTATGTCTGAGGGTAGCTAAATATGAAGTACCATCAAATGTCCTTACTAATATCCTTAATATCTGGTACCAGAAGTGACAGAATAACTGGTTCTAGAGGTACCAGAATATGAATCCCAGACCAAAAAAGTGAAGTCATTGAGGGTGTAGCTTTTGTTCTAGAGAGTTCAACAGTAGAGTAAATGCCAAGGTTTCATGGTCTGGTGGGTACAGTGGGGTAGATGTCAAAAAATAAACCAGCCCCAAAATGATTACTTAGCTTTTTCTGAAATTTATTTGTGTGTAGAATTCTAGAATATAGGGGAAAAGATTTATGGAATCATATTATCATAGAATTTTTGGAACAGATCTTAGACACTAGCGATTTCAAATCATACATAAAAAGGAATATTCACTATAAATACCTGACAAGTGATGAACTCTATAGATGGGAAGAAGAGAAGAAAAATGATAAAATAATATCCTAGTTGAGATCAGGGGAATAACATTTTCTTTTTAAAACTTCATAGAACAGGAATATTTGCTCATATTTTTCCATTTTTGTTCTCTTCTTTCTAGCCTACATGCCTGCATTTCAGATGATTAAAATAAAGAAGGAGGGTTCCTTCTAATTTTAAATTATTTTGCTTTATTTCTACCCCTAATTTAATTGCTCACTGTTGACAGACTTGGGAACTAGGTGGAGGAAAAAAACGATAAAGCAGAGTTTGAAGCCAATGGGATCTAATGGAGGTAAACATCAGGTCAAAGGACCAGAAGAATAATTAGGAATTTTTCCACTAGTGATAATCATTATAAGCTCAGAGAAAGCAGTCACAAAGATGCCTTTACCCACTCTGGGAGCTTTCTAGCTTTGCATCATTATCTTGCCTCTGCCCCAAAAGTTTGAGTAGTATTGTTCAAAAAAATTTCAGGAGGGGACTAAAAGCTCTTGAAGTCAATTTCCACCAAAGTCTCAAAACTTTATATGAGAGTGTCAGAACATCTATTGTTGGGCCCTAGTTATGATTACTTAGAACTAGGTTTGACTTAAGGCAATTCTCAACCCCCAACTAATTCCAAAAAATCTGTATCATTTATAAAATATAGCTCTGGGGAAGATGCATCTGCTTCCTTTTAGAGAAACCAGACACAACTAAACAAATGTAATTGAGGAAGGAAATAACAGGAGATAATGAATAAAATCTCAAATGATTAATTGCCTACTTTTCTTCCACAATTGTATGATCTATTTGGGAATGAGGGATAATCGCTCAACCACCAGTGAATTGAAATTCTCCCTTACACTGCTTCCTAGAATATCCATGAATCAGCCAATTATTACAGTAGAACATATAGGTGCTTCTTAAAGATATATTTCATTTTGGGAGATGTGTCCTAATCAAGAATGAGAGAATATACTGTGTGGTAGAACAGGATGGTTCTAGCAAAGATAGAATTGTGGGAAATTCAAGATCTCCTGCTAAAGGATTGTTACTTCACTTATATTCTGGAAGCATTTCACTTTAAAATTTTATTTTACTCCTACAATCTGTGGAAGGTTCATATCAGTACAGAGGCCTGCCCCCCCCCCACAATTCCTGTCTATCTGAGTCCTCAGGCACAATAAATTGTTAAACTTTAAAAACAAAATATTAAAATAAAGAACTAATATTAAAACAGAAAAAAGTATTTTAGATATGAAATTTTATTCTCTGGGATTTACCATTTACCTATAATAATAGACTGAGTTCATTAGAGTAATGACCAGCCATTCACAGTCTTAATGCTCCTATTCCATAGGTAGAAGTTACTCTCATTAACTAAATCTAACAGTATATCACCATAAAAGGGATCTCATGATGCTACTAAGTATGCTTTGGAAACAGCTGAGAGCACCCACAAGTTTCTATAGCCTTGAGTGCACAGCTGGTCTTCCTTTGCTAATATTCTCAGATTCTTCCTCCTATGTACTCTGTACTTTACTAAATGTAGTGGAACTAATGAAATTACCTAGAAGACTAAGATATAGAAAAAGTAATAACAAAGTTAATTTGGAGGAAATAAAGGTCAAGAATTTGAAGGGAATAAAATAAAAATGAGAGGGAAAAGAGTCTAGCAGTATCTGATCTCAAACTGTACCTTGAAACTATGATCCTAAAAACAATTTAGTATAAGGTGAGAAATAGAGAGGTTTTTGCTCAGTGAAACATTTATGGTGAATAATGCATAGAAGCAAATAAACATAGCAACCTTCTGTTTGATAAATCCAAGGATTTCAATTACTGAGGGCAAAACTCATTATTCATCAAAAACTTTTAGGGAACTAAGAAAAAAATCTGGCAGAAATTAGATAATGATCAAACATTTCACAAGAAAATACTAAGAAAAGCTTCAAATGAATTCTTGATTTAGTCATAAAAATAACATCATATTCAAGTTAGAGGAACTTGGATGAAATTATCAGATTCAGTACTAGAGGTAGATTTCATTATCAAAGTTAGAGAGGTTCACAAAAAGTAGAGTATACAGTTATTAGTACATAAAATTAAAAAGGTTTTGCACAAATAAAATCAATGCAATTAAGATGAGAAAATATGCAGGAATTTCAGCAATTAATCTTTGCAATAAGTTTCTCAGATATAGATTTCATGTCTAAGATACATAGGAAATTGGGTTAAATTTAACAAAATAAGAGCCATTCTCCAATTGAGAAATAGTCAAAAATATGAATGAGTAGTTTTCAAAGGAAGAAATCTAAGTTATCAATAGCTATGTGAAAATAATTTAAATCAATAATAGAGAAATGCTCATTGAAATAACTTTGAGGTTCTACCTCATACTTATCAAATTGTTTGACAAGAAAACTGTGCCCCAACAGGTGTTAAACTATGTAAACTTTTTGAATCAGTGATAAAGCCACTAAGTTTATATCTCAAAGGGAACAAAGAAAGAAGAAAAGGACTCTTTTGTACAAAAATAATTATTTAAGCTCTTTCTGTAATGATAAAGTATTAGAAATAGGGCATGGTCATCAATTGAGGAATAGTTAAAAACATCATCGTGCTACTACTCGTCTTTCATATCAAAGATGATCACACCAACCAACCAAGTGATTGGAGGTGTGAGTTGCACAATTATTTTTAATATAGTGAGGGACTTGCTGTGCAAAGCATCCTTATCACTTGCCTTTATCAGAATTATTCCATCCTAGGACTTGATTTTTAGGAAACAGAAGTATTGGAGATGGACTGGCTACTATGGATGTCTCTTGGCCGTAAATAATTTCAATTCCTCTCATATCAATGAGGAAATCATGACTTGTCAAGAATACTGGGCAAGTACTACCCTATGCGAAGTGATGTTAATATTTGACTTGTACTTGATGGGCTAATTGGCAGTAAAATCTTTCCTCTCAGACCTTCCATCTTTGAGTTAGATGGCTGGAACTATGATGATATCTGATGATCAGCTCACCAGATGCTGCTTGAACCACAAGGCTCTCCAAGGTGCAGGTCCCTGTCTGGGGGCGAACCCATTCCAGAGTGGTTCTACTCTTCACAAATTAAAGGGCACTCTCCCCAGGGCTCCCACTCACTTCTTTGGGATCAGTCATGATACTGCACTGGATGTCTCGAGGTTCTGGAGACCCAACTCCCTTTCAATCTGCTGAAGGTAAGGTAGGCCATCACATATTCTTTCAGAATGGTGCTTGCCTATCTCTATGGGTCCTATAGACCCATTTTTAACTGTTTTTCACGTAGAAATCTTCTCCACTTTGGCCTTCAAAGTGGTGGCTGTAGCAAATATCCAAACAAGAACTTTGAACATCGATTTGGAAAAACATCATAGTATAAAATGAAATACATCTGTGTTTTAAGAAATAATGGAAGAAAGAGTTTTATGAACTGATTCAAAATGAGGTGATTAGAACCAGGTGAATAATTTATATAATAAAAGAAAAACTGTTAAGTTATAAAGATAATTAATTTTAAATGATTTAGGAATTCTGATCAGCATAATGACCAATCACAATTCCAATTCAACAATCATGATTTTCCCACATCACTCTCATTCCTCTTTCCAATTTCTCTTCCACCTCCCTTACTTGATTTTCAATATCTTTTTTGAGCTCTGAGACCAATTTCTATTTTTCTTGGAGGTTTTAGATACAGGAGCTTTGACTTTGTCATTTTCTGACTGTGTATTTTTATCCTCCATGGGATCAAAATAATTATGGTCAGATTCTTTTTCTTCTATTGTTTGTTCATTTCCCAAACCTTGATCTTACCTCTTTGTTAAGGTGGAGTTCTGCTTCCATTGAGGAGGATGCACCCCAAACTTTTGAGGTTTTTGCAATGGCTTTCAGGACTTTCCCCCCCACCTCAGTTCCTTCAACATATTTTGAGAGACTCTGACTACTCTCCAGAACTGTACTCTGCTCCATGGATGACCATAAACAACCCCCTCTGCCCTGGAACAGTGAGGAAGGTCCCTGCTCTGCTATGGCAGTATGGAGCCCCAGACTGTGACCTGATCTGAGTACAGGCAAAGCAACAGAGTACTCACCCAGGGACAGCAGAGATACCTCTGTTGTTTCCTCTGACCCTTTCACCATCCATTGCCTGAGCACTCTGAAAGCAGTCACTGGGTGACTTTACAGGTTCACTTAAGGTTGTGCTGAGGTCTGTGCTGATTAGGCTCCCACACCCATTATGATGGGGCAGAATTTTCCCACTGATC